>NC_134353.1:808680575-808987325 GCF_048569485.1 Anomaloglossus baeobatrachus | reverse complement strand
CCTAAAATAACTAAAAGATTCACAATAAATGTCTGAAACTCAACGAGCATCATTCATGGTGGGAATGGACACTAGTCACTTTTCTTTCCTTTTTTATATACCGTATATACTGGCGTATAAGACGACTTTTTACCCCCTTAAAATAATGGCTACAGTGGGGGGTCGTCTTATACGCCGGATATACGGGGGGGGGGGTGTATATATATATGTACACTGCAGCGTTCAGGGGAGGTGGGGGCAGCAGCTCTGGAGCACAGGGGAACGCTGCGGCGGCAGCCTTTGATCTCCTGCACCCGCTCATATAATATGCACAGCCGCTGTCCATCTCCAATGGTGCTGAAATCGCACGCAGTGAGGGGCTGGGGCAGCGGTGCATAGTATATGAGCCTGCGTCCCAGTGTGAACGCACATGCCCTCCCCTGTGTTAGATTTGGCCCCCAGGCTGCTGCTCATTCTAAAATAAAAAAGCTTTACTTACCCCCTCCAGCATGTCTCCCCGTGTCCCTGCTTCCACTGTGATCAGGCAGAGAGCTCAGTCTGCTGTGCCGATCACATGACCGCACTGACAACCAGGAAGTGGAAGAACAGAAGCACGGAGGGAGACAGGAGGGAGCTCAGCGCTGGAGGAGATAAGGAAAGAGGGTTTTATTTTACTATGGGCAGCAGCCTAGGGGCAATATCTAACACAGGGGGACTTGTGCGATCTATAGGGGCCATGGGCAGCACTATGGGGGCGATATCTGACACAGGGGGACTTGTGCGATCTATAGGGGACATGGGCAGCACTATGGGGGCGATATCTGACACAGGGGGACTTGTGCGATCTATAGGGGCCATGGGCAGCACTATGGGGGCGATATCTGACACAGGGGGACTTGTGCGATCTATAGGGGCCATGGGCAGCACTATGGGGGCGATATCTGACACGGGGGAATTGTGCGATCTATAGGGACCATGGGCAGCACTATGGGGGCGATATCTAACACAGAGGGACTTGTGCGATCTATATAGGGGCCATGGGCAGCACTATGGGGGAGATATCTAACACAGGGGGACTTGTGCGATCTATATAGGGGCCATGGGCAGCACTATGGGGGCGATATCTAACACAGGGGGACTTGTGCGATCTATAGGGACCATGGGCAGCACTATGGGGGAGATATCTAACACAGGGGGACTTGTGCGATCTATAGGGGACCATGGGCAGCACTATGGGGGCGATATATAACACAGGGGGACTTGTGCGATCTATATAGGAGCCATGGGCAGCACTATGGGGGCGATATCTAGCACAGGGGGACTTGTGCGATCTATAGGGACCATGGGCAGCACTATGGGGGCGATATATAACACAGGGGGACTTGTGCGATCTATATAGGAGCCATGGGCAGCACTATGGGGGAGATATCTAACACAGGGGGACTTGTGCGATCTATAGGGACCATGGGCAGCACTATGGGGGCGATATATAACACAGGGGGACTTGTGCGATCTATATAGGAGCCATGGGCAGCACTATGTGGGCGATATCTAACACAGGGGGACTTGTGCGATCTATAGGGGCCATGGGCAGCACTATGGGGGCGATATCTAACACAGGGGGACTTGTGCGATCTATAGGGGCCATGGGCAGCAGCATGGGGGCGTTATCTAACACGGGAACGTGTGCAATCCATAGGGGACCATAGGCAGCACAGGGGAACGTGTGCCATCACAAGGGGGCTATATTCAATATAAGGGGGCCATATCCAGATTAAGGGGGCTAATTTTAGGATGGGGGGCTATGAGGGACATATACCCTATATGATTTGTTAGAGGGACACTGGCATTATAAGATGGACCCCATTTAACGTTAAAAAAAAAAAATTCTCTTTTCCTTCACCAAATTTGGGGGTGCGTCTTATAATCAGGTGCGTCTTATAAAGCGAAAAATACGGTATATATCATACAGCAGGGGTCGGGAACCTATGGCTCGCGAGCCAGATATGGCTCTTTTGATGGCCGTATCTGGCTCGCAGACAGGGCTCCTACCTGTCTATGGGCAAATGCCGGGGCCCTGGAGAGCCGGGGGGGCCCACTCGGCCTCGTCAGTTCTCCTGTCCCTTGGCCGGGGCCCACTCGCCTTTATAGTTCTGCTGCCCCCGGCCGAGTTCCGGGGACCGCAGTCCTCGGCAGCAATCTGCGGCGCCGTCACTTTAAGGCGCGCAGACATCCTGTTTTGAATTTCATCTGTGGGCGGAGCTACCGCCTTCTCAGTCCCACAGATGAAGGAGGCGAGCTTCTGTCCGGCGCTGTGTGGGCCCCCTCTCCACCATGACCTAATCGGGTAAATGCCCTCCCCGCCTCCCCATTATGGGCCCCGGTGAGCTGCTTCTAACCCCCCAGATGTATGCCCTGCCAATCCCCCCCCCGCCGATGCCGCGGGTGCTGTACCCGCCGAGCCGCGGGTGCAGGCCCCACAGAGCAGCAGAGTTGTGTGTATTTGTCTGTATGTAGCAGAGTTGTGTGTGTTTGTCTGTATGTAGCAGAGTTGTATGTGTTTGTCTGTATGTAGCAGAGTTGTATGTGTTTGTCTGTATGTAGCAGAGTTGTATGTGTTTGTCTGTATGTAGCAGAGTTGTATGTGTTTGTCTGTATGTAGCAGAGTTGTGTGTGTTTGTCTGTATGTAGCAGAGTTGTGTGTGTTTGTATGTAGCAGAGTTGTATGTGTTTGTCTGTATGTAGCAGAGTTGTGTGTGTTTGTCTGTATGTAGCAGAGTTGTGTGTTTGTCTGTATGTAGCAGAGTTGTGTGTGTTTGTATGTAGCAGAGTTGTGTGTGTTTGTCTGTATGTAGCAGAGTTGTGTGTGTTTGTCTGTATGTAGCAGAGTTGTATGTGTTTGTCTGTATGTAGCAGAGTTGTGTGTGTTTGTCTGTATGTAGCAGAGTTGTGTGTGTTTGTCTGTATGTAGCAGAGTTGTATGTGTTTGTCTGTATGTAGCAGAGTTGCATGTGTTTGTCTGTATGTAGCAGAGTTGTATGTGTTTGTCTGTATGTAGCAGAGTTGTATGTGTTTGTCTGTATGTAGCAGAGTTGTGTGTGTTCGTCTGTATGTAGCAGAGTTGTGTGTGTTTGTCTGTATGTAGCAGAGTTGTATGTGTTTGTCTGTATGTAGCAGAGTTGTGAGTGTGTGTTTGTCTGTTTGTAGCAGAGTTGTGTGTGTTTATCTGTTTGTAGCAGAGTTGTGTGTGTTTGTCTGTTTGTAGCAGAGTTGTGTGTGTGTGTTTGTCTGTATGTAGCAGAGTTGTATGTGTTTGTATGTAGCAGAGTTGTGTGTGTGTGTTTGTCTGTATGTAGCAGAGTTGTGTGTGTGTGTTTGTCTGTTTGTAGCAGAGTTGTGTGTGTTTGTCTGTTTGTAGCAGAGTTGTGTGTGTCTGTTTGTAGCAGAGTGTAGTACCATTGTTTCAGTCCAGTTGTGGCTTTATACAGCAGGGAGGAGCATTCCTTGCTGTACTAAGTGAACATTGGAGCGATTGATCTGTCAATGGCCCTTTAAAAACATATTGTACGGCTCTCGCGGAATTAAAATTAACATGTTGCAATCAAAGCAGACTTTTTTTCATTTGGGAGCGGGGTAGTCTTATACAGTGAGTATATCCCAAATTCTATATTTTTAGGGCAGAAGTTGGGGGTCGTCTTATACGACCAGTCGTCTTATACGCCGGCATATACGGTATTTGAAAACAGATGTAACAAAATTTAACATGATTCACAATGCACCAGGATATCTCATGTAAGAAGATTAAGATAACCAAAAAAATAACAACTTTTCTACTGTTTTAACGTATTTCATTTCTGGCCCTGTGCTCACACTGCAGATTTACTACCGATTTTGCTGCGGATTTGCCATGGAATTGCTGCAGAAAATGGGTCTAACATTGCTGCAGTCATTCCCCAGCAAATCCTATGGGTTTTAAAAAATGCTGTGTGCACACTGTGTTTTTTATACCCGCTGATTTTCCACTGCGGAATTAATGAGCATGTCATTTCTTTTCCCTAGGTACCTGCGGTTTTTGCCATAGATAATGGTAAAAATCCGCAGGGACCAACTTGCGGAAATTCCGCGGCAAATCTGCGGCAAATCCGCACAAAATTCATCGCAAACCGCAGTAAAACTGCATGCGGATTTTGTTGCGTTTTTTTACTGCTGGTGCGAGATTCTTTTAGAGGGTCCATTGTTTTCTTAAGAAATAGTCACTTTCTAGTGCGCACATAGCCTAACATGGAATTAAATGCAGATATATATGATTCTGAGATACGCAAGGATAACTAAGGAGACATGAGCGCAGACAGCCCAGAGTAAAATGTAGTGGATTTTTATATTAATGGGACTGTTATCATGAAAAAAGGGCTATATAATGGTATGTAGAAAATTACAAATGAGGGCACATGTGTCCTTCAAGTCACGGTATGAAATCTTCTTTAAATCTGTAATACAATAATTTGCATTAAAATATTTAGTTTTTTATATTCTGGAAACTTCTAATATGTTTTTCCTGTTGTCTCTTTACTACACAAAATATGAAATTGATTGTTTATTAAAGCAATCCAAAAGAGCACTGCCAGTCCAATAGGAATATAATTGACACGCAGTAAGCATATGTTACAGCTATACTTTTATTCATGTGTTTATTACGATACTTAGTTTATGTGGTGTCAATCTGAAAAAATAAAATTAATATATGTTATAACTAAAAGTGTCATTTACACAATGAACCGATGCTATCAAACCCGAGTTAATCTAAATAAACAGTGATTTATAGGATAGGCTTCAATGTATTGAAAATACAATTAATGTGATTAAAATCTATTTTGCTACTAGAGTTTTCATTGCTGTAACCATGATTAATGTGTGTTTCATATAGATGGTAATTACAGTCAAGATGTAAAAAGGAACTACATAAAATAAATATTACTGTTATTAGCATAGGAAATGTTGAGCTTTTGAAATGAAGACCAAAAATCTAGCAATAAGAGTTCAAGTTTATGAGTATATACATTTTACAAATTAGTTCCAATTCTTTTCTGTCAATAAAAATAAATGGACTTATTGCCGTTTTAAAAGTTGAGATGAACTATAAGAAAATACTGATGAATTTAATATACAAGAGGACAAGTTTAAACTCTTTATAATGGGACAAATTAATTTACATTGGCACTAGAGAGATATAATTGTAAAAAAGTATGCATAATACAAATAATAAATGTGAGCCTTATTGAAAAACCCAGACAACTTCAAACAATTTAACTTCTTCATGATCAAGGACATATATATACCTCCTTGATCTTTTCTGTACTTTTAATGCTGGCTCATGGAGTGAGCTCGCTTTATTCCACACAAATGTCTGCTAATTTGATCAGCAGACATGTGCAGCTAAAGCTGGGTTCACACTAAGCGACAACGACGTCGCTGTTACGTCACCATTTTCTGTGACGTAACAGCGACCTTGTAAGTCGCTGTTATGATCGCTGCTTAGCTGTCAAACACAGCAGAAGCAGCGATCATAACGTCGCTGTGCTACATGTGCAGAGAGCAGGGAGCCGCGCTTAGCGCTGGCTCCTTGCTCTCCTAGGTACAGTACACATCGGGTTAATTAACCCGATGTATGCTGCAGCTACATGTCAAAGTGCAGAGAGCCGCGCTTAGCGCTGGCTCCTTGCTCTCCTAGGTACAGTACACATCGGGTTAATTAACCCGATGTGTGCTGCAGCTACATGTCACAGTGCAGAGAGCAGGGAGCCGCGCGCACTGCTTAGCGCTGGCTCCTTGCTCTCCTTGCTACAGTATACATCGGGTTAATTACCTGATGTGTACTGCAGCCACATGTGCACAGAGCAGGAGCCGGTGCTGGCAGCAAGAGTGGAGGCTGGTAACGAAGGTAAATATCGGGTAACCAGGGAAAGGTCTTCCCTTGGTTACCCGATGTTTACGCTGGTTACAGCTTACCGCAACTGCCAGACGCCGGCTCCTGCTCTCTGCTCGCTTCATTTCGTCGCTCTCTCGCTGTCACACACAGCGATGTGTGTGTCACAGCGGGAGAGTGACGACCAAAAAATGAAGCTGGACATTCAGCAACGACCGGCGACCTCACAGCAGGGGCCAGGTCGTTGCTGGATGTCACACACAGCGACAGCGACGGGACGTCGCTGCAACGTCACAGAAAATGGTGACGTAGCAGCGACGTCGTTGTCGCTGTGTGTGACACCAGCTTAACAGGTGAAGGGTAATCTCTGATCCACCCATGCCTGTCAACCCCTTAGATCGCACTGTCAAACTCAGACAGCGTAACCTACCGTGCTCCGGCAAGGATTGTTCTGTTCTCAGCTGCCACCTGTGGTCCTGTGACGTGATCACGGGGTTCCTATAGGTTAACATGATAGCGTTAGGTCAGGTGATGACCCCTGTCATTGTCATCAATAAATTACAATGAATACCGGCAAGGCACCAGCATTCACAGAAGATGAGGATTTCTGCTGATCAGAGCGATGATAAAAAATAAAGCTGTCCCACAGACCCGGAGCCCAAAACATAAGAACCCTAGGGATCATGGAAGATGACGACAAAAACACAATTCTTTTTTTTTTACAAAAGTCTGAATTTTTTTTCACCACTTAGTTAAAAGAAAAACTATACATGTTTGGTATCTCCGAACACATACTGACCTGGGAAATCATATTACCAGGTCAGTTTTACAATATAGTGAACATGGTTAACAAAAAAACCCCAAAACAAACAATGGTAAAATAGCACTTTTTTTGCAATTTCACAGCACTTGGCATTTTGTTCCATTTTTCTAGTACAATACAGAGCAAAGTGAATGGTGTCATTCAACAGTACAACTCATCCTAGAAAATCTAAGCTCTCATATGGCCATATTGTTGGAAAAATAAAAAAGTTATGGCTCTTGGAAAAAAGGGAGGAAAAAATGAAAACTAAAAACGGAAAATAGCCTGCGGGTGAAAGGGTTAAATTTATGATTTGCAATCAATGAACCGATAAAAAAATGTTATAGTAAGTCCTCATTCACGTCAGTTTTAAACTTACGAGTGCTATCTATTTTTTCACATTTCCACAGATAGCACTCATACATAAGACTCAGATGTTTTTCCTTGGATTGTGTGGTCTAGGTAAAATCACAGAGATATCTCCAATATTGAACTGAAAAGCATTAAAAGACCACACTGCTGTAGAAAAGAGCATCCATGTAGAAGGAATGATTTTATCTGTCTGCACGTTTCAAAAAAAAAAAAAGTCAGTCCATTTTCATCAAGGAAAGCTGGACAACTTATTTCTCACTTGATATCCGTGTATTGTCCATATGTAATCTATAATTTTACTCAGTAGCTTTCAATATAGGAGCATTTATAGTTTCCTATGTTACAGCATTGCATACTGTGGCATCTGATTTTTTTCTTGTACCCATATACTTGAATGGGTGAGTCTCATCCGATATGTATTTCACAAACAGATTCTACCACTGAAATTAGTCATCTTCTCTATCGTACTTGATATCGTGGGTCAGTGTGCTTTTACGGTAAAAAAATATGATAGCCCAAGTCCAATTTACAGTCATCTGAACGAGTCCTCAGTGAAAAAAATCTGACAACATTTGGAAGCCATCTGTATATTGTCTGTTTTTATCTGACTGCAAAGAGAAGGTGGAGAAACTTTATTTTCTCATCAGCAAAAAAAATACTGATGAACTATTGTTTTTTTCTATGTAAAAAGTCTGAATGAGGCCTTAAATGTATGAAAAAAATCCAGCATACAGCTAGATTGTGATATTCCTTTAGTATCAAAGCAAATTTTTGCAAATGCACGGTAATATTACCTCACATTTTTAGAGCAGTCAGCAGACAGCATTTAAGAGATATTGGCTGATTTCATATTTGGCTATTTCAATCCACTTTAACAAATTATTTTTTTTATTTGCTTTGTGTTGCAACTGAAAAACACTATATTTATGAATTCAGATTAAAATGTTCCTAATAAATAATGTAAAAAAAAAGGCTTTTTGGAAAGCGGTTTACAGGGATTGATAAGATTAGTCTAACAGGAATAAATTATCTAAAATTTCAAAAGACCCATTAGTTACCTAATAAATCCCTAGCATTGATGCATTCGGATGCCTTGCTATATGCCACCTACTCACATAAACTCTGTAGGGAGCCTCAGAACAGTGGTTTTAGATTTGCTGGTGAATTATCAGAGAAGTAATGCTATTGTTAGTTTCTGTCAATTACTTACATTAGTCAAATTTTTCCCAATCCTGGATTCGCCCTTTAAGGTTATTTTTTGCTGAAAACTTATCTAAGAGAGATGCCTACCTTTCATTTGTGCATAGCAAATAACTATTGTGCTATAACATTTAGTAGAGATGAAATGAAGGCTCACTACCTAATACAAATGAGTGATAATTGATTTTTTTTAAAATAGTCACATTATGTTACAGTATTAATAGGGATGAGCGAATGTATTCGCCTCTATTCGGTATCCGACGGATAATTGGGTATTTGAAGTATTCACTATCCGACGGCTAATATGGTATTCGCTCTGATACTTTCATTTTCATTTTTGCCTTCCTGGCGCCTTTTTCCAGCCAATGAACACATCTGACGTTGCTTGCCCTCACAGTAACGCCGCAGCCATCTTTGATTTGGTGTTACTGTGATTGGCTTTGCCGCACAGCATCATAGGGGCTATATAAGGTTGCCACCATTTTGTGAACACGCATTAATTCTTGAGCTGGCGGTGTAGATAGACTGTACTGTGTGCTGGAGAGCATTTATACAGCAAACTAATAATAGTCCTTCTAAGGGCTGAACACAGTGTCCAGTAGCTGCTAGCAGCTGTGTAAATCGTAGAATCAGGTATAGGGACAGTGCAGTGCGTTCTATGACATAGCGTTCCTGCTGCATCTGCACAATCCAAAATAGTCCTTGTTAGGGCTGAACACAGTGTCCACTAGCTGCTACCAGCTGTGTAAATCGTAGAACCAGATATAGGGACAGTGCAGTGCGTTCTATGAGATAGCATTGATGCTGCAAAGTCCAAAATAGTCCTTGTAAGGGCTGAACGCAGTGTCCACTAGCTGCTACCAACTGTGTAAATCATAGAAATAGCTATAGGGTCAGTGTTAGTGCATTGCTTAGTTAGGTGACAGTGACCCATGATATCATATTACAGAGGGAGGCACGGTGGATTCACAGGCTATGCACTGTGAGTCCATCTGGCCTCAACGAACAGTTGCACTTTGGATGTTTCCTTTAAATCCTCATAACCTGCCTGTTCTGACACTTTTTTTATTGGTGTCCTTTGCTCCCTCTTTTTGTCCAAGGTTTTTTGCCCGTTTCTCATAACCTGCCTTCTTGCCATGCCCATTGTTCCGCAAAGGATCTGGCTTTATTCATTTACCTAATCTTAGGTTTTGCATCCTTATATTATTAATTAATTCTTTATCTCAGCTATGTTTATTGGGACTCTCGGACTCCGTTAAGTTTTTATCTTCCCCCATTATATCATCTCACCTATAACCTTTGACCCCCCTCTATCATTGAACACATACTTTGTCTTTATAGTACTGGTCTTTCCCTATATTTGCATACTATGGCCTTTTGTGCAATTTTTCCCTCTTCACGTAGGTCTGGGAGGGAGATGTCACTGGCAGTATGAGCTGAATCTCTGCCGATGTGTACGCCTCCCTGTTTGCGTGTCAAGCTGGGATGCAGGCATTGCGCAGGCGCGGATACCTTCATTGATGGGCCCGCTCACATGACCGCAACCTGCCTGGCTCCATGAGATGCAATGACGTGGGTATGGACGCTAGCTTTTGCGCATGCGCGGGATCGCGTCATTGGGAATTCGCAGTCACGTGACCGCTGCATGCGAGGATGCGGAAGTGGTGCACTTTGATACACGCACCCCGCTGGAACATGTGTTTCTTTGATTTTCCATCTCCTGAGGGGTTGATCTTGTTTAATCACAGGTGAGAACACTTAGAATACACCTTATAAGTTGGGGAGCTTTTTGGTGGGCGGTTCCTCTGCCCCCTAAACCTGCTTCTTGTCACCGTGTCTGCACCTTAACTGGAGCGTGATGACTTGAGGAGCTCCCAGACTGCTTCGTTGGGGTTATTGGACTGGTTTATTATCCAAGGAGTCCTGGGACGATTGTCTCTATTGGATGCCTATTGAGGCCTGAGATAAGTGGCTAATTTTGTATATCCTAATGAGTGGCTGCTTTTTATCCCTTTGAGTCTATTCCCATCACTATATGCATAAATAACCTGGCTAATCCCTGCCACCTAGCTGGCGGACAGAGATCTGGTACTGGGTTCTAGGCTTCTTAGCCATTGGTTTTGGTTTAGAGATAGTGGGATTATATAGACTCAGTGACTACTGGCCTCTTAGTGTTGCATAGGACTACCAGCATTTACTATTGCATATCTGTATTCTGTTTGAACTAACTTTTTCTCCACTCCTGAACAACCTCAGATAGATGAGGGGAAACGCGTTGGGTGGTTTCTGATAGGAGCCGCTTATATCCAACTAGGTGGTTTTTCTTGGGTTATTGTACCCCATTATTTCCCAATTGAATTATATTGGGTATAATATATTGGTATTATTTATATTGGATTTGTTGGTTCAGCTCTGTAATTATCCTGTAGACTGTCACCTTTTATCTGTTAGGGTCTGATTAGGGCTTATAGGGACAGTCTACGTTGAGCGGGGGCGCCTATTGCGCAGGTTGTAGGGTGCCAACCTCCGCGGCAAGGAAGGGGCGAGCTTAGGATGCTATAAGGGCCAGGCCTCTCCCTTGTACCCTTGGATATCTGATTTCTATTTTTAATATTGATATAAATGTCGGGAATTTTCCCTTTTAATACTGAATATAAATAAAAAATTGTATTTTAGGAGTTTTTTTCTGTAATTTTGCACCAATGTACTTCTAATTGACTGCTTCAGCTTTCAATAAACTTAGCTAGGTGAGAGCCGTTCCTGTTTTAAACCGCCCAAAAAAAAAATCCTCTTAAAAAGGTCCCAAAATTGTCAAAACAACGGGTTCAGCTGTAGTGTAGTGCCTGTCAGCCACCATCTCAAATCATACCAGCTCAGTTGCGTAATTGTGCTGGCTTCATAGCGTATATAAACTCCATAGTACCCTACTGCTACAAAAAAATAATGTAAGTTTAAAAAAAAAATTAAAAAAAATAAAAAATAAAATTGCTGTCACAGCCTGTAGTTCTGCTTGCAGCCAAATACCAAAATATAGCAATACAGCAGAAAATGTCCTGCACCACCGCCCGTTACCTGCGGTATAGCCTGCATCCAGGTGGAGAGCTGGAAGAGCCACGTGTCCAGAAGCGGGGTGCACGTCAGATCAAGCAGTCCGTAGGTAAGTAGATGAAGAAATTGAAGACCGCACTCCGTCCGCTGTGACTGGAAAGCTTTATTTCACGTGAAGTACAGGGTAAAAGGCTGAGGTGCACTGTGAGCTGGCCAGCTCACAGTGCACCTCAGCCTTTTACCCTGAACGTCACGTGAAATAAAGCTTTCCAGTCACAGCGGTCGGAGTGCGGTCTTCATTTTCTTCATCTACTCAAATACTATAATATATAGCATCTTGGTGGTGGTTTCATATCTTACAGAACTTAGCGGCTTGCTCTTATTAAAACACAGTCGGAGTGTTACCCAATTTTTATTAATACTCGGTGTCAGTGGCAAAACGTCTGCCTGAAGGGCAGTACCTTCCAAACAGCAACCTAACATAATTTTGGGGGCTTCATATCTTACAGAACTTAGATTGTGGCTTGCTCTAATTAAAGCACAGTCTGAGTGTTACCAAATTTTTATTAATACTCAGTGTCAGTGGCACTACTTCTGCCTGAAAGCCAGTACCTTCCTATCAGCAACCTAGTATAATTTCGGGGGCTTCATATCTTAAGCCTGCTTTACACGTTGCAATTTTGCATACGATATCGTATGCGATTTGCAACGCCCTCATCGTATGTACGGTATGTTCAATTTGTTGAAGGTGTCGCACAAATAATTAACCCCCGTCACACCTACTTACCCGTCCATACGACCTCGATGTGGGCGGCGAACGTCCCCTTCCTGGAGTGGGAGAGACGTTCGGCGTCACATCGACGTCACGCAGCAGTCGGCCAATAGACACGGAGGGGCGGAGATGAGCGGGACGTAAACATCCCACCCACCTCTTTCCTTCCGCATTGCCGGCTGGAGCCATGGGAGGCAGGTAAGATCTGTTCAATGTTCCCGGAGTGTCACACACTGCGATGTGTGCTGCCTCGGGAACATTGAACGAGACGTGCAATTCATCAGGATTCAACGACGTGTATGCGATGAACGTTTTAACGTTCAATCGCAATCGCATGTACCTGTCACACACTATAATGTACCTTACGATGCCGGATGTGCGTCACTTACGACGTGACCCCGCCGACACATTGTAAGATATATTGTAGTGTGTAAAGCGGGCTTTACAGAACCTAGATAGTGTCCTACTCCTACTAAAACACAGTCTGAGTGACAAAAACCGATACTAAAATAAAAGTGTTGTCAAACCCTGTTTTCTTTTGGGGCTGAAAGACATTCACAGCATCTTTTTTGACTCCTCCAAGTGGTACCTTGTGGTTTTTAGACTTACAGAAACAGCTATCGTAGGAAACTAGTAACACAAGTTTAACAACCCGGCATCAGTGTTGTTCCACTGCCTGTACAAAAGGTCACGTTACAGTATTCACCTTCAAATAATCAAACCAAAAAAATGGGAAAAAGAGAGGGTATCGGCCATGGACGAGGTGGTAGTGACAGTGGTGGTTGCCCAAGCAGTATGATCGAGTCAAAGAAAAAGATTCCTGCTTCATCTACCTCTGCCTTCCTATCGCAATTTTCTTGTCCACGTGGAAAAGCAATTGTGCGCCCTAAACAGTACGAACAGGTAATGAGTTGGCTAGCAGAAAATACCTCCAGTTACTTATTGAGTTGTAAATCCCAAGGGTCCACATAGACAGACTTGAGTAGTCCAGAGTCAGGTCGATCGAATCCTTAGCCTGGTCCTCCTTCCTCACAACATCAGTATTCTAAGGAAACATATGACACCAAAGCAGGTTACTCTGAGGAACTGTTTACGGGACCCTTTGACCGTTCTTGCCTCTCACCGCGCAACACCACCAACGCAGGTGAGGCCATGGTGTGCAGTGATGCTTAGATCTTTGAGCATCCAAGGCCAGAAGAAAGCCATGTTGTTGGCCGTGACATGCTGTGCAATCAGGTGGAAGTGTTGGAGGATGATGAGACACAGTTGCCCTCAGGTCAGCCTGAAACCTCCATTACCGAAGATGGTGACCTTCAGGAATTTGAAGACGACCTGGTCGATGATGAGGTGAGTGATCCAACATGGATGGGTGGCATGGATTGCGAGAGCAGCAGTGCAGAGGAGCATGTGCCCATAGTCCACAAAAAGGCTGTAAGAGATAGGGTTTCGACCACTGCCAGAGGTCAACCAACTGTGCACATGACACCACCACCTGTGGAATCTCAGAGTCCAAGGGTCCATGCATCACCTGTGCCATCTCAGAGTCCAAGAGTCCATGAACCACCTCAGCCATCTCAGAGTTCAAGGGTCTGTGGCGCGATTGTGTGAGAGTTTTTTTTCCAAGAGTCCTTCAGACCAAACGGTTGCCATTTGTAAAATCTGTCAGACCAAGCTTAGCAGAGGCAGAAATACTTCCAGCTTGGGTACCTCCAGCATGAGAAACCATATGTTAGTCAAGCACCCCATTAGGTGGTTGACAGCTCTAGGTGAAAAACATTATTTCCATACTCAAAACTCTGCCACTTCTCCTGGGCTGCCTGCTTCCCAAACTGGTGTGCAAGAAGGTGGCGCTGATGTCTCCTTCTCCTAACCTGTTGTTGGCCAAACTCAATCATCAATGACCACATCTGCTACAGTGTCCCAGCATTTCGTTTAGTTGTCTTTAACACAGACCTTCGAAAAGAAGCAAAAATACCCCGCTACGCACCCAAGGGTAGAAACCATAACTGCACACATTGCACGATTGATAGCCCTTGAGATGTTGCCGTATTAGCTGTTGGGAACAGTGGCTTTCCGCGAACTTTTGGAGGTGTTAGAACATCAGTACTCTGTGCCTAGCCACCACAATTTTTCTCATTGTGCTGTCACCGCGCTCCACAATCACGTGTCCGTAAACATCAAACGGGCTCTCACCAACACCATAACAGGGAAGGTCCACTTAACCACAGACACGTGGACAAGCGGAAGTGGACAGGGCCTCCACATCTCACTGACAGCACACTGGGTGAACCTGGTGGCGGCTGGTACAGAGCCGGCAACATCCCATATAATTCCCACACCCACAATAGCGGGCCCCACTTCAATCACAGTTTCAGAAGCCTCTTACACAGCAACAACTCCCTCCTCCTCCTGCTCTTCATCTGGCTCCTGTGCATCCTCCTCAACATCCGCCGGTGTCCAACCGTCGACATCATTTCCCAGCTGGGATCTCTGCAGCACTGCCTCGGCTAAGCAGCAACACGCTCTACTGAAGCTTATCTGTATCGGTGGCAAATCACACATGGCAAATCGCCTGAGCTTTTGAAAGCAATAACTGAGCAGACAGATGAGTGGCTTGTGCCATTGGACCTCCGTACAGGGATGGTAGTGTGCGATAATGGTCGTAATCTGGTGGTGGCTTTAAAGCTTGGAAAGCTTGTACATGTTCCTTGTATGGCCCACGTTGTAAATTTAGTAGTTCAGCACTCTCTGAAGAAATACCCTGGGATGCCAGACCTACTTACCAAGGTACGACGTATTAGCGCCCATTTCCACAAGTCATCTCCCTCTTTTGCTGGCCTGCCAGTGCTGCAGCAGTGCTTACGCTTTCCTCGTCACAGACTAATATGTTTCCTCCCTAAGAGATGGAATTCAACCTATCATATGTTGGCCAGGATCCATGAGCAGCAGAGGGCAGTATCCCAATTCCAGCTGGAACATGCCCGTCAGATGCAGCTTCCAGACATAAGTACTGCAGAGTGGGTGTGAATTGCAGACATTTGTCAGGTCTTGGAGAATTTTGATTACTGTACCAACATTGTGAGCAGTGATGATGATCTTATCAGCATTACCATTCCACTGATTTGTTTATTGAAACGCTCTCTGGATGGTCTGACTGACCAAAGTGTTAATGCACACAAGGTGTCTGTGGATCCAGACTTCACAATGCTTGCTAGTAAACCGCACAACCTTGGTCAAGAGGCTCAGGGCACCTTTGGTCAGCATCAGGAGGATGAGGAGGATGATGAAGAACAGGAATCCTTTGAAGTTGGTAACTAAGGGATTGACAACCCAAGCTTCAGGGCTGTCCAGCATGTATGGCCTGAGGAGGAGCAGGAGGAGGAAAGAGAGACTGAGGAGGATAGGAGGTTTAGGGGGACAGAATGTATTCTTAGCAGTGACACACAAAGGTTTCCAGTCGGAGTCTGGGACACATGGCACAGTTCATGTCACACTGCCTTTCTCCTGACTGTCGGCTAGTCCACATTTTGGCAGACAACAAATACTGGTTATGTAGCTTCCTTGACTCACGCTACAAAAACAAATTTGCTTCGCTACTTGTTGAGGCAAATAAGGATTGTACTACGGAAACATTCAAGAGGGCTGTAGTGGAGCAGTTGATGAAACGGTTAGCCTCAGATCATGCTGGCGTCAGAGGTAGCGTGCCATCTCACGCAACAGGATTACAAGAGAAGGCTACGCATAGTAGGAGAAACACAGGCGGGGGACTAATGTGTGAAAACTGGTCCATTTTCCACAAACTGTCAACTGCGAATCAGATACCGGTTGAGGGAACTATTACAAGGAGGGAACACTTAAGTAAGATGGTTAGGGACTATGTAGGTGACCATATCAGTGTGCTTTCCGAGTCTCCAGTTCCCTTTAGCTATTGGGTTTCCAAGCTCAACAGTTGGCCAGACCTTACCTTATACGCTTTGGAAGTGCTAGCTTGCCCTGATGAGAGTGTGTTGTCTGAGCGTATTTTCAGCTCAGTCGGGTCAATAATAACAGATAGTCGCACACGACTATCCATGGAAACTGCAGACAGTTTGACGATGATCAAAATGAACCACAGATTGATTGCCCCAGAGTATCTCAGGCCACCTGTTAACAAGACCCAATAATAAGTGTAGACCCAAAATTTGTATTTGTTAAGTTCAAATAAGTTCCATTGTTTCTCATTAAAGACTTTTTTGTCTTCTATCATGTAATGACACCGCATGACTAATCTAACTTGTTATGCTGCTGTGATGTAATTGTTTGGCCCAATCACACAGGGCAACATTTTTCAAGCCTTTGTACATTATGCACTTTCACAACCACTGTCGAGGCTACACTGTCTAGAACAATTGGTCCGGCAGTCTCTATTTGTGTTCTTTCTTGATGCTGTGCTCCACGGTGTGTTACACATGGCCCCCTGTGGAATCAGAATTTTTTAGCTCCTTGGCATGTTATGCTCTGTTTCAAATCCTACCAATTTTTTTTTAAAAAAAAGCTGTTGGGAGCTGGTGGGAGTACCTTTTGATGCTTTGCTACATGGTGTTTCAACCATTATCCCCTGGGGAAACTGAATTTAGTAAACTCCTTGGCATGTTATGCCATGTTGCAAATCCTACCAATTTAAAAAAAAAAAAAAAAGCTGTTGGGAGCTGGTGGGAGTACCTTCTGATGCTTTGCTACATGGTGTTTCAACCATTATCCCCTGGGGAAACTGAATTTATTAAACTCCTTGGCATGTTATGCCCTGTTGCTTATCCTACCAATTTTTTTTTAAAAAGCTGTTGGGTGTACCTTGTGATGCTGTGCTACATGGTTTTTGAACCATTTCCCTCATACTCGGTGTTAGCTAGTGGAATAAAGCCTGAGTTCCAGAGTGAAACAACTGCCACTTCCACAGTGCTGCATGCTTCACAAACTTCGGTCTAGGAAGAAGGCAATGATGCCTCCTGCTCCCAACCTGCTTTTGGTCAGATGCAATCATCATCAGCTTCGATGTCCCAGCATGGCGTTCATGTGTCCATAAAACATACATTACTGAATCATTTGAATAGAATTTGAATAAAGGGCCACTTTATCCGGTGGTGTTGGTGGAGGAGGAGGAGGGCAAGGCCAACACCCAAATGACCACATTGGCAATAGCACTGAAAAGTGTTATGGAGTACGTATTCTAACTTTCACACTAATGATATAGGGGACGCAGAAAACTACAAATGACTGCCATCCCTCTCTAATGTATGTTACAGGGCCCAGCTGAGAGTCCTAAGAAGTCTGAGATTGAGGACAGCCAGTGGCCCTTAGAGGATCCGGTGGTGCTGGTGGAGGAGGAGGAGGGCAAGGTCAACATCTCAACGGGTACATTGTATCTGACCTTTTAAAGTGTTGTCAAATATGGCGGTGTGAGACAGACCCCAATATAATGTATAAGTTGCAGCCCTTTCTAATCAAAAAAGAAAGAAAAATGTAAAAAACAAAACATGTGAACATATGCTAAAGTGGTTTTATTTGGAGGTCAGGGCTTGATTTGACATTTTATTACAGTGATTGGGCACTAGAAACATTTCTTAGCAATTTCCCCTCTTTTACTTTGGTTTGAGAGCTGTTCTGGCGACTACGTAAACGCCGCATGCTGCTCTGAGCACGTTATTCAAAGACACTAGAAATGCAGTCAGGCACCTTCTACAGGCTGTGCCCATACTGTTTCAGCCTTTTCCCATCCATTTCAGCCTTTTTCTCAGTCACCACAGGTCACCGTTAGGTCCGATATAAAATTATTCGAGTTTCCCATAGACTTACATTGGGGGTCGAATTTTCACGAATACTCGAATAGCGGCAAGTTATTCGCCAGATATTCGTCCAATCTAATAATAGTTCGATCATCCCTAGTTATTAAATACTGAATGCCTTGACCAGTGCTGGACTTGTTCAACATCAGCAATAAGTATATGATCAATGCTGCTAAAACTATCTGCTCACTCACGTCTCACTAATATGGGATGTCTCACAGCTAAAGAAGCATTGGTTAGCAATCTATGCTAAAAGTATCACAGCTAAAATGGGGGTCTATGTTTGCTTGGCATGCTTCTAAGTAGCGATGAATGGATTAAACCAATTATCTAGTTATAGCCTGAAATTAGTGGTTTCAGGTGAGTTCAAAAATTTTGATATTTGATTTTGCAGTTTTCAAAAAAAATAAAAAACTACCTTGCTTGGCACCATTTCCGTCAATGATGAAGCATCAGTGAGAGGGATTATGTGTTTTTGCATGGCTGTGTGGGCTTCCCCATAATGCCCTACAGCTATGACAACTAGAGGATTATCATACCTTACAGTGGTGGTCAGTACTTGGGCCATCACAGATCGCAGAGCCCAGTGGAGCACAGTATGTGAGACAGAGTTATGCTCCACCTCCTTTGTCACTAAGTAAGTTTCGCTCTTCTGTAGAGTGTAAATGTGGCACCCTGGACTAGCCAGGTTGTCACAGATAACACACAAACAGCCCCACCCCCATCAGACAGGGACACCAGCCAAACACAAAACCCTTGTTGCCTCCCTCCAGAGTCTGATGTCCACACCAGGTGGTGCGGAGCCAAGCGATTGGCCCCACCAACCGAGTAGTTCACAGGCCTGGAGGCGGGCAAAGTGTCGGAGATAGAGTTTGGAGTTTGAAGGGAGAGGAGTGAGCACTTGAGTGTCTGGGTTTGTGGCCCAGGCACTGACAGCAAGGTTGGCAGACGGTGGTGGCCGTCTGCAGGAGTGGTGAAGCAACGCGGAACCATAGGACCGGGGTCGGGCGTTGGCCCGCCGGTACCGACCGAGGAGCGAAGTGAAGCCGTTGGGGATCCATAGTAGTCAACTGAGTACATCAAGGTGCAGGGAAAGACAGCCGCCATCACCTGTCCAGGGAGAGACACTGCAGCCGGCTGCAGGACCCATCCATCCAGCCGTTTGGTTTACCAGAGACTCTGTCATTGACTGCCTGAGTGAGTACACCAGTGCCATCCGGCACCGCACCGCGCTGCCCCTGCAACCCTGCACCCTAGCCATCCAGCCTCCCCGTATCATCACCGGGCCCCGGGACCACCGACCCCTACCCACGGAGGGGGAAAACAACATCCCAGCTGCTCCCTACGATCGCTCCCGGGATTCCCGTCACCAGCAGCAGTGGTGCCCATCTTCACCACGACCCGTGGATGGCTTCACGGACTAAATCCCACAAACCAACCACCCCTTTCACTCACGGGCGAGGAGCGCCACTCGAGTCCCCGGATCCGGCCCACCGCTCGAGCCACCGAGCAGCAGTAGCCGCACCAGCGCCGGACCCGAGCTTTAGCGAGCACACAGCAGCGGCGGCGTCCTCCCCGCTCGCGACATAATCTCTTATGAACAGTGGGGTCCTCTATCCCACCTGTAGCATTTAAGCTCTCACGGTGAGTGGAGTTTGCACGCTCATATATATATATATATATATATATATATATATACATATATATATATGTATATTCTCCCCAAGTGTGTTTTCTGAGAGATGTCAAGCTTTCCAGTATTAAAAATCATGCAAATTTGGCTAATTTGAATTTCAAAAGATCTGTTCCTCTCTACTTGTAACGTATAAGTCTGCACTCTAAAACTATTTGATGGTAATAGTGATGATTAATGATGAGCAAGCATGCTCATCAATTCTCGTTACTCGATGAATATTGAAGTGCTCTGCATGCTCTATCCTCAGCTGAGTATTGGGGTGCTCCAGCGCCATGCTCTTGTCCCCTTCCCTCATGTTTCTCAGCCACTAAACATGCAAAATTACCTGCAAATTGAGGTAGTGCTGTAGCCATTTTGGCTACTAGCATTACTGTAATTGTCCGGCTGCATCGCAGCATCTGGTTGTATATGAGACCCATAGGTGTAGTGCTCAGCACACTACAGTTCGGGGAGAGTTGATGTAGGAGGGACAGTTTAGATTAGTTCAGGCATATAGGCAGGGTTTTTTACTTGCACCCTTTTTTGCCTGTCATGTGGCACTAAAGGGTGTTATTAGGCTGGTTTAATTTAATATATACGGTAAATAATTTTTAAAAATGGTGTTGGGTTCCACCTATTTTTGATAACTAGCCAAGATAAAGCAGACAGCTGTGAGCTGCAGCTCACAGCAGTCAACTTTACTTTGGCTGGTTATGAAAAATAAAGGAGACTCAGGCCTTTTTCCAAAAAGGTAAGGCAAACAGCTGTGGGCTGATATTAACAGGCTGGCAAGGCCCATGGTTATTTTGCCCTTCCTAGCCTAAAAATAGCAGCCCACAACTGCCCCATAATTTGCACATCCATTGGTTGTGCCAATTCTGATGCTTTACCCTGGTTATTCCAGAATGCCCTGGTGTGGTGGCAATCAGGGTAATATTTTGGGGATTCATGACCCCTGTAAATTTTCAGCTGGAATTAAGCAGAGGGGTTAGTAATGGAGAGGGGTCTATCAGACACCCTCATTACTAACATAGTAAGTGTAAAGTTTAAAAAAAACAACAAATACAGGAAAAAAAATAGTTTATTTGAATACAGACTCCCTCACACTATCCCTTGTTCACCAATTTTTTTTTTTTTTTTTAAATATGAAGATCCAGCATAATCTATTGTTTAGTGTTTCCGCGACGTCCCCTGAATCTGTATTACAACCTATGGAGCTCTTTCTCAGAAAGATGCTTCATAGGCAACTACAGGTTAACACCAGACCCAGAACTTCTCAAGCGCAGGGCTTCACTGAAATACTGATGTAATCATGTGTGAGAAATTCTGGGTCAGGCGGTGCCCAGCAGTGACTCAAAAGGCCACACTTGGTCAGCACCAGACAAGAAACATCTTACGGTGGTGAGTTCAGTGAGTTAATGATGACACCACAGGGAAGAAACTCAGGATCTGGCATTGACTGGGAGGGAACTATGTCACCTCGCCCTGAAAAAGAGGCTTAATAAGTTGAGTACAGATTCAAGGGATGTCGTGGCATCACTACATAATGAATTATGTCAGATCTTCTTGTTTTTTTTTTAAATAAATTGGTGAACAAGGGATAATGTGGGAAGTCTTTATTCAAGTAAACTATTTTTGGTGTCTTTTCTTTCCCTTTTCAAAGGTTAGTAAAGGGGGTGTCTGATAGACTCCTCTCCATTACTAACCCCTGGGCTTGATGTCAGCTGACAATTAACAGCTGACATAACAACAAAATTATCCCAATTGCCCCACAACCATCCAAAGTAAAGCAGTATTATCAGGCTGGGAAAGTCAATGGTTATTGAGCCAATTCGAGCCAAAAAATAATAACCCAAAGCCATCCCAGAATTGGCTCATATATACATTAGGGTGCCAAGAAAAAATGAACTTTGCAAATTGTTAAGTCTTACCCCTCAAATTTGTTCCTTTTGGCATAAGGATTCACCATCTAAAATATGATGACATTAAATTTAGATTTACCACATGCTCAAGGCATGTGAATTATTCCATGCTTCTCATTTTCCACAATATTGTACAATAACCACTCAGTTTGTCATCATATCTTTAACTGGATATACTATGTATAATTCAAAAAACATAGAATTGCAGTAAGCATTCTATTACAGTAAAATATGCATTACACAATTATGTACATTGTACATGTACCAGTGCTTAGTAGGAGTGTAGCAGTCAGTTCAGTTTTTTTGCGGAACTTGCGACAGCTGGACTGCATACCAGTGTTGACTTGTTCGGATGCCAGTCCTCTTTTTTAGCCAGCTTTGTATCGACAGGAGCCATACTTCATTTTCTTCCTTTCTCCCTTTGCACCTTCAGAAACATTCTATCCTGATCAATGTTTATCATGCTCATGGCGTCAGCATGAGCTATGTCAAACAGATTGTCTAAAATATCTGTAAACTCTTCTTCTTTGTGTTTTTGTGAGTTGGTTTTTCTTCCAGAATTTTTCTTTAATCCTTGCCATTTACCATGTAGGTCTTTAAGTTTCACAACTTTGTTATATTCCTGACATGTAGGAATTTGTGCTTTTGCCCAAAATTGTATCACTTCTCTTGCTGTTGCCGTAGCGCTGTCTTGAAAATTTGACGTTCAACAGTGTGCAGTTTAAAGAATCTGGATAATATTTCTCTGTTTGAAGGCAGTTTGCATCCTGTTATCGAACTTGCTGTCCCTCTAATTAGCCATATACCACGAGCTTTGCCTTTGCTTACTTGTGACATTTCAGTACCAGTAGTCATCATCTACATGAAACAAAATATAGTAGATGTTATTACATAGTGATTAGTGAATATTCAAAATACCTTTAATACAGGTATAATACTTCTTTCATTATTCAATAGCAATGATAAACCAGTAGTGGGGATGATGCATAAAGTCTACTGACTGAATCTAAGTACCATTGCTGCATTTATAAATATCAACTTAATCATTCCAAATAGAAACAGTACGATAACAAACTGTTGTAACAGTACAGATGAAAGTGAACACTACACTATTACTAATACTAATACTCAAATTGATCAATTAAATCAAAATTGATGATTTAACACAACATAACAAAGCAAAGAACGATAAATACTGGCAAGGAATTACTAACAACATAGAAAAATAAATAAACTGTGTGCTTACCCTTTTAAAACTTCTGATTAGAGTTAAGCGCGGTTCGTGGTTCGTGGTTCTCCAGTTCACGGTTCGAGTGATTTTGGGTGGGGGTGTTCTAGATAGAACTAGAACTCAAGCTTTTTGCTAAAAGTTCATCAGCTCGAGTTACGTTCGAGAACGGTTCGATCACTATAAATGTGGCTTTTCACAGTAAGGCTATGTGCACATATTGCTATCTGCATGTGTCCTGCGTCCCCAGAACAATCCCTCTCCCTTTCCTACTCACCGATCACGGGCGTCTTGCTCCCCGGCTGTCACAAATCTGCGGAGTCTTTTCCTCTTTAGAAAATGGCTGCCGCTTTATTAGTCAATTAGTTCTTCTGTGCTTTCCCCACCCGCCGGCGCTTATGATTGGTTGCAGTCAGACACGTCCCCAAGCTGAGTGACAGCTGTCTCACTGCAACCAATAGCGACAGGAGACAGAGTGCAGGACAGATCGCGGGGACCGGTAAGTGTTATGGCAATGTTTATTAACTGTATGTGTACATTTATAATGTGTTTTTATGTGTTTGTGATTGCCTCCCATTGTTTCCCATGTGGTTCGAGCGGTTTGCCGAACCGAACTCAAACGAGACCTCCGTTCGGTGAACCAAGCTCGAGCCGAACCGCGACCGGTTCGCTCATCTCTACTTCTGATACATAAGCGGGATATGCAAGACGATAAATACTAAACAAACATTTAAAACTGCAATATGATGAGCCATTGAGCAACCAGTAAATGATAACTAATCTTAAAAGAAAATTATAAAATATCTATGACCAAAAAGGAACAAAAGGAACAAAATTAGGGGATAAGACCTTCAAAAACTTGCTGCTTAATTTTTACCATTTATTTCCTTGGCACCCTAATATACATGCACCAAATATGTCTCTTTGCCCTGCTCTTTCCAATTGCCCTGGTGCATTGTCAATCAAGGTAATAAGTTGATGGTTTTGATGTCACTTGTGTAATGTCAGCTGGCATCAAGCACATTGGTTAGTAATGAAGATGCGTCTACCAGACACCCCCATTACTAATTCAGTAAGTGTAAAGTAAATAAAAAGCACACAAAGGAAAAAAGTTTATTTGACTCCCCAACCCTAACTCTCATTCCCCAATTTCTTAAAAACATTTTCACAAAGCTCCAACATAATCTGCGATGTAAGACTCCATCTCCAGCACCTGTAAACAGCAGTAAAGTACAGCTATTCACAGGTGTCGGGTATTGATAACTCTCATTAGAGCTGCAGGGTCTTGCTGAGCGCAGCGTTGAGCTAGCAGCTCTGATGAGTTTTGTGGGCACCCAGTGTCTGTGAATAGCTGTATGTTTCTGCTTTTTACAGTCACTGGAGTTGGAGTCCTGGATCGTGGATTACGTCGTAGCTTCGTGGAAACATTTTTTTGTAATAAATTGGTGAACAAGAGAAAGTGTGGGGGATTCTTTATTCAAATAAACTAGATTTTTTCATTGTATTTTTTTACTTTACACTTACTGGGTTAGTAATGGGGGTGCCATTGGATGCCTATGCCTGGTTATCCAATAGGCTTAATGACAGCTGAAATTACATAGCTGACACCAAAGCTATTAACCTATTACCCAATTGCCAATGCAGCAGGGCAATTGAGAAGAGAAGGGCAAAGTGCCAGACTTGGTGCATCTAATATGATGTACAAATTCTGGAGTGGCTGCAGGTGTCTATTTTTAGGTTGGGAAGGGCTAATTAGCCATGCATCTTCTTAGCCTGATAACATCAGTCCACAGTTGTATACTTTCCTTGGCTGGTTATCAAAAATGGAAGGACTCCACGTTTTTTTTTAATTATTATTTATTTATACTAAATAATGTAAAAAAAAAATCTTGGGATCTCCTCTATTTTTGATAGCCAGCTAAGGTAAAGCAGACAGGTCTGCTTTACTTTGGATGCTTATCAAAAATAGGGGAGACTCCATACATTTTTTTTTAATTATATTTTCTTAATTGTAAAAAAAGGGGAATTGCCTCACCACGTATGTGGACATTTTGCTGAACCCGCAGTGTGTATAACCCTGGGTGCTCGGGTGGCTTGCGGTCAATGCATAAAGGAAAATGGATGGCTCCATTGATGAATACATTCTTCAAACTTATTTTATTATCACATAATAAAAGCCATATTCGTTAAAGACATCATTAAAATATTTTTCTGGCACTTGGCTCTTGTTCACTGAGTACAAAACTGCCTCATGGGAAATGATTGAAAAACATGGTAACCAATCATGGAAAAAAACACAAATAACAGTGGTCAACAACAAAAAATCATCAGCAAAGGTAATATGTCTGTTTTATGGAGTTTGATGTGCTGATTCCAAAAATATGCTTAGTTTTGCTCATTCACATAAAGTTTCTGAGATAGAAGTATTTTTGTTATTACCTTATTTCTGCATTTTCAATGTATGCTGGGCCCCTCCTGTGATATGCTCAAGTTGCTCAAATGGTCTTCGTGACTGGTTTAATAAGAGGAAAGTGGTTATGCCATTTCCTGTTTCCATGATTTGGAGAGAACCCAAAAATCTTAGCGATGACTGCTACTTTTGTTTTGTAAAACTGAAGGGTTTTTCTACAAAGAACAAACAAAAGATTAATTACCCTGAACTTGAATCTGTGATTAGGCCAGTTCCACATGATGGTTTCTTGCCAGTTCCTGTACCACTGTTGTCTGGATTGGATGAAAATGAAGTAGAATATGAAGACTATGGAGCTGAAGCTACTGGCAAAGAAATGGAGACCTCAAGTCATGTTGAGTATGTACCTGATGGAGCAGCCGAGCAGCCAGAACGCTTTTTTCAACTTGAATTAAATTGTCTCATCAGAGACCTTTCATTGTCAAAAGATTAAGCTGAACTTCTTGCATCTAGATTGAAACAGAAGAATCTTCTTCATGATGATGTCAAAGTGTGTTATTACCAAAACAGAAGTAACACAGTAACACTGTAACACAATTTTTCACACTTGATAGACCAATGGTGTACTGTAACAATATGAATGGCCTCTTTGAAGAACTGAATCAAGAGTATCTTGTTGCAGATTGGTGATTGTTTATTGACTCATTCCAGAGAAATTTGAAAGCAGTGTTGCTTCACAATGGAAATATGAAACCATCAATTCCTATTGCTCCCTCATGTCATCTAAAGGAAAGTTAAATAAAGTAAAAATCTGTCAGTTGTTTTGGATGCTATACAATATAAGAATCATCAATGGAATATCTGTGGAGATTTGAAAGTGATTGGTCTGCTAATGGGAATACAAGGAAGTTTCACAAAATATTGTTGCTTCTTGCTTTTAGGGGACAGTAGAAATACAGTAGAGCACTATGTTCACCGTGATTGGGGACAGAGAAACCTCTATGCACCAGACAATGTTCAGCATAATCCTTTAGTTGTTCCAACAAAAATCTTTCTTCCTTCATTAATATAAAATTGGGATTGATTAAAAACTTTGAGAAAGCCATGGCAAAGACAAATTCACAAGGGTTCCAGTACATTTCACATAAATTCTCCAGGATTTCACTAGCAAAACTGAAGGAAGGGGTATTTGTTGGTCCTCAGATCAGAGAGCTTATGAGAGGTGATGTGTTTGAAGGAACTCTAAATGATAAGGAATTGAGATCTTGGAAAAGCTTCAAGAGGATCTGTGAAAACTTTTTAGGAAAAAATAAATTTCCAGAATATGTTGAAGGTGTTGAGGAACTCCTAAATGCATACCAGTGTCTTGGCTGTCGCATGTCTCTGAAAATGCACTTTTTGCATTCACATTTAGATTTCTTCCCTCAAAATCTTGGGGATGTAAGCAATGATCATATACCAGAAATTTTCTTTACCTTAAAACCAAAAATTTTATTGACACATATGTCACAGACAGAGTACATACATACATTAATTGTGATAAAAAATTTTATGAGAGGAAAGGTGGGAAAATATAAATCTATCTCCTATTCTCGCCCTTCCTAACATACGGGGGTCGGTGTCCTAATTGATCATGACGCCCCCGTTCCTCGCCGACTGATGTCCTATGCTGACCCTTCACTCACTCTCGAGTATATCCCGTGTATCTGTATATCAGTGGGTAAGGTGCAACACCAAAGATAAAGCCCACAGGGATAGTTTGTGCACAGAGTCATGTACAGAAAAAAGGACTATGTCCGTCACTATTCATCCATCATAATCTATTGGGGATGGGCCAGGCTAAGTCTTAAGTCGACCCTCAGTAAGAATTTTTGAATATTGACTTGTGCTGTTCCCTGTCCAGGATTCCCCCCATGCGCCTCACCCCCCAGTTAGCAAAATCGGGGCCCATCAGGGGCATATCAACATGGATCCCTGAAACTCACAGCTTCAAACCATTTCCATATAAATGCACCGGCGGGACCACTAGATAATATGGTTCCTCCTCCAGGATCAATATTACACCACTTGATGCACCTGAAGAAATGCTGAAAAATATAAGACCTGCATTTGGTCAAATTCAGGCTCCCGTGCCTCAAAAATAGATTCCGTGCATCCAGCACTTATTTAGTAGCTAAACTGGTGATCCAAAAGGCTTCTCTAAGTAGCAATTTTTTCTCCAGTCTTCTCCTCGTGCATGGCGATTAACTCTCTCGAACCCAAAGAAAACCAGGTTATCCAGACTACCATTATATTTTTCTATAAAATGCTTGGTAACTCCAGAATACAGAGTATTTTTATTAATGGTATTGGAAATTAGTTAAAAAATTCTTCTTTTTAGTTTATAGTACATCCTACATACTATATGCTGCACTCATTGCACTCCACACAATTGATATAGAAGGGTTAATAGTTTCTCTTTTTCTTTATTAAAGATTTATTGTTATTAGTAAGTATATCTGATGGTAGTTCATAGTCATTATGGAGCCTACGGAATAAGAGACAGACTCAAGGATTATTATGGTTTCTAAATGTTCTTCTTATCTCATATGCATGACTCTACATTTTTGTTTTGCTAAAACTTAAAGGTCATATGAACAATTAGTAAAGTTCAGCTCGAAGTTTTTTTCTTTTTCTTTTGCAATATCACATTGATCTGTAAATGGTATAAATAAACTGTACTTTGATGAAATAAACAGAAGAAATTGATCATGCCCACATGGATGCTGGTCTTTTCTCTCCGAGCGCTCGATCTTGATTAGGTCTGAAGAGGCCTAACTCAAGAGAACCTCACTGGTGATCCCATAAGCTGACTTGTGACAAAACAGAACAGCTACAACACAATATACCACATAACTGGTGTCACAATTAATAAATGAGTGGATTTTTTTATTCCCTTTAAATGCTGTAGTTTTCATTGCATATTTACAATAATGCATTTCAAACCATGACATTTGTAATAACCCATACTGGGCAGTCATGTTTTCTTATTGGATGGTGCTGTATTAATACTGGGAGAAAGCATATTGCTCAAAGATCTCCATCTTCTTGCAACACATTACACAATTTTTTAAAAATCTGATAAAGAGCTTGGTCTTGGTATAATATAGGTATGTATATTTCTATATTTTTTTATGTGAAAAAATTGGCGACTGAAAGGAGTGCTGAAATAAATTTGATTCCATTACTTTTGATTTTTATATGTATTTATTCTTATTAAACAGGTTTTTGTTCCCATTCTTCTCGTTTTCTGAAACTGTATGAAAAGCGTTTCCAATGTCCAATGCTGTTTAGATCCTCTCTCCAACAATCTAGCAGCAGTTAGTGTACTATCCTCTAGGACAAAATCCTCACTTGAACTGTTCATATTGACATATGTGAATTCTCCCAAAGGTATCAACTTATTCGTATGTTTGGGGTCATTACTGTCAGCTCTCAAGATAGTGTTCCCACTGATGGGTTTGCAATACTTATGATAATGTACCCTATTGATAGATGAATTAGATGTATTATTTCATTTTTTATTTAATTGTCCGCATGCTTTTATTTTATTTAATTGTTTGTATCATTCCCAGATTACCTTATTTGTGATCAGTTTTCCTTCAGCTATGTTTTGGCTACTAATTTTGTAGTTGTGGGTCTTTATCATCTGATGTCAATTACTTTTGATGATTTGCAGTTTTTTCCATGATTGGTTACTATGATTTAAATAGTTTCCCATAAGACAGTTGTACTCCGTGAACAAGGGCCAAGTGCCAGAAACAAGTTTGTGTAATGACTTTTCTGAACATGGTTTTTATTCTGTGATAAAACAATAAATTTGAAGATTTTGATCATCACTGGAGCCATCCATTTTACTTTTGATATTTTTTTCCCAGCAGCCACCTGGGAGTTAGAGATGCATCCAGGCATTTTCCCCATGCATTGTTTTGGCCTTGCCTGCCCTCAAGTGATATCTGCTGGAAAAATGCTCAAGTTCCACCTAGACTTCTATTAAACTCGTTACTCAAATGGAGCAGTTACAAATGTTGGACCCACTCTATTCGAGTAACGAACACTCAAGCATTTTTGGGCTCGCTCATCACTAGTGATTATATATTTGCACCCATTGAAAAAAGTATTTGAGTAGCACTACTGGACTCTGAAGGGGAAGGAGTTGAAAGCAACTGCTAGAGAGAGTGGTACGTGGAAAGGCAATGCTTAAGAAGGAGGTTTTACGGTGCTTCCCCGCCAACTAGAGCTGCATGGTAGAAGTTGGAATGGACAAAAAAGAGTAGTCTATCTCCATTAATTTTTAAAGTGCATAAGTTAATAATTCCAATGAGGTTAACAATTCTTTCACTATGAAATGTAATTTGCAGCACATTTTTTCTTATACAATAATATTGCCAAATATATGTTGATAAATAAACTATATTAATATATTTTACCTCAAGATACTGCTTGGTGTAATAATAACACATACATATATTTTTATTTTTGTTTCCTCAATCTCCTGACAGAAACCTGAAGATATTCTTAGATTAAAAACGCTTCCCAGAAACTGATGAGCAAAACACAATTACTGTAAGGGTTTGCCAAAAACCTCTAACACTGTTGATGAGCTGACAGATGGTGAAGATGTGATCCAGCAATGACCTGTCAAAAACTAATCCAGCCAACTTTGTTCTTCCCTTTCAATCTAAGTGCCCACAGGGACCTGCCTAAACATCCATAGCAAACAATTTGCTTGTGGAAGACAAAATTGCATAATAGAAGTATTTTGCCTCAAATGTATTGCTGTCTTACTTTAAATGACAGTTGTAGCCCATAATTAATCATTATAGTCTTTGGGAAAATAGATAAATTGGTTGATAAATATAACATATGAAGGAACAAATACACTGCTTCAGCCAGAATATTTGCATATTGGTAAATTACGCCAATGTTCTAATGATGTATAATTACAGGCACACTCCTAAAATCACAAACATAATGTAATATATTACATGTATAAGTGTGGGACTGTTTTGATAATAAATCAATGTAGTCAATTGATTTTGTATGCAAAAATACATGCTTTGTAATAAATACCGAGCATACTTAGTAATATAATAGTTTCTTAGTAGTGCAATGAGCTTCATTTATCCTGTATAGCCAAAAGGAAACTATTGGTTACATTAATAATTGCACAAGGAATAAAATGTGATATCAGGTACCACTTTTTATAAATGTCAAAAACACATTGGCTTCTCAGTTGAAATGACCAAATCGATCCATAACAAATGAATTTAAAGTTTCCTAGAAAAAGTTAGTATTCTTATGAATTTGACTTTTCAATGAATTCACTCGGATGCGATTATGCTGTATTCAGGTTTTACTATAGGTATCTATATATACAATTGCCATATTCTGTCTGTCTGTCTGTCTGTCTGTCTTGCTCCCAAATTGTGTCCTTACAGTGACAACCGTCGGATTGGCCGCTGGGCTCGGCCTGGCCCCGCCCCTCCACGCGGACTGGCCGATCGGCTCGGCCCCGCCCACCGCATGGATTAACCTTTTGGCCAGGCCCGCCCCCCGCACGCGATGCCCGCTAGGCCACACACCCCCGCACACGTTGGGCACCTGTACACCACCCCCCAGGACTACTCCTCCCATTATACTCCTCTTTCCCAAGGACTACTCCTCCCATTATACTCCTATTATACTCCTCCTATTATACTCCTCTCTGAGGGGTTCGCAGCATGGGGGATGGAGCACGATGGGGAGTGCAGCATGGGGGATGGAGCACGATGGGGGGTGCAGCATGGGGGGTGGACCACGATGGGGGGGTGCCCAGAATGGGGGGATGAAACACGATGGGGGGTGTGCAGCATGGGGGATGGAGCACGATGGGGGGTGCAGCATGGGGGTTGGACCATGATGGGGGGTGCCAAGAATGGGGGGATGAAACATGATGGGGGGTGCACAGCAATGGGGATGGAGCACGATGGGGGGTGCAGCATGGGGGATAGAGCACGATAGAGGGTGCGCAGAATGGGGGATGGAGCACGATGGGGGGTGCGTAGCATGGGGGATGGAGCACGATGGGGGGTGCATAGCATGGGGGATGGAGCATGATGGGGAGTTCAGCATGGGGGATGGAGCACAATGGGGGGGTGCAGCATGGGGGATGGAGCACGATGGGGGGTGCAGCGTGGGGGATGGAGCACGATGGGGGGTGCCCAGAATGGGGGGATGAAACACTATGGGGGGTGCGCAGCATGGGAGATGGAGCATGATGGGGGGTGCAGCATGGGGGATAAAGCACGATAGGGGGTGAACAAAATGGGGATGGAGCACGATGGGGGGTGCGTAGCATGGGGGATGGAGCACGATGGGGGGTGCGTAGCATGAGGATGGAGCATGATGGGGGGTGCGTAGCATGGGGGATGGAGCACGATGGGGGTTGCATAGCATGGGGGATGGAGCACGATGGGGAGTGCAAAATGGGGGATGGAGCACGATGGGGGGGTGCAGCGTGGGGGATGGAGCATGATGGGGGGTGCAGCGTGGGGGATGGAGCACGATGGGGGGGTGCCCAGAATGGAGGGATGGAGCACGATGGGGGGTGCACAGCATGGGGGATGGAGCACGATGGGGGGTGTACAGCATGGGGGATGGAGCACGATGGGGGTGCGCAGCATGGGGGATGGAGCATGATGGAGGGTGCGCAGCATGGGGGATGGAGCACGATGGGGGGTGCGCAGCATGGGGGATGGAGCACGATGGGGGGTGCACAGCATTGGGGATGGAGCACGATGAGGGGTGCGAAGCATGGGGGATGGAGCACGATGGGGGTGCGCAGCATGAGGGATGGAGCACGATGGGGAGTGTGTAGCATGGGGGATGGAGCACGATGGGGGGTGCACACCTCCCCCCAAAACACACACACATACACACACACCGCCACACACACACTGCACAACACACCACACACACACTGGGAACCACAAACACCGCCCTACACAGACACCCACACACACAGACAATGCCGCACACACACAACACCCAACACACAAACACCGCGGCACACACAAATATGCGCACATACCGCACAACACACACACTGCACAAAACATACCTCCCCCAAAACCCACACACGCACTCTACACCCACACAAACCGCGCAACACACACAGCACCACACACACAGAACGCTACAGATACACAGCGCTCCACAAACAATGCAACTCACAAACAACACCGCTCTCACCCCCCGCCACACCCAGAGAACACCCAGAACATTTACAGTGCCCTACACAAACACTTGGTACCTACACACAACAACATCTATATATATATATATATATATATATATATATATATATAAAATAAAAATCATACATTAACTACACAATACGTAAATTCTAGAATACCCGATGCGTAGAATCGGGCCACCTTCTAGTTAAAATAATAAAATGCTTAGATTTCCTGGCTTTCCTAGGCCCTTGTCTATCTATTTGCTACTTCTGCCAAAGCCGCCGAGATGTGAAGCAAGATGAGAGTCCAGAACAGGTGAGTATAATGTATTTTATTATTTTTAAATCCATTTCCACCTCTTTATTATCTTTTTGAAATAGGCGTATAGAAAAATATTTGGGTTCGGATTATTTGAGCTGAATAATTTCTTATATTTGTTCATTCGTACTGAATAAGGAACCCAATACAAGTCAATAAGGAAACTCGAATAATTTTTAGGATGACCTTAGAAGTAGGTCTGGGAGGGCTGTAAAAATCCTACGATGGATGGGAAAGTGATGAAACTGAATGGGGAAAGCATGGGGAAGATGCCTGGATGCATTTCTGACTCACATTTGATTTCTAAGAATAATGTCAGAGTATTATGCCACTTTTACAGAGTGACAGTAAAAGCTGCAAAACTCAATCTAAATTACATTTTACAGGAAAAAAATGTCCAGAAACATTATTTCCTGTATAATGACTTGTATATAAGGTAAAAGAAAAAACAGTAAAAAAAAATTCTTTCCCTTTAGCCTATGCTCACACGTAGTGTTTTTGCTTATGTTTTTCTATTTACTTTTAATGCTGAAAAAAAAGCTCACTGGGAAATGTAGGGCTGTGTTTTTGATACATTTTTTATGTGTTTGTTGGTGCAGATTGGGTGCAGATGTGTCACAAATCTGCCAACAAAGTTAAAGAAAACTCTTAAGTTCCCCTTGAGCATATTGATTATTTTTTCTTTGCAGATTTGATGCAGAAAATAATCTGCGGCACGTCAATTCTTGATGCGTTTTTGCCTGGCATGTTCAACTTTTCTACCCATGGACTTCATTATTAAAACCGCACCTAAACCACATGCCTTTTTGGTGCATTTTTTTCCCAGAAGGGGCAGATTTGATGCAGAAAATGTATGCACCATATACTCAGCACGCGCACATAGCCTAATTGTAACATTTTTCTACTTTATCTGGGCATGTGGTGTTGTCAGACACGTCCTGTTTAATTTATAAATAGCTGCATCAATCCACCCTAAACTGGATTGTAATTACGACTAGAGATGAGTAATCCTGATTGTCAAAGATCAGGAAATGTTAAAATCATATGATCTTTGGCTGGATCGGGATCGGACATCCAAACATTTACTACAAAAGTAGGCAATGTTGCTAAGGATCGGTAAATGTCTCTCCCTGCCAATTGCAGCCATGTCAAGTATTGTCATGGCGGTGATTGGCTACTGTAATGAAAAAAAATCAAAAGGGTTAAAGCAGTACATACTTTCAGAATCTCCTAGCGGCTTCAGTGCTAATTCCAGGGCCAATAATTATCCCTCATACATATTCACTGCTTTCCCCCACTCACTGGCGTCTCTGATTGGCTGCAGTCAGACCGCTCCCCCACCCTCTCTGACAGCATTATGCTGCTGGTATTAAATAAATAAATAAATAAATTTTAAAAATGCAGTGTGGTTCCCTTATATATTGATAGCAGCACAGATAAAGCATATGGCTACAGGCTGCAGCCCCCTGCCATCATTTTTTAGTTACTTAAATAAATAATTTTTTAAAAATGGCGTATGGTCCCGCCAATTTTGATACACAGCTAAGATAAAGCCCAACAGTTGGGAGCTGGTATTCTCAGGCTGGAGAGACCCATGGGTATTGGGCTCCCTCAGACTAAAAATAGCAACCTGCAGCTACCCAGGATTGTCGCATTCTTTAGATGTGACAATCCTGGAATTTTACCTGTATGCCCTGGTGCAGTGGGAATCAGGGTATAAAGGATTAATGGAAGAAAACAGCTGCCACTAAGCCCTAGATTAGTAATGGGGAGGGTCTATGAGACCTACCCACATTACTAATCTGTAAGTAAAAAGAAATAAACACAAACACCGAAAAAATAATTTATTTGAAATAAAATACCAACCCCCAACCTCTTTCACCACTTTATTAACCCTAAAAGACGTGAATCTGACGTACTCTGCTCGACATCCCACAACGATTCCAGCTCTGCTGAATGTGAACCAGCAGCGAGCAGCCATACAACATTACTGCCCGCTGTAGGTTTCAGGCAGAAACTGAGCTGCAGCTTTGAGGGGTGACGTCACTCAGGTTAGTTGCGGGCACAGCCGGAGGTTCCTACGGCCCTCCACCTATGACTGCAGGTAACTTGACCTCAGGGGACCTTCTAAGAGGAGGCCACTGAGTTCATAGAGGTCCCCTGAGGTCAGGTTACCTGCAGTCACAGGTGGAGACCCGTGGGAACCTCCACATGTGACCGCAACTAACCTAACTGACGTCACCACTCATCGCTGCGGCTCAGTCTCTGCCTGAAACCCACAGTGGGCAGTAATGTTGTATGGCCGCTCACTGCCAATTCAGATGTAGCAGAGCTGGAATCGTTGTGGAACCTTGTAGTGTAGATTATGTCATACCTGGGTGTTTTGGGGGTTAATAAATTGGTGAAAGGTTTATAAATAAATAAATAAATAAAGATTTTTTTCTGTGTGTTTGTGTTTATTTCTTTTCACTTACAGATTAGTAATGGGGTGGTCTCAAAGACCCCCTACCCGTCTTTCATCCTGAGCTTAGTGGCAACTCACAGCTGTCATTAACCCCTTATTACCCCAACTGCCACTACACCAGGGCAATCAGGAAGAGCCGGGTAAAGTTCCAAGACTGTCGCTTTTAATGGATGCGACAATCCTGGGTGGCTACAGGCTGCTATTTGTAGGCTGGGGTGGCAATAAGCATGGGTCTCCCCAGTCTGAGAATACCAGCCCCCAGCTGTCAGGTTTTATCTTGGCTTGGTATCAAAATTGGTGGGGACCGTTTGCCAAGTCTTTTTTTATTATTTATTTAAATAATAATTTATTTTGATGCACAGACACGATAAGCACATGGATGGGGATGAAGATTGTAGCCGTGGCTTTTTCTGTGCTGGTATCAATACAGGTGAGCCTACAACATTTTTTTATTTACTATTTATTTATTTTTTTAATCATCAGTATAGGGACACAGACAGTGTTTGTAATTACAACCAACCACAGATGCTCTCAGTCATGGGTACGGGATTGAAATAGACCAGGTGAGTGCTGCTAAGAGCAGTTCTACTATTCATATGTGAGGCCGTATGGCACATTTTATAAAAATATTTTAGTGTAGGACTGCCTCAAATGAGATTTGCCGTGACGTGGCGAGGCAGCTCAAGAAATTGCAATTTTTTGCCAAAAATCTCAAAATTTTTATAATAAGTACAGTTTGGAATTTTTAGTGCTGAAGTGCACATTTAGTGCTCGCTTTTTGTTTTTTCTTCATTGAATTGGTCGGTGGCTGACCCCCACCTTGCTATGCACCCCAATTTGGGATGTATTCCATCTGTCTAGATTTTGGCGGTTGGTGACTGTTCACATTAAGTCATCAGGCCTTGTCCACAGGCTATTTACTTCATGCAGCACTTGCTTGGACCTGTCCCGCCCACAGCCATGACTCAGTCATGGGTACGTGATTGAAATAGACCAGGTGAGTGCTGCTAAGAGCAGTTCTACTATTCATATGTGAGGCCGTATTTTTATAATAAGTACAGTTTGGAATTTTTAGTGCTGAAGTGCACATTTAGTGCTTGCTTTTTGTTTTTTCAACCACAGATGCTGTCTAAGAAGGTGTGGAGTGTGGTACAACGGTAGCCAATCAGAGATGCCGATGGAAGGTGAAAGCAGTTAATATGGATGAGAGATAGCTAGCGAACCCGGAAGTGTAGCACCCCTGAAGCTATCAGGGAGCTACAAGGTACTGCATCCCCACCAGGATGCAGGGCTTACCCCCTGGGACCCAGAAGACCAGTGCCGGTAGCACCCAAAACATTCCAGTTAAACCCTGTTTTGTCCCCAAAGACTGGTGACAGACTAGGGTTGGAACCAGTGGATGGCCACCTAGAGGGTGGAACCGATCCATTCCACTAGATGACCAGGTCAGAGGGGCAGACAATGGAGAGTCAGTAGTCAGTCGGTGAAAGTCAAGGAGTGTGGAAGCACTGACAGGAGTGTGACGATGACCTGAGGGTCCAGGCGTGTGGTTGCCGGTGGAGTATGGTGGAGTACTCCCGGAACCAAAGCACCAATGGGGTACAGAATCTTAGGTCAGGCAAATGCTCCAGGCAGACCTAATAAAATCTGCACAGTGAGGGGACCATCAAGGACCTCACTGACCTTGAAGTTCGGGACACAGTAGCAACGAGAGAACCGGGGAACAGGACCAGATACTCTGACCCCACAGGGTTCACACTACCATCATATGGACTACCGTCGAGAGACTACCAGGAGGGGACCTCACAGACGCTCCAAGCCATGGTGACCCACCAACCAGAGACAGGTGCAGGGGAAAGAAGCCACCAGGTCACTACACCGGCACTGGGACTAAGGAGACCAGCGGTTTAGACCAGCCTTCCTCAGGTAACCAGTTCACCAGAGACTGTGAGTAAAGACACCAGTTAAACTTTAACCCCTTGTGTGGCCTACTTTCTTTCCACACCCATCAACATCAGCTATCCTCTGGGGCGAAACGCGCATTGATGAAGTCCAGGTGCCTCACTGGGAGTCTTTCAAACTGAAGGTTTGTATTTCTATCCATCAGTACTCCAGGTAATAGCCTGTTTACGTTTGGGAGTTGTAATGAATGATCTGTTTGCATACATAATGTGATTATTATACTCCTGTAGTAGGCTTCTTAGCTTTCCATAGCTATATATCTTGGTCCTGGTTAGTCTCAAATAATTTTTTCTGACACGTGTTTTATACCTTCAGGATGTGGTATTCTTGCACAGCCCGGGAGTCTCAGGATTCACCTGACTGAATTTTTAATGCATTTAGTGACACTGTGGTTGATTTACTTTTAAGATCCATTTGTACTCTGAGCATCTTTAGATTTTTCTCAGTGGTATTTTCTGAGAAGATCCCTGTCTGTGTAACAATTCTGTCCGTGTAACAATCTGTACATTTCCCCAGATGACTCATTTTGGTGATGTCTTAATCATGTTTTTAATCGTCTATTGTGGTTTTTTCATATGAAATAAAAATTGTCCATTTTTGCACATATATTCCTTGTTCTCTTGTTTTTATATGTTCATATGAGTAGTGCCGTCTGAGGTGTTGGTTCTTTGTGGCCTCATCTCAGCATAATTGCCTTTGGTTCTAATGTTGAGACTTTTGCACTTGATATGCTTTTTTGTGTCATTCACAATTCTCTCTCAATTGACCATGGATTTTCGTGCACGTGACCAAGCATGGCATACTCACTTTGATGATGTGTTGAGAGACCATAATTGTAATACCAGCAGTGATGTCCATTCCATTGATAAGGATACTCTTATTTTAAAATATAAGGAACTTTTGAAAAAAAGATTGAGGATACATTGGAACCGCGCTCTACTTGGCAAATATTTGGACAGGGACATGGTGCCCCGCGGACTACGGGAGCAGATTTTTCCCTCGTTTCTGGTGGAGGACACCTCCTTCCGGGAGAGGTGGGATGAGTTGGCGCGCGTTTGTTCTAGGGGTTTTCTGTCCCTGCTGAAAGAACACAATACAACTTCACTTACCACGATGGAGACTGAGTTGGAGGAGTTAGAATGGAACATAAAAAAGAAATGTTCGGCTGAACTTGTTTCTAAAATGGAGGTTGAGATTGCGCGGGATCTGGCGAAATTAGAGAAGGAGATTGGAGGTCAAAAATTGAAAAAATTTAATAGAGATCTATCCGATTATGCCAACTCAACTGTGTATAGATGGCACTCTGGGGTTCGGACTGGTCCCAGATCAAGGAGCAAACGGGAAAACCGTGGTCACTCCAATTCTATTACTTCCCTTACCTCTTTTGATGGCTCATCGTCTGAAGCGTTGGCTGTGACTAGTGAGATGGATTTGAATCTGGGAGCTCGTGCTCGAGTAACCAGAAATAAACAAGCTCATAAAACAACTAATAAAAGTACCAAGAACAGATTACAGGTGATTAACGTTTCCTCACATGTTCTTTCCGACGCCCAGGTTGAGGTGCTGTCTAGAGGTTTAACTTTCTCTCTTACAACGCATTTTGATTATTTTTCAGCTTTGAAGGATACTCACTTGTTTGTACGAAAAATTATCTTGAAGAAATGACATCATAAAAAAGATAACATGGAGATGGATAGTCCAGCTGAACGGGAGGCTCTACAGGCTCTGGAGGTTCTGCTCTCGGAACAGGCCAGTGTTTCTTCAGATGTGTTCCCCAGGTTGCTACTGCACACATCTTCAAGGTTCCCCCCCCTGTCAGTATGTCCCTCTGTGGAGGTCTTCACCCATCTGGTGACGGAAGAATTTAATCAAATATCTACTAGAAAACATGGTGACAATGTAACCCACCAGCAAAGAGTTGCTCTACAAGAATTAAGTGATCTTAGGGACGTTATTAAATCTGCTGACAAGGAAGGGGAACATTGTCATCTGGACCATGGATTAATACGAAAAAGATGAATTGAGGCAGGTTCAGGATAAACATACCTATGTGAAACTTTCTTATAATCCCTTGCAGAAATTTTTGGTCGAGTTGCAGTGTATCTTGGAGGCGGCCCGTGAGGTTGGACTGATTGATAAAAGGATGGTGGAGGAACTCTCCACTAAATATCCTAAGGTTCCAACATCTTATTTGTTGCCTAAGATCCATAAAGGTGCCCTTGATCACCCTGCGTGTCCTATCGTGTCCAGCATGGAGGGCTTGAGTGACCCTATATGCAAATTTATTGACTATCACTTGAAACCTTTGGTCGAAACCTTGCCCTCCTTTGTCCGGGACACGACGGACATTCTCAGGCGGATAGATGGCATCTATATGGATCATGACATGATAATTGTGACAGCTGATTTGGAGAGTCTCTACACTTGTATTTCTCACTCGGATGGACTGGAAGCGACCCGCCTCTTCCTTTAGATGGGTGGTCAGGATGGCGATTTAAACAGGTTGATTCTTGAGCTGCTCCACTTTGCCCTTACACATAATTTTTTTCTTTTTAAGGACCAATATTATCTGCAGCAGCGTGGCACTGCCATGGGCACGGCCTGCGCCCCCGTGTATGCCAACCTCTTCCTCGGTATGTGGGAGAGGTTGGTATTTGGTGACGGGGGACGGGGGCCGTCTCCCATGTGCAGTGCTGGCTCAGATATGTTGATAATGTTTTATTTTTCGGCAGGGCACGGTGGAGCAGCTTGACTTATTCATGGCTGAATTAAATAACAACAATCTTAACATCAAATTGACTTATAAGCACAGCAGCAGGTGCATTCACTTTTTGGATATTAATATCGAGGTGGATGCATTATCCACTATTCAAGCTACTGTATATCGGAAGTCCACCTATGTCAATGCCCTGCTGCATACTTCTTCTGCTCATACACCAGCCACAATACGCACCATCCTGCCGGCCAGTTCTTGAGGACGAGGCGGATTTGCTCATCTGACCAGTCTTTTGAAGATCAGTCCATTGACCTCATGAGCCGTTTCCGTGATAGAGGCTATAGTAATCGGAGCATCAAAAAAGGCTACTTACGTGTCAAAAAGACCTCACGTAATCAATTACTTAACTATATTCCAAAGCAGCAGACCGATGATCTCCCTATTCGTTTCATAGGTACTCATAACAGTCATTGGCAGACCATGCGGAGCACCTGTGCAAACACTGGCCTGTTCTGAAATCCGATCCTTCTCTGACTCATTTGCTTTCATCTCGTCCTCTTATGACCGCCCGCTGCTCCAAGAACCTCTGTGATATATTGGTAAGAAGCCACTATGTGCCTCCCTCCACCAACCCATTCTACACTTGTGGCCCTCTACAAGGGTGTTTCCCATGCGGACATTGTGTTGTGTGTCCTAATGTGATACGCACCAATACGTTTTCCTCTTCTGACGGCGCTCATGTCATGAATATTAGGAGTTATAATAATTGTACTACGACTTTTGTTATTTACTACACCACATGCCCATGCTCCCTGGTGTATATTGGCCTTACCTCGCATGAGTTGCGGGTACGCATCAGGGAGCATGTTCTTGACTAGAGATGAGCGAACCGGTCGCGGTTCGGCTCGAGGTTGGTTCGCCGAACGGACCTCCCGTTCGAGTTCGGTTCGTCGAACGTTCGACGAACCGAACTCGAACTGCATAGGAAACAATGGCAGGCAATCACAAACACAGAAAAACACCTAGAAAACACCCTCAAAGGTGTCCTAAAGGTGACAAACAACTCAAACACATTGGAAAGTGACAAGGACATATACTCATGCGAAAACAAAACAGCTGGACAAGGAAAAAGAGGAGGACACACAGATATAGGCATGGCACGCCCTTCTAAAATCATGTAAAACACCGCAAGGTGACTCCAAGCGGAGTCTCCATTTTTTCCAAAAATTGGGCCACACACACACCCACCCCTTCAGTGGCAGCAGTTGTGCCCCAGTTGTACACTTCACAGCTACATTTGCATCAAGCACATTCAAAAATACGCCATTCTTATCCGTCCCCAGGATGACACCGGGGTAGGTAGCAAAGTCTTTCCTGATCCCAGCTCTGTTCATCTTGGCTTCTTTTAAAAACACATCAAGCAAGGGTTACTCCAAGCGGAGTCTCCCTTTTTTTCCAAAAATTGGGCCACACAGACACCCACCCCATCAGTGGCAGCACTTGGGCCCTAGTTGCAAACAGGATGTTTTGATTTGCATCAAGCACATTCAAAAATACGCCATTCTTATCCGTCCCCAGGATGACACCGGGGTAGGTAGCAAAGTCTTTGCTGATCCCAGCTCTGTTCATCTTGGCTTCTTTTAAAAACACATCAAGCAAGGGTTACTCCAAGCGGAGTCTCCCTTTTTTTCCAAAAATTGGGCCACACAGACACCCACCCCATCAGTGGCAGCACTTGGGCCCTAGTTGCAAACAGGATGTTTTGATTTGCATCAAGCACATTCAAAAATACGCCATTCTTATCCGTCCCCAGGATGACACCGGGGTAGGTAGCAAAGTATTTCCTGATCCCAGCTCTGTTCATCTTGGATTCTTTTAAAAACACATCAAGCAAGGGTTACTCCAAGCGGAGTCTCCCTTTTTTCCAAAAATTGGGCCACACAGACACCCACCCCATCAGTGGCAGCACTTGGGCCCTAGTTGCAAACAGGATGTTTTGATTTGCATCAAGCACATTCAAAAATACGCCATTCTTATCCGTCCCCAGGATGACACCGGGGTAGGTAGCAAAGTCTTTGCTGATCCCAGCTCTGTTCATCTTGGCTTCTTTTAAAATAAATAAATAAATAAATTTTAAAAATGCAGTGTGGTTCCCTTATATATTGATAGCACACAGATAAAGCATATGGCTACAGGCTGCAGCCCCCTGCCATCATTTTTTAGTTACTTAAATAAATAATTTTTTAAAAATGGCGTATGGTCCCGCCAATTTTGATACACAGCTAAGATAAAGCCCAACAGTTGGGAGCTGGTATTCTCAGGCTGGAGAGACCCATGGGTATTGGGCTCCCTCAGACTAAAAATAGCAACCTGCAGCTACCCAGGATTGTCGCATTCTTTAGATGTGACAATCCTGGAATTTTACCTGTATGCCCTGGTGCAGTGGGAATCAGGGTATAAAGGATTAATGGAAGAAAACAGCTGCCACTAAGCCCTAGATTAGTAATGGGGAGGGTCTATGAGACCTACCCACATTACTAATCTGTAAGTAAAAAGAAATAAACACAAACACCGAAAAAATAATTTATTTGAAATAAAATACCAACCCCCAACCTCTTTCACCACTTTATTAACCCTAAAAGACGTGAATCTGACGTACTCTGCTCGACATCCCACAACGATTCCAGCTCTGCTGAATGTGAACCAGCAGCGAGCAGCCATACAACATTACTGCCCGCTGTAGGTTTCAGGCAGAAACTGAGCTGCAGCTTTGAGGGGTGACGTCACTCAGGTTAGTTGCGGGCACAGCCGGAGGTTCCTACGGCCCTCCACCTATGACTGCAGGTAACTTGACCTCAGGGGACCTTCTAAGAGGAGGCCACTGAGTTCATAGAGGTCCCCTGAGGTCAGGTTACCTGCAGTCACAGGTGGAGACCCGTGGGAACCTCCACATGTGACCGCAACTAACCTAACTGACGTCACCACTCATCGCTGCGGCTCAGTCTCTGCCTGAAACCCACAGTGGGCAGTAATGTTGTATGGCCGCTCACTGCCAATTCAGATGTAGCAGAGCTGGAATCGTTGTGGAACCTTGTAGTGTAGATTATGTCATACCTGGGTGTTTTGGGGGTTAATAAATTGGTGAAAGGTTTATAAATAAATAAATAAATAAAGATTTTTTTCTGTGTGTTTGTGTTTATTTCTTTTCACTTACAGATTAGTAATGGGGTGGTCTCAAAGACCCCCTACCCGTCTTTCATCCTGAGCTTAGTGGCAACTCACAGCTGTCATTAACCCCTTATTACCCCAACTGCCACTACACCAGGGCAATCAGGAAGAGCCGGGTAAAGTTCCAAGACTGTCGCTTTTAATGGATGCGACAATCCTGGGTGGCTACAGGCTGCTATTTGTAGGCTGGGGTGGCAATAAGCATGGGTCTCCCCAGTCTGAGAATACCAGCCCCCAGCTGTCAGGTTTTATCTTGGCTTGGTATCAAAATTGGTGGGGACCGTTTGCCAAGTCTTTTTTTATTATTTATTTAAATAATAATTTATTTTGATGCACAGACACGATAAGCACATGGATGGGGATGAAGATTGTAGCCGTGGCTTTTTCTGTGCTGGTATCAATACAGGTGAGCCTACAACATTTTTTTATTTACTATTTATTTATTTTTTTAATCATCAGTATAGGGACACAGACAGTGTTTGTAATTACAACCAACCACAGATGCTCTCAGTCATGGGTACGGGATTGAAATAGACCAGGTGAGTGCTGCTAAGAGCAGTTCTACTATTCATATGTGAGGCCGTATGGCACATTTTATAAAAATATTTTAGTGTAGGACTGCCTCAAATGAGATTTGCCGTGACGTGGCGAGGCAGCTCAAGAAATTGCAATTTTTTGCCAAAAATCTCAAAATTTTTATAATAAGTACAGTTTGGAATTTTTAGTGCTGAAGTGCACATTTAGTGCTCGCTTTTTGTTTTTTCTTCATTGAATTGGTCGGTGGCTGACCCCCACCTTGCTATGCACCCCAATTTGGGATGTATTCCATCTGTCTAGATTTTGGCGGTTGGTGACTGTTCACATTAAGTCATCAGGCCTTGTCCACAGGCTATTTACTTCATGCAGCACTTGCTTGGACCTGTCCCGCCCACAGCCATGACTCAGTCATGGGTACGTGATTGAAATAGACCAGGTGAGTGCTGCTAAGAGCAGTTCTACTATTCATATGTGAGGCCGTATTTTTATAATAAGTACAGTTTGGAATTTTTAGTGCTGAAGTGCACATTTAGTGCTTGCTTTTTGTTTTTTCAACCACAGATGCTGTCTAAGAAGGTGTGGAGTGTGGTACAACGGTAGCCAATCAGAGATGCCGATGGAAGGTGAAAGCAGTTAATATGGATGAGAGATAGCTAGCGAACCCGGAAGTGTAGCACCCCTGAAGCTATCAGGGAGCTACAAGGTACTGCATCCCCACCAGGATGCAGGGCTTACCCCCTGGGACCCAGAAGACCAGTGCCGGTAGCACCCAAAACATTCCAGTTAAACCCTGTTTTGTCCCCAAAGACTGGTGACAGACTAGGGTTGGAACCAGTGGATGGCCACCTAGAGGGTGGAACCGATCCATTCCACTAGATGACCAGGTCAGAGGGGCAGACAATGGAGAGTCAGTAGTCAGTCGGTGAAAGTCAAGGAGTGTGGAAGCACTGACAGGAGTGTGACGATGACCTGAGGGTCCAGGCGTGTGGTTGCCGGTGGAGTATGGTGGAGTACTCCCGGAACCAAAGCACCAATGGGGTACAGAATCTTAGGTCAGGCAAATGCTCCAGGCAGACCTAATAAAATCTGCACAGTGAGGGGACCATCAAGGACCTCACTGACCTTGAAGTTCGGGACACAGTAGCAACGAGAGAACCGGGGAACAGGACCAGATACTCTGACCCCACAGGGTTCACACTACCATCATATGGACTACCGTCGAGAGACTACCAGGAGGGGACCTCACAGACGCTCCAAGCCATGGTGACCCACCAACCAGAGACAGGTGCAGGGGAAAGAAGCCACCAGGTCACTACACCGGCACTGGGACTAAGGAGACCAGCGGTTTAGACCAGCCTTCCTCAGGTAACCAGTTCACCAGAGACTGTGAGTAAAGACACCAGTTAAACTTTAACCCCTTGTGTGGCCTACTTTCTTTCCACACCCATCAACATCAGCTATCCTCTGGGGCGAAACGCGCATTGATGAAGTCCAGGTGCCTCACTGGGAGTCTTTCAAACTGAAGGTTTGTATTTCTATCCATCAGTACTCCAGGTAATAGCCTGTTTACGTTTGGGAGTTGTAATGAATGATCTGTTTGCATACATAATGTGATTATTATACTCCTGTAGTAGGCTTCTTAGCTTTCCATAGCTATATATCTTGGTCCTGGTTAGTCTCAAATAATTTTTTCTGACACGTGTTTTATACCTTCAGGATGTGGTATTCTTGCACAGCCCGGGAGTCTCAGGATTCACCTGACTGAATTTTTAATGCATTTAGTGACACTGTGGTTGATTTACTTTTAAGATCCATTTGTACTCTGAGCATCTTTAGATTTTTCTCAGTGGTATTTTCTGAGAAGATCCCTGTCTGTGTAACAATTCTGTCCGTGTAACAATCTGTACATTTCCCCAGATGACTCATTTTGGTGATGTCTTAATCATGTTTTTAATCGTCTATTGTGGTTTTTTCATATGAAATAAAAATTGTCCATTTTTGCACATATATTCCTTGTTCTCTTGTTTTTATATGTTCATATGAGTAGTGCCGTCTGAGGTGTTGGTTCTTTGTGGCCTCATCTCAGCATAATTGCCTTTGGTTCTAATGTTGAGACTTTTGCACTTGATATGCTTTTTTGTGTCATTCACAATTCTCTCTCAATTGACCATGGATTTTCGTGCACGTGACCAAGCATGGCATACTCACTTTGATGATGTGTTGAGAGACCATAATTGTAATACCAGCAGTGATGTCCATTCCATTGATAAGGATACTCTTATTTTAAAATATAAGGAACTTTTGAAAAAAAGATTGAGGATACATTGGAACCGCGCTCTACTTGGCAAATATTTGGACAGGGACATGGTGCCCCGCGGACTACGGGAGCAGATTTTTCCCTCGTTTCTGGTGGAGGACACCTCCTTCCGGGAGAGGTGGGATGAGTTGGCGCGCGTTTGTTCTAGGGGTTTTCTGTCCCTGCTGAAAGAACACAATACAACTTCACTTACCACGATGGAGACTGAGTTGGAGGAGTTAGAATGGAACATAAAAAAGAAATGTTCGGCTGAACTTGTTTCTAAAATGGAGGTTGAGATTGCGCGGGATCTGGCGAAATTAGAGAAGGAGATTGGAGGTCAAAAATTGAAAAAATTTAATAGAGATCTATCCGATTATGCCAACTCAACTGTGTATAGATGGCACTCTGGGGTTCGGACTGGTCCCAGATCAAGGAGCAAACGGGAAAACCGTGGTCACTCCAATTCTATTACTTCCCTTACCTCTTTTGATGGCTCATCGTCTGAAGCGTTGGCTGTGACTAGTGAGATGGATTTGAATCTGGGAGCTCGTGCTCGAGTAACCAGAAATAAACAAGCTCATAAAACAACTAATAAAAGTACCAAGAACAGATTACAGGTGATTAACGTTTCCTCACATGTTCTTTCCGACGCCCAGGTTGAGGTGCTGTCTAGAGGTTTAACTTTCTCTCTTACAACGCATTTTGATTATTTTTCAGCTTTGAAGGATACTCACTTGTTTGTACGAAAAATTATCTTGAAGAAATGACATCATAAAAAAGATAACATGGAGATGGATAGTCCAGCTGAACGGGAGGCTCTACAGGCTCTGGAGGTTCTGCTCTCGGAACAGGCCAGTGTTTCTTCAGATGTGTTCCCCAGGTTGCTACTGCACACATCTTCAAGGTTCCCCCCCCTGTCAGTATGTCCCTCTGTGGAGGTCTTCACCCATCTGGTGACGGAAGAATTTAATCAAATATCTACTAGAAAACATGGTGACAATGTAACCCACCAGCAAAGAGTTGCTCTACAAGAATTAAGTGATCTTAGGGACGTTATTAAATCTGCTGACAAGGAAGGGGAACATTGTCATCTGGACCATGGATTAATACGAAAAAGATGAATTGAGGCAGGTTCAGGATAAACATACCTATGTGAAACTTTCTTATAATCCCTTGCAGAAATTTTTGGTCGAGTTGCAGTGTATCTTGGAGGCGGCCCGTGAGGTTGGACTGATTGATAAAAGGATGGTGGAGGAACTCTCCACTAAATATCCTAAGGTTCCAACATCTTATTTGTTGCCTAAGATCCATAAAGGTGCCCTTGATCACCCTGCGTGTCCTATCGTGTCCAGCATGGAGGGCTTGAGTGACCCTATATGCAAATTTATTGACTATCACTTGAAACCTTTGGTCGAAACCTTGCCCTCCTTTGTCCGGGACACGACGGACATTCTCAGGCGGATAGATGGCATCTATATGGATCATGACATGATAATTGTGACAGCTGATTTGGAGAGTCTCTACACTTGTATTTCTCACTCGGATGGACTGGAAGCGACCCGCCTCTTCCTTTAGATGGGTGGTCAGGATGGCGATTTAAACAGGTTGATTCTTGAGCTGCTCCACTTTGCCCTTACACATAATTTTTTTCTTTTTAAGGACCAATATTATCTGCAGCAGCGTGGCACTGCCATGGGCACGGCCTGCGCCCCCGTGTATGCCAACCTCTTCCTCGGTATGTGGGAGAGGTTGGTATTTGGTGACGGGGGACGGGGGCCGTCTCCCATGTGCAGTGCTGGCTCAGATATGTTGATAATGTTTTATTTTTCGGCAGGGCACGGTGGAGCAGCTTGACTTATTCATGGCTGAATTAAATAACAACAATCTTAACATCAAATTGACTTATAAGCACAGCAGCAGGTGCATTCACTTTTTGGATATTAATATCGAGGTGGATGCATTATCCACTATTCAAGCTACTGTATATCGGAAGTCCACCTATGTCAATGCCCTGCTGCATACTTCTTCTGCTCATACACCAGCCACAATACGCACCATCCTGCCGGCCAGTTCTTGAGGACGAGGCGGATTTGCTCATCTGACCAGTCTTTTGAAGATCAGTCCATTGACCTCATGAGCCGTTTCCGTGATAGAGGCTATAGTAATCGGAGCATCAAAAAAGGCTACTTACGTGTCAAAAAGACCTCACGTAATCAATTACTTAACTATATTCCAAAGCAGCAGACCGATGATCTCCCTATTCGTTTCATAGGTACTCATAACAGTCATTGGCAGACCATGCGGAGCACCTGTGCAAACACTGGCCTGTTCTGAAATCCGATCCTTCTCTGACTCATTTGCTTTCATCTCGTCCTCTTATGACCGCCCGCTGCTCCAAGAACCTCTGTGATATATTGGTAAGAAGCCACTATGTGCCTCCCTCCACCAACCCATTCTACACTTGTGGCCCTCTACAAGGGTGTTTCCCATGCGGACATTGTGTTGTGTGTCCTAATGTGATACGCACCAATACGTTTTCCTCTTCTGACGGCGCTCATGTCATGAATATTAGGAGTTATAATAATTGTACTACGACTTTTGTTATTTACTACACCACATGCCCATGCTCCCTGGTGTATATTGGCCTTACCTCGCATGAGTTGCGGGTACGCATCAGGGAGCATGTTCATGACTAGAGATGAGCGAACCGGTCGCGGTTCGGCTCGAGGTTGGTTCGCCGAACGGACCTCCCGTTCGAGTTCGGTTCGTCGAACGTTCGACGAACCGAACTCGAACTGCATAGGAAACAATGGCAGGCAATCACAAACACAGAAAAACACCTAGAAAACACCCTCAAAGGTGTCCTAAAGGTGACAAACAACTCAAACACATTGGAAAGTGACAAGGACATATACTCATGCGAAAACAAAACAGCTGGACAAGGAAAAAGAGGAGGACACACAGATATAGGCATGGCACGCCCTTCTAAAATCATGTAAAACACCGCAAGGTGACTCCAAGCGGAGTCTCCATTTTTTCCAAAAATTGGGCCACACACACACCCACCCCTTCAGTGGCAGCAGTTGTGCCCCAGTTGTACACTTCACAGCTACATTTGCATCAAGCACATTCAAAAATACGCCATTCTTATCCGTCCCCAGGATGACACCGGGGTAGGTAGCAAAGTCTTTCCTGATCCCAGCTCTGTTCATCTTGGCTTCTTTTAAAAACACATCAAGCAAGGGTTACTCCAAGCGGAGTCTCCCTTTTTTTCCAAAAATTGGGCCACACAGACACCCACCCCATCAGTGGCAGCACTTGGGCCCTAGTTGCAAACAGGATGTTTTGATTTGCATCAAGCACATTCAAAAATACGCCATTCTTATCCGTCCCCAGGATGACACCGGGGTAGGTAGCAAAGTCTTTGCTGATCCCAGCTCTGTTCATCTTGGCTTCTTTTAAAAACACATCAAGCAAGGGTTACTCCAAGCGGAGTCTCCCTTTTTTTCCAAAAATTGGGCCACACAGACACCCACCCCATCAGTGGCAGCACTTGGGCCCTAGTTGCAAACAGGATGTTTTGATTTGCATCAAGCACATTCAAAAATACGCCATTCTTATCCGTCCCCAGGATGACACCGGGGTAGGTAGCAAAGTATTTCCTGATCCCAGCTCTGTTCATCTTGGCTTCTTTTAAAAACACATCAAGCAAGGGTTACTCCAAGCGGAGTCTCCCTTTTTTTCCAAAAATTGGGCCACACAGACACCCACCCCATCAGTGGCAGCACTTGGGCCCTAGTTGCAAACAGGATGTTTTGATTTGCATCAAGCACATTCAAAAATACGCCATTCTTATCCGTCCCCAAGATGACACCGGGGTAGGTAGCAAAGTATTTCCTGATCCCAGCTCTGTTCATCTTGGCTTCTTTTAAAAACACATCAAGCAAGGGTTACTCCAAGCGGAGTCTCCCTTTTTTCCAAAAATTGGGCCACACAGACACCCACCCCATCAGTGGCAGCACTTGGGCCCTAGTTGCAAACAGGATGTTTTGATTTGCATCAAGCACATTCAAAAATACGCCATTCTTATCCGTCCCCAGGATGACACCGGGGTAGGTAGCAAAGTCTTTGCTGATCCCAGCTCTGTTCATCTTGGCTTCTTTTAAAAACACATCAAGCAAGGGTTACTCCAAGCGGAGTCTCCCTTTTTTTCCAAAAATTGGGCCACACAGACACCCACCCCATCAGTGGCAGCACTTGGGCCCTAGTTGCAAACAGGATGTTTTGATTTGCATCAAGCACATTCAAAAATACGCCATTCTTATCCGTCCCCAGGATGACACCGGGGTAGGTAGCAAAGTCTTTCCTGATCCCAGCTCTGTTCATCTTGGCTTCTTTTAAAAACACATCAAGCAAGGGTTACTCCAAGCGGAGTCTCCCTTTTTTTCCAAAAATTGGGCCACACAGACACCCACCCCATCAGTGGCAGCACTTGGGCCCTAGTTGCAAACAGGATGTTTTGATTTGCATCAAGCACATTCAAAAATACGCCATTCTTATCCGTCCCCAGGATGACACCGGGGTAGGTAGCAAAGTATTTCCTGATCCCAGCTCTGTTCATCTTGGCTTCTTTTAAAAACACATCAAGCAAGGGTTACTCCAAGCGGAGTCTCCCTTTTTTCCAAAAATTGGGCCACACAGACACCCACCCCATCAGTGGCAGCACTTGGGCCCTAGTTGCAAACAGGATGTTTTGATTTGCATCAAGCACATTCAAAAATACGCCATTCTTATCTGTCCCCAGGATGACACCGGGGTAGGTAGCAAAGTCTTTGCTGATCCCAGCTCTGTTCATCTTGGCTTCTTTTAAAAACACATCAAGCAAGGGTTACTCCAAGCGGAGTCTCCCTTTTTTCCAAAAATTGGGCCACACAGACACCCACCCCATCAGTGGCAGCACTTGGGCCCTAGTTGCAAACAGGATGTTTTGATTTGCATCAAGCACATTCAAAAATACGCCATTCTTATCCGTCCCCAGGATGACACCGGGGTAGGTAGCAAAGTCTTTGCTGATCCCAGCTCTGTTCATCTTGGCTTCTTTTAAAAACACATCAAGCAAGGGTTACTCCAAGCGGAGTCTCCCTTTTTTTCCAAAAATTGGGCCACACAGACACCCACCCCATCAGTGGCAGCACTTGGGCCCTAGTTGCAAACAGGATGTTTTGATTTGCATCAAGCACATTCAAAAATATGCCATTCTTATCCGTCCCCAGGATGACACCGGGGTAGGTAGCAAAGTCTTTCCTGATCCCAGCTCTGTTCATCTTGGCTTCTTTTAAAAACACATCAAGCAAGGGTTACTCCAAGCGGAGTCTCCCTTTTTTTCCAAAAATTGGGCCACACAGACACCCACCCCATCAGTGGCAGCACTTGGGCCCTAGTTGCAAACAGGATGTTTTGATTTGCATCAAGCACATTCAAAAATACGCCATTCTTATCCGTCCCCAGGATGACACCGGGGTAGGTAGCAAAGTATTTCCTGATCCCAGCTCTGTTCATCTTGGCTTCTTTTAAAAACACATCAAGCAAGGGTTACTCCAAGCGGAGTCTCCCTTTTTTTCCAAAAATTGGGCCACACAGACACCCACCCCATCAGTGGCAGCACTTGGGCCCTAGTTGCAAACAGGATGTTTTGATTTGCATCAAGCACATTCCAAATCCACAAGCATTTACTCTCCCCAGGATGACACAGGGGTAGTAAATTCCTTCTGGATCCATGACTTGTTCATTTTGATGAACGTCAGTCTGTCCACATTGTCACTGGACAGACGCGTGCGCTTATCTGTCAGCACACACCCAGCAGCACTGAATACACGTTCAGAGACAACGCTGGCAGCTGGACACGACAAAATCTCCAAGGCGTAACTGGAGAGTAGAGATGAGCGAACCGGTCCCGGTTCGGCTCGAGGCGGTTCGCCGAACGGGGGGTCTGGCTCGAGTTCGGCTCGTCGAACGTTCGACGAACCGAACTCGAGCCCATAGGAAACAATGGCAGGCAATCACAAACACAGTAAAACACCTAGAAAACACCCTGAAAGGTGTCCAAAAGGTGACAAACAACTCACAACATAACACAAACACATGGGAAAGTGACAAGGACATATACTCATGTGAAAACAAAACAGCTGGACAAGGAAAAAGAGGGAGACACACAGATATATGAGTATATGCAAAGAAACATCGATTCCATTATTGTGCAACTTGAGCCCTGCTCATTTTAGGCTTCCAATCTGGATAAATTGCCTGAGCTCGCCACGTACGCCTTGAGGATCTTGTCGTGTCCTGCAGCCAGCGTTCTCTCGGAACCTGTCTTCAGTGCTGCTGGGGGTCTGCTGGCAGATAAGCACACGTGTCTGTCCACTGACAATGTGGACCTGGCTCTCAGAGGACTTTTCTTCCCCTGGGTCAGCCAGGGGAGGCGAAAGGCACGCGTATTTTTGAGAGTGCTTCATGCAAAGCATCTTTTTCTTTGTCAAAAGGGGGGCTCAACCGATGCCAGTCAAGTGGGGTGTGTGTGGCCCAGTTAGTGGCAACGAGGGAGACTGTGGTTGGAGTCCCCTCGCTGTGTCTCTAAAAGAACCAAGATGAACAAGTCATGGCTCTCAGAGGACTTTTCTTCCCCTGGGTCAGCCAGGGGACGGGAAAGGCACGCGTATTTTTGAGAGTGCTTCATGCAAAGCATCTTTTTCTTTTTCAAAAGGGGGCTCAACCGATGCCAGTCAAGTGGGGTGTGTGTGGCCCAGTTAGTGGCAACGAGGGAGACTGTGGTTGGAGTCCCCTCGCTGTGTCTCTAAAAGAACCAAGATGAACAAGTCATGGCTCTCAGAGGACTTTTCTTCCCCTGGGTCAGCCAGGGGACGGGAAAGGCACGCGTATTTTTGAGAGTGCTTCATGCAAAGCATCTTTTTCTTTTTCAAAAGGGGGCTCAACCGATGCCAGTCAAGTGGGGTGTGTGTGGCCCAGTTAGTGGCAACGAGGGAGACTGTGGTTGGAGTCCCCTCGCTGTGTCTCTAAAAGAACCAAGATGAACAAGTCATGGCTCTCAGAGGACTTTTCTTCCCCTGGGTCAGCCAGGGGACGGGAAAGGCACGCGTATTTTTGAGAGTGCTTCATGCAAAGCATCTTTTTCTTTGTCAAAAGGGGGGGTCAACCGATGCCAGTCAAGTGGGGTGTGTGTGGCCCAGTTAGTGGCAACGAGGGAGACTGTGGTTGGAGTCCCCTCGCTGTGTCTCTAAAAGAACCAAGATGAACAAGTCATGGCTCTCAGAGGACTTTTCTTCCCCTGGGTCAGCCAGGGGACGGGAAAGGCACGCGTATTTTTGAGAGTGCTTCATGCAAAGCATCTTTTTCTTTGTCAAAAGGGGGGGTCAACCGATGCCAGTCAAGTGGGGTGTGTGTGGCCCAGTTAGTGGCAACGAGGGAGACTGTGGTTGGAGTCCCCTCGCTGTGTCTCTAAAAGAACCAAGATGAACAAGTCATGGCTCTCAGAGGACTTTTCTTCCCCTGGGTCAGCCAGGGGACGGGAAAGGCACGCGTATTTTTGAGAGTGCTTCATGCAAAGCATCTTTTTCTTTTTCAAAAGGGGGCTCAACCGATGCCAGTCAAGTGGGGTGTGTGTGGCCCAGTTAGTGGCAACGAGGGAGACTGTGGTTGGAGTCCCCTCGCTGTGTCTCTAAAAGAACCAAGATGAACAAGTCATGGCTCTCAGAGGACTTTTCTTCCCCTGGGTCAGCCAGGGGACGGGAAAGGCACGCGTATTTTTGAGAGTGCTTCATGCAAAGCATCTTTTTCTTTGTCAAAAGGGGGGGTCAACCGATGCCAGTCAAGTGGGGTGTGTGTGGCCCAGTTAGTGTCAACGAGGGAGACTGTGGTTGGAGTCCCCTCGCTGTGTCTCTAAAAGAACCAAGATGAACAAGTCATGGCTCTCAGAGGACTTTTCTTCCCCTGGGTCAGCCAGGGGACGGGAAAGGCACGCGTATTTTTGAGAGTGCTTCATGCAAAGCATCTTTTTCTTTGTCAAAAGGGGGGGTCAACCGATGCCAGTCAAGTGGGGTGTGTGTGGCCCAGTTAGTGGCAACGAGGGAGACTGTGGTTGGAGTCCCCTCGCTGTGTCTCTAAAAGAACCAAGATGAACAAGTCATGGCTCTCAGAGGACTTTTCTTCCCCTGGGTCAGCCAGGGGACGGGAAAGGCACGCGTATTTTTGAGAGTGCTTCATGCAAAGCATCTTTTTCTTTGTCAAAAGGGGGGGTCAACCGATGCCAGTCAAGTGGGGTGTGTGTGGCCCAGTTAGTGTCAACGAGGGAGACTGTGGTTGGAGTCCCCTCGCTGTGTCTCTAAAAGAACCAAGATGAACAAGTCATGGCTCTCAGAGGACTTTTCTTCCCCTGGGTCAGCCAGGGGACGGGAAAGGCACGCGTATTTTTGAGAGTGCTTCATGCAAAGCATCTTTTTCTTTTTCAAAAGGGGGCTCAACCGATGCCAGTCAAGTGGGGTGTGTGTGGCCCAGTTAGTGGCAACGAGGGAGACTGTGGTTGGAGTCCCCTCGCTGTGTCTCTAAAAGAACCAAGATGAACAAGTCATGGCTCTCAGAGGACTTTTCTTCCCCTGGGTCAGCCAGGGGACGGGAAAGGCACGCGTATTTTTGAGAGTGCTTCATGCAAAGCATCTTTTTCTTTTTCAAAAGGGGGCTCAACCGATGCCAGTCAAGTGGGGTGTGTGTGGCCCAGTTAGTGGCAACGAGGGAGACTGTGGTTGGAGTCCCCTCGCTGTGTCTCTAAAAGAACCAAGATGAACAAGTCATGGCTCTCAGAGGACTTTTCTTCCCCTGGGTCAGCCAGGGGACGGGAAAGGCACGCGTATTTTTGAGAGTGCTTCATGCAAAGCATCTTTTTCTTTTTCAAAAGGGGGCTCAACCGATGCCAGTCAAGTGGGGTGTGTGTGGCCCAGTTAGTGGCAACGAGGGAGACTGTGGTTGGAGTCCCCTCGCTGTGTCTCTAAAAGAACCAAGATGAACAAGTCATGGCTCTCAGAGGACTTTTCTTCCCCTGGGTCAGCCAGGGGACGGGAAAGGCACGCGTATTTTTGAGAGTGCTTCATGCAAAGCATCTTTTTCTTTGTCAAAAGGGGGGGTCAACCGATGCCAGTCAAGTGGGGTGTGTGTGGCCCAGTTAGTGGCAACGAGGGAGACTGTGGTTGGAGTCCCCTCGCTGTGTCTCTAAAAGAACCAAGATGAACAAGTCATGGCTCTCAGAGGACTTTTCTTCCCCTGGGTCAGCCAGGGGACGGGAAAGGCACGCGTATTTTTGAGAGTGCTTCATGCAAAGCATCTTTTTCTTTTTCAAAAGGGGGCTCAACCGATGCCAGTCAAGTGGGGTGTGTGTGGCCCAGTTAGTGGCAACGAGGGAGACTGTGGTTGGAGTCCCCTCGCTGTGTCTCTAAAAGAACCAAGATGAACAAGTCATGGCTCTCAGAGGACTTTTCTTCCCCTGGGTCAGCCAGGGGACGGGAAAGGCACGCGTATTTTTGAGAGTGCTTCATGCAAAGCATCTTTTTCTTTTTCAAAAGGGGGCTCAACCGATGCCAGTCAAGTGGGGTGTGTGTGGCCCAGTTAGTGGCAACGAGGGAGACTGTGGTTGGAGTCCCCTCGCTGTGTTTTACATGCTTTTAGAAGGGCATGAAATGGCTTGGAGGTTGACTTTCATCATATGCAAACTGTTGGCTACCAAAATGCTGCCTTTCCAACAACTGTGGTTATAGGCAATGAGGAACATACTGATGAAGATGAGACGCAGATACCCGATTGGGATGACAACTTAAATATTCGGTCAGGGCAAGAAGAAACTCGGTCTGAGGGGTAGGGGAGTGCAAACACAACAATTGATGATTAAGTTCTAGATCACACCTACTGTCAACCCACAGTCAGACACTCGAGGAGGTCAACAGAGGCGGTGGAGGAGGATGCAACCGACGTCGAAGTAACCTGGCGCCTTCCTGGACACAGTCGGAGCACTGGTAGCACGTCTACAACTGCATCCTCAGCCACCACTCTGCCTCTGAGCATTATTCGGGGTGGATCAACAGGTCGCATGGCCTCTAAGCCTTGCCTAGCCAGGTCCTTTTTTGACATAGAAAAAGATCGCCCAAATTATGTGATCTGTAAAATTTGTCATGGTTCTCTTAGTAGAGGTCAAAACCTCAGCAGTTTGACAACTTCTTCCATGAATCGTCACATGAATAAATATCATATGGCCCGATGGGAAGCTCACCGTGCTGCAATGCGGCCTAGCGGAGCGAACCATCCACCGCCTGCCCCTTCCAGTGCATCCGCGCGCTCGTCATCTTCTAGGACTGTGGGGACAGCTGTCACACCTGTTTTTCCACCCACAACTTCCACCACTGTAACCGCAACAGGCAGTTTGCTTGGTAGGTCGTCAGTTGGTTTGGAAGGGGAAACAAGTGAGTGTGTACAGCTCTCTCAGACATCGATAGCACCAACTTTGGATGAAGGCAACATCATGTCTCCGCCTGCACTTTCCTCACAAAGCTGCATTTTTCCAGGGACACCCGACTCAACACCGTCTACACACAGCAGCCAGATCTCTGTCCCTCAGATGTGGTCAAATAAAAGGCCACTTCCTGCGACCCATGACAAAGCGAAGAGGTTGACTCTATCCCTCTGTAAGCTGTTGACTACAGAAATGCTGCCTTTCCGCCTAGTGGACACACAGGATTTTAGAGACCTTATGTCTGTCGCTGTGCCCCAGTACCAGATGCCTAGTCGCCACTACTTCTCTAAGAAAGGTGTGCCCGCGCTACACCAGCATGTCGCACACAACATCACCGCTTCCTTGAGAAACTCTGTGTGTGAACGGGTGCATTTCACCACCGATACTTGGACCAGTAAGCATGGAAAGGGACGTTACATGTCGCTGACTGGCCACTGGGTAACTATGGTGATAGATGGTGAAGGGTCTGCTGCACAAGTCTTGCCGTCCCCACGACTTGTGTGTCAATCCTCTGTCTGTCCAAGTTCCGCCACTGCTTCTGCATCCTCCACCTCATCTGGGTCCTCCACCTCCGCCCCAAGCCTGCCTGGTCAGGCCACCAGCGTTCTCACTGCGCAGAAGGAATCACGCACCCCTCATTACTATGCTGGTAGCAGAGCGCAACGGCATCAGGCGGTCTTTAGCTTGACATGTCTTTGAAATAGGAGTCACACAGCGACTGAGTTGTGGGCAGCTCTGGAGACTGATTTTGATAAATGGTTGTCTCCACTCAACCTGCAGCCTGGTAAGGCCGTGTGCGACAATGCTGCAAACCTGGGTGCGGCCCTTCGCCTGGGCAAGGTGACACACGTGCCTTGTATGGCTCACGTGTTTAACCTTGTTGTCCAGCAATTTTTAACACACTATCCCGGCCTAGATGGCCTTCTGACCAGGGCACGGAAACTGTCTGCAGTGCTCACTTCCGCCGTTCAACCGCCGCACCTGAGCGACTTGCATCGCTCCAGAAGTCTTTCGGCCTGCCGGTTCATCGCCTGAAATGCGATGTGGCGACACGCTGGAATTCAACTCTCCACATGTTACAGCGACTGTGGCAGCACCGGCGAGCCCTGGTGCAATACGTCATGATGTATAGCCTGGGCCAACGAGATGCAGAAGTGGGGCAGATCACCCTGATGGAGTGATCTCAGATCAAGGACCTATGCACCCTTCTGCACAGTTTCGACATGGCGACGAATATGTTTAGCGCTGACAATGCCATTATCAGCATGACGATTACAGTCATTTACATGCTGGAGCACACGCTAAACACTATTCGTAGTCAGGGGGTGGGACAACAGGAAGGGGAGGAACTACAGGAGGATTCATATGCGCAAGACACAACAACATCACCAAGGTCCAGACGTTCATCATCACCAACGCGGCAGGCATGGGACCATGGGGGACAGGGATCAACAAGGGCGCATGGTAGCAGGTGAGATGTTGAGGAAGGTGCAGGAGGACATGAAGATATGGAGGACGAACTGTCCATGGACATGGAAGACTCAGCAGATGAGGGGGACCTTGGTCAAATTTCAGTTGAAAGAGGTTGGGGGGAGATGACAGAGGAAGAAAGAACGGTTAGCACCTCTATGCCACAAACACAGCGTGGACTTGGTGCGCATGGCTGCGCAAGACACATGAGTGCCTTCTTGTTGCACTACCTCCAACATGACCCTCGTATTGTCAAAATTAGAAGTGATGATGACTACTGGCTTGCCACACTATTAGATCCCCGGGACAAGTCCAAATTTTGTGACATAATTCCACCCATAGAAAGGGACGCACGTATGCAGGAGTATCAGCAGAAGCTGTTACTCGATCTTAGCTCGGCTTTTCCACCAAACAACCGTGCAGGTGAAGGGAGTGATTCTCCCAGTTGTAACTTGACAAACATGGGACGGCCTCGTCATCTTCAACAGTCTACCCGTACCAGTAGGACCGTATCTGGTGCTGGTAACAGCAATTTTATGGAATCTTTTCATAATTTTTTTAGACCCTCCTTTGCAAGGCCACCAGAGACAACAAGTCTGACACATAGTCAACGGATGGAGAGGATGATACAGGAGTATCTCCAAATGAACATCGATGCAATGACTTTGCAAATGGAGCCTTGCTCCTTTTGTGCTTCAAATCTAGAAAAATGTCAAGAGCTCTCCAGTTACGCCTCGAAGATTTTGTCGTGTCCAGCTGCCAGCGTTGTCTCTGAACGTGTCTTCAGTGCTGCTGGGTGTGTGCTGACAGATAAGCGCACGCGTCTGTCCAGTGACAATGTGGACAGACTGACGTTCATCAAAATGAACAAGTCATGGATCCAGAAGGAATTTACTACCCCTGTGTCATCCTGGGGAGAGTAAATGCTTGTGGATTTGGAATGTGCTTGATGCAAATCAAAACATCCTGTTTGCAACTAGGGCACAAGTGCTGCCACTGATAAGGTGTCTGTGTGGGGCCCAATTTTTGGAAAAAAAGGGAGACTCCGCTTGGAGTAACCCTTGCTTGCTGTGTTTTTTAAAAATGATACAAGATGAACAGATCTGAAGGCAAGATGAAGCCAACATCATGTCTCCGCCTGCACTTTTCTCACAAACCTGCATTTTTCCAGGGACACCCTACTCAACACCGTCTACAGACAGCAGCCAGATCTCTGTCCCTCAGATGTGGTCAAATAAAAGGCCACTTACTGCGAGCCATGACAAAGCTAAGTGGTTGACTCTATCCCTCTGTAAGCTGTTGGCTACCGAAATGCTGCCTTTACGCGTAGTGGACACACAGGATTTTACAGACCTTATGTCTGTCGCTGTGCCCCAGTACCAGATGCCCAATCACCACTGCTTCTCCAAGAAAAGCATGCCCGCGCTACACCGGCATGTCGCACACAACATCACCACTTCCTTGAGAAAATCTGTGTGCGACAGGGTGCATTTCAACACAGATACTTGGACCAGTAAGCATAGACAGGGTCATTACATGTCACTGACTGGGCACTGGCAAACTATGGTGAGAGATGGAGAAGGGTCTGCTGTACAAGTCTTGCCGTCCCCACGAGTTGTTTCAATCCTTGTTCTGTATGTAGAAGTTAATACACTGCTTCTGCCTCTTCAACCTCGTGTGGGTCCTCTACCTTGGCGCAAACCCTGTGTGGTCAGGCCACCCTTCCTTGCAACTGCGCACAAGGACTACCACACACCTCCTTACTATGCTGGCAGCAGAGCTCAATGCCATCAGGCGGTCAAAGTTTTACTTTGAAATGTATGGGAAATGTGAGTCACACCGCTATTACAGAGAATAGTAGTCAGGCAGGGTCAAAACATTAATTGAGGAACAGGAACAGAATGGGACGGCCAGGACTTAATCAGAAAACAAGCAGAGGTGAAATGCGTATCGGCCAACAAGGTACATAAACAGCAAGCAGGAAAAGTAGTCAGGTAACAAGCACACAAAATCATAAAACTGAACTGGGGGTAAAATTAACCAGAGGTTCATAGCTATGTCTGGCAGTGGTCTGCAGACAGGATGGGCATAAAAAAGGGTGTGGTGTCTTCCCATTGGTTGTAGCTGAATGATGGTATTTCATCTGTGAGATACCCACCAGCTACATTCAGCCAGAGATTCTGCATCTGTCAAGGTAATGCAGCCCAGTGGGTGAGCATAACCTGCGTCCACCTGCGCCGCTGGCATCGACTACTCTCCCATCATCAGCACTATTCATGAAAGGAACACGTTGTCACCTGGCGACCGGAGTACAAATTGACGGAGCGGACTCCGTTGGTGACTTAACAGCCGTGTGCGGCAATGATGCAAACCTGGCTGCGGGCCATCCTCAGGGCAATGTGACACACGTGCCTTTTATGGCTCACGTGTTGATCCGAATTCTCCAGCAATTTTTAAAACACCATCACGGCCTACATGGCCTTGTGCAGCGGGCACGCTCGCTATGTGCTCACTTCCATCGTGCGCACACAGCAGCTCAACAACTTTCATCACTCCGGAAGTCTTAGGGTCTGGCAGTTAAACGCCGGAAATGCGATGTTCCGACACGCAGGAATTGGAATCTGCACATGTTGCAGCGTGTGTGGCAGCACCGCAGAGCCCTGCTGAAATACGGTAAGACATATAGCCTGGGATAAGTTGATCCAGAGGTGGTGCAGATCACGCTGCTGGAGTGGTGTCAGATCAAGGACCTATGCACCCTGCTACACAGTTTTGAAATGTCGACGAAGATGTTTAGCACTGGCAATGTCATTCTCAGCGTGACAATTCTGGTCATCTACATGATGGAGCACACTGTAATTATTATTCGGAGTCAGGTGTTGGGACAAGAGGAAGGGGAGGAAGTACAGGAGGAGTCATATGCGGAAGGGATAACAAGATCTACGAGGTCCAGATGGTCAGCGGCACCTATGCGGCAGTCATGGTGAGGGAGAGGGATTAACAAGGGCGCATAGTATCAGCAAAAAGTGTTGATGAAAGTGCAGGAGCCCATGAAGAAATGGAGGACGAACTGGCGATGGGCATGGAAGACTCAGCAGATGAGTGAGAGCTTGCTCACATTTCGGTTGTGCGAGGTTGTGGGTAGAGGGCAGAGGAAGGATGCACGATTCTCACCTCTCTGCCACCAACACACCAAGGACTTGGTCCTCCTGGATGCACAAGACACATGAGCGCCTTCTTGCTGCACTACCTACATGACCCTCGGATTGTATGAATTTGAAGTAATCCTGAATACTGGGTTGCCACACTGTTAGATCCCCGGTACAAGACAAAATTTGGCGAACTAATTCCTGCCATAGAAATAGACGCACGTATACAGGAGTATCTGCAGAATGTGGTACGCAATCTTAGATCTACTTTTCCACTAAACACCAGTGCTGCACAGAGTGAATCTCAACACTTTGTCATGGATAGGAGGAAATGGTCTTTTACTTGTCCACATCGGAGGGACCGAGGGATGGCTGCTGTGCTGAGATGGCGTTGAGTACGGTGTCCCTGCACAGTTGCACTTTTGGTCATATCCCAAAATGAGTTGAAAAAGGACAGATGCTGTTGGAAAGGGGAACAGGTGTGTTGGAAAGGGGAAAAAAATTTTGGTCCGTGGATTTGGTGGTTAAACAACTGTAACATTTGCTGAAGAAACAACATCTGTTACAGTGGGACTGGCAGATTTGGATAAAGTGGTATATAATCTGTGACCGCTATATAACAAAAATTAATAAGAAAAGAAAGAGAAAGGTATATATCACCTTCAGCAGTCAGTGTCCACCGTGCTCCCAGTTGGAAAAGGAGAGGTTGGCAACTTGAAGGTTTGGTGGAGGATACAGAGCTGTGTGGCTATGAAACTAATAGTAGCCTGAACCGAGTTAGACGCCATTCGGATCTGGAGACTGTGAGCCCTGTTAGCGTCACAGGGTCCACATGCCCACCCAGCCCAGGAACTCCCTGTTAACAACACAGGGGCCATTGAGTACGCTGACCGTGTGCGTAGGGGCCACACCTGTGGACAGCAGGCGCATCAGCAGCAGCAGGCCTGTTAATGCCACTGGGCTGCACAAGCAGGACTGTTAGGACAGGAGCTGGTCTTAACCGTTCTGCGTTACCAACTGTGGTGGTGGCCTGCATCCACCACCCTATCCCTGCCTACCTCTGGCCTAAAGCCGCAATGGGTTCAACACATGGAGGTGTGCTCTTTCGGAGCATAATAGAAGACTGCGCACCTCCTTGTTGGCTCCAGCCCCTTTTATAACCTGGGTCCGCCCCAAACCAGGGTGAACCACAATGCACCTCCTGGAGACAAAAGCAGAGTGACACGTCATGAGTGGCATAACTAGCGTCCTATTTGGAAACGCAACTTCAATGATGACCTCATGGCTGCCATGACCCAAACACCTCACCAGTCATCGTCTGACCATCAATAATGCGGTGACAAGTCATAGGTGTGGGCCTCTGCAAGCCATTTGGGAGGACACCTGATGCCCTGTGGTCTATATGGGACCCCCACATCAGGGCCAGGGCCAAAGAGTTCATTACCGGACCTAGTCTCTGATGCAGGAAGTGCCTGAGCATGCTCAGTAGCATGAAATACAGTCTCTGAAAAAAGACTATCAGCTTTAGCATGGTGTCTAGGCACAAAACAGGACTTAGACCCGGCACAGAATGCAAGCACCTGTGCAAAGAGGCTTTTCACACTTAGTGTGGGAGCATGCGCTGTATCCCGAAATGAAGACTTAGCGTCAGGAATGGCACAGTCAGGCTGAGCATACTCACTAGGCGAAACACTGTAATTATGCTGCAGCTGGGGTACATCGGCACACGCATGCGCACTAGCTGCCTCTCCACACTTAGACGTGGAGGGGAAATTTGTCTTGGAGATGCTGTCTATGAACAGAAGGAAAAGCTAAAGGAAGCCTGACTTTCTATCCCTCCGAATTATGAAATGCAGCAATGAATTCCATGAGTTTGCTATAACATTAGCGTAGCTAAATGTGCATGAGGGTGTGATGTAGAGGTGCTAGAAATAGCTTGTCACCAGTGGGGCACTAATGGAATACAACAGCCAGTTCTATGATGCCACAAAATGGCAGTATTTTGTGCTATCATTATAGCTTATTAAAAACAGAGCACGAGGTTGTCATGCAGAGGTGCTGCACATAGATTTGCAGTAGTGTGAATAGACAAAAGTACAATAGCCACGTTTAGGATACAACTAGGTACAGTGAGTGTTTGCTAGTATAATGGCTGAGTTTAAAAAAGTTTGAGTGTGCAATGCAGGCAGACGTGCTGCAAATAACGTTCCAATACTGTGAATTGACAAAAGTACAATAGCCACGTTTAGGATACAACTAGGTACAGTGAGTGTTTGCTAGTATAATGGCTGAGTTTAAAAAAGTTTGAGTGTGCAATGCAGGCAGACGTGCTGCAAATAACGTTCCAATACTGTGAATTGACAAAAGTACAATAGCCACGTTTAGGATACAACTAGGTACACTGAGTGTTTGCTACTATAAATGGCTGAGTTTAAAAAAGTTTGAGTGTGCAATGCAGGCAGACGTGCTGCAAATAACGTTCCAATACTGTGAATTGACAAAAGTACAATAGCCACGTTTAGGATACAACTAGGTACACTGAGTGTTTGCTAGTATAATGGCTGAGTTTAAAAAAGTTAGAGTGTGCAATGCAGGCAGACGTGCTGCAAATATCGTTCCAATACTGTGAATAGACAAAAGTACAATAGCCACGTTTAGGATACAACTAGGTACACTGAGTGTTTGCTACTATAAATGGCTGAGTTTAAAAAAGTTAGAGTGTGCAATGCAGGCAGACGTGCTGCAAATATCGTTCCAATACTGTGAATAGACAAAAGTACAATAGCCACGTTTAGGATACAACTAGGTACACTGAGTGTTTGCTACTATAAATGGCTGAGTTTAAAAAAGTTTGAGTGTGCAATGCAGGCAGACGTGCTGCAAATAACGTTCCAATACTGTGAATTGACAAAAGTACAATAGCCACGTTTAGGATACAACTAGGTACACTGAGTGTTTGCTACTATAAATGGCTGAGTTTAAAAAAGTTTGAGTGTGCAATGCAGGCAGACGTGCTGCAAATAACGTTCCAATACTGTGAATTGACAAAAGTACAATAGCCACGTTTAGGATACAACTAGGTACACTGAGTGTTTGTTAGTATAATGGCTGAGTTTAAAAAAGTTAGAGTGTGCAATGCAGGCAGACGTGCTGCAAATATCGTTCCAATACTGTGAATAGACAAAAGTACAATAGCCACGTTTAGGATACAACTAGGTACACTGAGTGTTTGCTACTATAAATGGCTGAGTTTAAAAAAGTTTGAGTGTGCAATGCAGGCAGACGTGCTGCAAATAACGTTCCAATACTGTGAATTGACAAAAGTACAATAGCCACGTTTAGGATACAACTAGGTACAGTGAGTGTTTGCTAGTATAATGGCTGAGTTTAAAAAAGTTAGAGTGTGCAATGCAGGCAGACGTGCTGCAAATATCGTTCCAATACTGTGAATAGACAAAAGTAAAATAGCCACGTTTAGGATACAACTAGGTACACTGAGTGTTTGCTAGTATAATGGCTGAGTTTAAAAAAGTTAGAGTGTGCAATGCAGGCAGACGTGCTGCAAATAACGTTCCAATACTGTGAATAGACAAAAGTACAATAGCCACGTTTAGGATACAACTAGGTACACTGAGTGTTTGCTACTATAAATGGCTGAGTTTAAAAAAGTTAGAGTGTGCAATGCAGGCAGACGTGCTGCAAATATCGTTCCAATACTGTGAATAGACAAAAGTACAATAGCCACGTTTAGGATACAACTAGGTACACTGAGTGTTTGCTAGTATAATGGCTTAGTAACAATGAGTTGTAGTGTGCAATGCAGGCAGACGTGCTCTGCAAATGTCTTTGCACTAGTGGGACTATAGCAAAGTCCAATAGCCACGTTTAGGATGCCACTAGGTACACTGAGTGTTTGCTAGTAAAATTGCTTAGTTTAAAAAAGTTGGAGTGTGCAATGCAGGCAGATGTGCTCTGCTAATATCTTTGCACTAGTGGGACTATAGCAAAGTCCAATAGCCACGTATAGGATGCCACTAGGTACACTGAGTGTTTGCTAGTATAATGGCTTAGTTAAAATGAGTTTGAGTGTGCAATGCAGGCAGACGCGCTATGCAAATGTCTTTGCACTAGTGGGACTATAGCAAAGTCCAATAGCCACGTATAGGATGCCACTAGGTACACTGAGTGTTTGCTAGTATAATGGCTTGGTTTTAATGAGTTGGAGTGTGCAATGCAGGCAGACGCGCTCTGCAAATGTCTTTGCACTAGTGGGACTATAGCAAAGTCCAATAGCCACGTATAGGATGCCACTAGGTACACTGAGTGTTTGCTAGTATAATGGCTTGGTTAGAATGAGTTGTAGTGTGCAATGCAGGCAGATGTGCTCTGCTAATGTCTTTGCACTAGTGGGACTATAGCAAAGTCCAATAGCCACGTATAGGATGCCACTAGGTACACTGAGTGTTTGCTAGTATAATGGCTGAGTTTAAAAAAGTTAGAGTGTGCAATGCAGGCAGACGTGCTGCAAATATCGTTCCAATACTGTGAATAGACAAAAGTACAATAGCCACGTTTAGGATACAACTAGGTACACTGAGTGTTTGCTACTATAAATGGCTGAGTTTAAAAAAGTTTGAGTGTGCAATGCAGGCAGACGTGCTGCAAATAACGTTCCAATACTGTGAATTGACAAAAGTACAATAGCCACGTTTAGGATACAACTAGGTACACTGAGTGTTTGCTACTATAAATGGCTGAGTTTAAAAAAGTTAGAGTGTGCAATGCAGGCAGACGTGCTGCAAATATCGTTCCAATACTGTGAATAGACAAAAGTACAATAGCCACGTTTAGGATACAACTAGGTACACTGAGTGTTTGCTAGTATAATGGCTTAGTAACAATGAGTTGTAGTGTGCAATGCAGGCAGACGTGCTCTGCAAATGTCTTTGCACTAGTGGGACTATAGCAAAGTCCAATAGCCACGTTTAGGATGCCACTAGGTACACTGAGTGTTTGCTAGTAAAATTGCTTAGTTTAAAAAAGTTGGAGTGTGCAATGCAGGCAGATGTGCTCTGCTAATATCTTTGCACTAGTGGGACTATAGCAAAGTCCAATAGCCACGTATAGGATGCCACTAGGTACACTGAGTGTTTGCTAGTATAATGGCTTAGTTAAAATGAGTTTGAGTGTGCAATGCAGGCAGACGCGCTATGCAAATGTCTTTGCACTAGTGGGACTATAGCAAAGTCCAATAGCCACGTATAGGATGCCACTAGGTACACTGAGTGTTTGCTAGTATAATGGCTTGGTTTTAATGAGTTGGAGTGTGCAATGCAGGCAGACGCGCTCTGCAAATGTCTTTGCACTAGTGGGACTATAGCAAAGTCCAATAGCCACGTATAGGATGCCACTAGGTACACTGAGTGTTTGCTAGTATAATGGCTTGGTTAGAATGAGTTGTAGTGTGCAATGCAGGCAGATGTGCTCTGCTAATGTCTTTGCACTAGTGGGACTATAGCAAAGTCCAATAGCCACGTATAGGATGCCACTAGGTACACTGAGTGTTTGCTAGTATAATGGCTTAGTTAAAATGAGTTTGAGTGTGCAATGCAGGCAGACGCGCTATGCAAATGTCTTTGCACTAGTGGGACTATAGCAAAGTCCAATAGCCACGTATAGGATGCCACTAGGTACACTGAGTGTTTGCTAGTATAATGGCTTGGTTAGAATGAGTTGTAGTGTGCAACGCAGGCAGACGCGCTCTGCAAATGTCTTTGCACTAGTGGGACTATAGCAAAGTCCAATAGCCACGTATAGGATGCCACTAGGTACACTGAGTGTTTGCTAGTATAATGGCTTGGTTAGAATGAGTTGTAGTGTGCAACGCAGGCAGACGCGCTCTGCAAATGTCTTTGCACTAGTGGGACTATAGCAAAGTCCAATAGCCACGTATAGGATGCCACTAGGTACACTGAGTGTTTGCTAGTATAATGGCTTGGTTAGAATGAGTTGTAGTGTGCAACGCAGGCAGACGCGCTCTGCAAATGTCTTTGCACTAGTGGGACTATAGCAAAGTCCAATAGCCACGTATAGGATGCCACTAGGTACACTGAGTGTTTGCTAGTATAATGGCTTGGTTAGAATGAGTTGTAGTGTGCAACGCAGGCAGACGCGCTCTGCAAATGTCTTTGCACTAGTGGGACTATAGCAAAGTCCAATAGCCACGTATAGGATGCCACTAGGTACACTGAGTGTTTGCTAGTATAATGGCTTGGTTAGAATGAGTTGTAGTGTGCAACGCAGGCAGACGCGCTCTGCAAATGTCTTTGCACTAGTGGGACTATAGCAAAGTCCAATAGCCACGTATAGGATGCCACTAGGTACACTGAGTGTTTGCTAGTATAATGGCTTAGTTATCAGTTGGAGTGTGCAGAGGACAAGAGGGTACAGTGGCAGGATTGTGGTGCTCTGGGTAGAGGAATGGAAGACTGCCTTTCTATTCCCTCCTAATGGTGAAATGCAGGTAGGAAATCCCTGACCTGGGCTACACAGACGCTGTTGCTGTTTGCAGGACCTGTCACCTATGGCTCTCTGACCCTGCCGGTTGGAGCCCTTAAAAGGACTGCTATAAAGTGCTCTCCCTAAGCTGTCTAACGCTGTGTATGCAGCGCATACAGCTGTATCGGCTATAGGACTCAGGAAGACGGAGCTGCGACAGTGATGTCTGACACCAAAGACGCAGAAGGCAGATAATGGCGTCCGTGAAGAAAATGTCCGGTTTTATAATGCAGGGACATGTGACATGCAGATCCTATCACACATGCCGTTGCTTCTCTGGCTCAAAGTCCACTTAGCTGTGTGTGTGTCTGGGATTGGCTGACATGCTGGCCCGCCCCACAAGACGCGCGCGCTTAGGGAAGGAAGACAAGAAAAAAAAAAAAAAAAAATGGCGATCGCCATTATAGAAACAGCAGTGATCTGAAGGCGCTGTTCACGCACACTATACACTGAAATGTGATAATAGTTTGATTCACAGAGTGACTTACACTATTACAGCAGAAACCAAGCTATGATTTAGCTGTTTTTTGGCTGCTAGAACCGTTCTCGAACGTTTCTAGAACTACCGAGCTTTTGCAAAAAGCTCGAGTTCTAGTTCGATCTAGAACATGCCCCAAAATCACTCGAGCCGCGAACTGGAGAACCACGAACCACGAACCGCGCTCAACTCTACTGGAGAGCTCTGGCCATTTTTCTATGTTTGAAGCCCAAAAGGAGCAAGGCTCCAGTTGCACAGTCATGGCATCGATGTTCATTTGGAGATGCTCCTGTATCATCCTCTCCAGCCGTTGAGTATGTGTCAGACTTGTTGTCTCTGGTGGCCTTGCAAAAGAGGGTCTAAAAAAATTATGAAAAGATTCCATAAAATTGCTGTTACCGGCACCAGATACGGTCCTACTGGTACGGGTAGACTGGTGAAGATGACGAGACCGTCCCATGTTTGTCAAGTTACAACTGGGAGATTCCCTCCCTGCACCTGCACGGTTGTTTGGTGGAAAAGCCGAGCTAAGATCGAGTAACAGCTTCTGCTGATACTCCTGCATACGTGCGTCCCTTTCTATGGCTGGAATTATGTCACAAAATTTGGACTTGTACCGGGGATCTAATAGTGTGGCAATCCAGTAGTCATCATCACTTCTAATTTTGACAATACGACTGTCATGTTGGAGGTAGTGCAACAAAAAGGCACTCATGTGTCTTGCGCAGCCATGCGGACCAAGTCCACGCTGTGTTTGTGGCATAGAGGTGCTACCCGTTCTTTCTTCCTCTGACATCTCCCCCCAACCTCTTTCAACTGAAATTTGACCAAGGTCTCCCTCATCCGCTGAGTCTTCCATGTCCATGGACAGTTCGTCCTCCATTTCTTCATGTTCTCCTGCACCTTGCTCAACATTTCGCCTGCTACTATGCGCCCTTGTCGATCCCTGTTCCCCATGGTCCCATGCCTGCTGCGTTGGTGATGATGAACGTCTGGACCTTGGTGATGTTGTTGTCCCTTGCACATATGAATCCTCCTGTAGTTCCTCCCCTTCATGTTGTCCCACCCCCTGACTCCGAATAGTGTTTAGCGTGTGCTCCAGCATGTAAATGACTGGAATCGTCATGCTGATAATGGCATTGTCAGAGCTAAACATATTCGTCGCCATGTCGAAACTGTGCAGAAGGGTGCATAGGTCCTTGATCTGAGACCACTCCATCAGGGTGATCTGCCCCACCTCTGCATCTCGTTGGCCCAGGCTATACGTCATGACGTATTGCACCAGGGCTCTGCGGTGCTGCCACAGTCGCTGTAACATGTGGAGAGTTGAATTCCAGCGTGTCGCCACATCGCATTTCAGGCGATGAACCGGCAGGCCGAAAGACTTCTGTAGCGATGCAAGTCGCTCAGCTGCGGCGCTTGAACGCCGGAAGTGAGCAGACAGTTTTCGTGCCCTGTTCAGAAGGCCATCTAGGCCGGGATAGTGTGTTAAAAATTGCTGGACAACAAGGTTCAACACGTGAGCCATACAAGGTACGTGTGTCACCTTGCCCAGGCGAAGGGCCGCACCCAGGTTTGCAGCATTGTCGCACACGGCCTTACCAGGCTGCAGGTTGAGTGGAGACAACCATTTATTAAACTCGGACCGCAGAGCTGACCACAACTCCTCAGCTGTGTGACTCTTATTACCAAGACATGTCAAGCTAAAGACCGCCTGATGCCGTTGCGCTCGGCTGCCAGCATAGTAATGAGGCGTGCGTGATTCCTTCTGCGCAGTGAGAACGCTGGTGGCCTGACCAGGCAGGCTTGGGGCGGAGGTGGAGGACCCAGATGAGGTGGAGGATGCAGAAGCTGTGGCGGAACTTGGACAGACAGAGGATTGACACACAAGTCGTGGGGACGGCAAGACTTGTGCAGCAGACCCTTCACCATCTATCACCATAGTTACCCAGTGCCCAGTCAGCGACATGTAACGTCCCTGTCCATGCTTACTGGTCCAAGTATCGGTGGTGAAATGCACCCGTTCACACACAGAGTTTCTCAAGGAAGCGGTGATGTTGTGTGCGACATGCTGGTGTAGCGCGGGCACACCTTTCTTAGAGAAGTAGTGGCGACTAGGCATCTGGTACTGGGGCACAGCGACAGACATAAGGTCTCTAAAATCCTGTGTGTCCACTAGGCGGAAAGGCAGCATTTCGGTAGCCAACAGCTTACAGAGGGATAGAGTCAACCTCTTAGCTTTGTCATGGGTCGGAGGAAGTGGCCTTTTATTTGACCACATCTGAGGGACAGAGATCTGGCTGCTGTGTGTAGACGGTGTTGAGTAGGGTGTCCCTGGAAAAATGCAGGTTTGTGAGGAAAGTGCAGGCGGAGACATGATGTTGCCTTCATCCAACGTTGGTGCTATCGATGTCTGAGAGAGCTGTACACACTCACTTGTTTCCCCTTCCAAACCAACTGACGACCTTACAAGCAAACTGCCTGTTGCGGTTACAGTGGTGGAAGTTTTGCGTGGAAAAACAGGTGTGACAGCTGTCCCCACAGTCCTAGAAGATAAAGAGCGCGCGGATGCACTGGAAGGGGCGGGCGGTGGATGGTTCGCTCCGCTAGCCGGCATTGCAGCACGGTGAGCTTCCCACCGGGACTTATGATATTTATTCATGTGACGATTCATGGAAGAAGTTGTCAAACTGCTGAGGTTTTGACCTCTACTAACAGAATCATGACAAATGTTACATATCACATGAGTTGGGCGATCTTTTTCGATGTGAAAAAAGGCCCAGGCTAGGCAAGGCTTAGAGGCCATGCGACCTGTTGATCCACCCCGAATAATGCTCATAGGCAGAGTGGTGGCTGAGGATGCAGTTGTAGACGTGCTACCAGTGCTCCGACTCTGTCCAGGAAGGCGCAAGGTAACTTCGTCGTCGGTTGCATCCTCCTCCACCGCCTCTGTTGACCTCCTCGAGTGCCTGACTGGGGGTTGACAGTAGGTGGGATCTAGAACGTCATCATCAATTGTTGTGTTCGCACTCCCCTCCCCCTCAGACCGAGCCTCTTCTTGCCCTGACCGAATATTTAAGTTGTCATCCCAATCGGGTATCTGCGTCTCATCTTCATCAGTATGTTCCTCATTGTCTATAACCACAGGTGTTACAGTTTGTGACAAAGGGTCAACATTATGCTCAGAAACTTGGTCCTCACGGCCTGAATCTGAGTCACAAAGGTTCTGGGCATCACTGCAGACCATTTCCTGTTCTGTACTCACTGTAGCTTGGGAGCAGACCTCTGATTCCCAGGCTATAGTGTGACTGAACAGCTCTGCAGACTCAGCCATCTCAGTTCCACCATACTGTGCAGGGCTGATGGAGACTTCAGAGCTGGGAGAAATCAAGTGTGATTGGGATGACAACTCAGAGGAATGGTGTTTTTTGGATGCGGTACTTGAAGCGGCTGAGAGGGCACTTGTTGGACCACTTGAGATCCATTCAAGCATTTTCCTTTTTTGCCCATCATCTACCTTTGTTCCTCTTGTTCGTGTCCGTAAAAAAGGGAGCACATCGGATTGTCCACAATAAGTAGTAGACATCTTACTTTTGCTAGTAGATGGTCTATCTTCAGCAGATGATAATGGAGCTTTGGCACCTTCCCCACTGACAAAACCTTTTTTGCCTTTTCCACCACGCCTCTTCCCCTTTCCACCAGCATCTGTCATTTTGCCACTCATGTTGATTGCGACAAGATTGTGGACTGAAAATGTGGTAGTAAAAATTGAGAGGTGGTGAAGATTGCAGTGGTGGTCTAGCTTTATTAACAGCAGAATAATAAAGAATAAATATCCCTGACAATGTAACTTAGTTATAATTCGTTGGAGTGTGCAACGCAGGCAGACGTGCTGCAAATGTCTTGGCACTAGTGGGACTATAGCAAAGTCCAATAGCCACGTATAGGATGCCACTAGGTACACTGAGTGTTTGCTAGTAAAATTGCTTAGTTTAAAAAACTTGGAGTGTGCAATGCAGGCAGATGTGCTCTGCTAATGTCTTTGCACTAGTGGGACTATAGCAAAGTCCAATAGCCACGTATAGGATGCCACTAGGTACACTGAGTGTGTGCTAGTATAATGGCTTAGTTATAATTAGTTGGAGTGTGCAACGCAGGCAGACGTGCTGCAAATGTCTTGGCACTAGTGGGACTATAGCAAAGTCCAATAGCCACGTATAGGATGCCACTAGGTACACTGAGTGTGTGCTAGTATAATGGCTTAGTTATAATTAGTTGGAGTGTGCAACGCAGGCAGACGTGCTGCAAATGTCTTGGCACTAGTGGGACTATAGCAAAGTCCAATAGCCACGTATAGGATGCCACTAGGTACACTGAGTGTGTGCTAGTATAATGGCTTAGTTATAATTAGTTGGAGTGTGCAACGCAGGCAGACGTGCTGCAAATGTCTTGGCACTAGTGGGACTATAGCAAAGTCCAATAGCCACGTATAGGATGCCACTAGGTACACTGAGTGTGTGCTAGTATAATGGCTTAGTTATAATTAGTTGGAGTGTGCAACGCAGGCAGACGTGCTGCAAATGTCTTGGCACTAGTGGGACTATAGCAAAGTCCAATATCCACGTATAGGATGCCACTAGGTTCACTGAGTGTGTGCTAGTATAATGGCTTAGTTATAATTAGTTGGAGTGTGCAACGCAGGCAGATGCGCTCTGCAAATGTCTTGGCACTAGTAGGACTATAGCAAAGTCCAATAGCCACGTATAGGATGCCACTAAAAAACACTTAGTGTGTGCAAGTATAATGGCTTAGTTATAATTAGTTGGAGTGTGCAACGCAGGCAGATGCGCTCTGCAAATGTCTTGGCACTAGTGGGACTATAGCAAAGTCCAATAGCCACGTATAGGATGCCACTAGGTACACTGAGTGTTTGCTGGTAAAATTGCTTAGTTTAAAAAAGTTGTAGTGTGCAATGCAGGCAGACGTGCTCTGCAAATGTCTTTGCACTAGTGGGACTATAGCAAAGTCCAATAGCCACGTATAGGATGCCACTAGGTACACTGAGTGTTTGCTAGTAAAATTGCTTAGTTTAAAAAACTTGGAGTGTGCAATGCAGGCAGATGTGCTCTGCTAATGTCTTTGCACTAGTGGGACTATAGCAAAGTCCAATAGCCACGTATAGGATGCCACTAGGTACACTGAGTGTGTGCTAGTATAATGGCTTAGTTATAATTCGTTGGAGTGTGCAACGCAGGCAGATGCGCTCTGCAAATGTCTTGGCACTAGAGGGACTATAGCAAAGTCCAATAGCCACGTATAGGATGCCACTAGGTACACTGAGTGTTTGCTAGTAAAATTGCTTAGTTTAAAAAAGTTGTAGTGTGCAATGCAGGCAGACGTGCTCTGCAAATGTCTTTGCACTAGTGGGACTATAGCAAAGTCCAATAGCCACGTATAGGATGCCACTAGGTACACTGAGTGTGTGCTAGTATAATGGCTTAGTTATAATTAGTTGGAGTGTGCAACGCAGGCAGACGTGCTGCAAATGTCTTGGCACTAGTGGGACTATAGCAAAGTCCAATAGCCACGTATAGGATGCCACTAGGTACACTGAGTGTGTGCTAGTATAATGGCTTAGTTATAATTAGTTGGAGTGTGCAACGCAGGCAGACGTGCTGCAAATGTCTTGGCACTATTGGGACTATAGCAAAGTCCAATAGCCACGTATAGGATGCCACTAGGTACACTGAGTGTGTGCTAGTATAATGGCTTAGTTATAATTAGTTGGAGTGTGCAACGCAGGCAGACGTGCTGCAAATGTCTTGGCACTAGTGGGACTATAGCAAAGTCCAATAGCCACGTATAGGATGCCACTAGGTACACTGAGTGTGTGCTAGTATAATGGCTTAGTTATAATTAGTTGGAGTGTGCAACGCAGGCAGACGTGCTGCAAATGTCTTGGCACTAGTGGGACTATAGCAAAGTCCAATAGCCACGTATAGGATGCCACTAGGTACACTGAGTGTGTGCTAGTATAATGGCTTAGTTATAATTAGTTGGAGTGTGCAACGCAGGCAGACGTGCTGCAAATGTCTTGGCACTAGTGGGACTATAGCAAAGTCCAATATCCACGTATAGGATGCCACTAGGTTCACTGAGTGTGTGCTAGTATAATGGCTTAGTTATAATTAGTTGGAGTGTGCAACGCAGGCAGATGCACTCTGCAAATGTCTTGGCACTAGTAGGACTATAGCAAAGTCCAATAGCCACGTATAGGATGCCACTAGGTACACTGAGTGTGTGCTAGTATAATGGCTTAGTTATAATTAGTTGGAGTGTGCAACGCAGGCAGACGTGCTGCAAATGTCTTGGCACTAGTGGGACTATAGCAAAGTCCAATAGCCACGTATAGGATGCCACTAGGTACACTGAGTGTGTGCTAGTATAATGGCTTAGTTATAATTAGTTGGAGTGTGCAACGCAGGCAGACGTGCTGCAAATGTCTTGGCACTAGTGGGACTATAGCAAAGTCCAATAGCCACGTATAGGATGCCACTAGGTACACTGAGTGTGTGCTAGTATAATGGCTTAGTTATAATTAGTTGGAGTGTGCAACGCAGGCAGACGTGCTGCAAATGTCTTGGCACTAGTGGGACTATAGCAAAGTCCAATAGCCACGTATAGGATGCCACTAGGTACACTGAGTGTGTGCTAGTATAATGGCTTAGTTATAATTAGTTGGAGTGTGCAACGCAGGCAGACGTGCTGCAAATGTCTTGGCACTAGTGGGACTATAGCAAAGTCCAATAGCCACGTATAGGATGCCACTAGGTACACTGAGTGTGTGCTAGTATAATGGCTTAGTTATAATTAGTTGGAGTGTGCAACGCAGGCAGACGTGCTGCAAATGTCTTGGCACTAGTGGGACTATAGCAAAGTCCAATAGCCACGTATAGGATGCCACTAGGTACACTGAGTGTGTGCTAGTATAATGGCTTAGTTATAATTAGTTGGAGTGTGCAACGCAGGCAGACGTGCTGCAAATGTCTTGGCACTAGTGGGACTATAGCAAAGTCCAATAGCCACGTATAGGATGCCACTAGGTACACTGAGTGTGTGCTAGTATAATGGCTTAGTTATAATTAGTTGGAGTGTGCAACGCAGGCAGACGTGCTGCAAATGTCTTGGCACTAGTGGGACTATAGCAAAGTCCAATAGCCACGTATAGGATGCCACTAGGTACACTGAGTGTGTGCTAGTATAATGGCTTAGTTATAATTAGTTGGAGTGTGCAACGCAGGCAGACGTGCTGCAAATGTCTTGGCACTAGTGGGACTATAGCAAAGTCCAATATCCACGTATAGGATGCCACTAGGTTCACTGAGTGTGTGCTAGTATAATGGCTTAATTATAATTAGTTGGAGTGTGCAACGCAGGCAGATGCGCTCTGCAAATGTCTTGGCACTAGTAGGACTATAGCAAAGTCCAATAGCCACGTATAGGATGCCACTAAAAAACACTTAGTGTGTGCAAGTATAATGGCTTAGTTATAATTAGTTGGAATGTGCAACGCAGGCAGATGCGCTCTGCAAATGTCTTGGCACTAGTGGGACTATAGCAAAGTCCAATAGCCACGTATAGGATGCCACTAGGTACACTGAGTGTTTGCTAGTAAAATTGCTTAGTTTAAAAAAGTTGTAGTGTGCAATGCAGGCAGACGTGCTCTGCAAATGTCTTTGCACTAGTGGGACTATAGCAAAGTCCAATAGCCACGTATAGGATGCCACTAGGTACACTGAGTGTTTGCTAGTAAAATTGCTTAGTTTAAAAAACTTGGAGTGTGCAATGCAGGCAGATGTGCTCTGCTAATGTCTTTGCACTAGTGGGACTATAGCAAAGTCCAATAGCCACGTATAGGATGCCACTAGGTACACTGAGTGTGTGCTAGTATAATGGCTTAGTTATAATTCGTTGGAGTGTGCAACGCAGGCAGATGCGCTCTGCAAATGTCTTGGCACTAGTGGGACTATAGCAAAGTCCAATAGCCACGTATAGGATGCCACTAGGTACACTGAGTGTTTGCTAGTAAAATTGCTTAGTTTAAAAAAGTTGTAGTGTGCAATGCAGGCAGACGTGCTCTGCAAATGTCTTTGCACTAGTGGGACTATAGCAAAGTCCAATAGCCACGTATAGGATGCCACTAGGTACACTGAGTGTTTGCTAGTATAATGGCTTAGTTTAAAAAACTTGGAGTGTGCAATGCAGGCAGATGTGCTCTGCTAATGTCTTTGCACTAGTGGGACTATAGCAAAGTCCAATAGCCACGTATAGGATGCCACTAGGTACACTGAGTGTGTGCTAGTATAATGGCTTAGTTATAATTCGTTGGAGTGTGCAACGCAGGCAGATGCGCTCTGCAAATGTCTTGGCACTAGTGGGACTATAGCAAAGTCCAATAGCCACGTATAGGATGCCACTAGGTACACTGAGTGTTTGCTAGTAAAATTGCTTAGTTTAAAAAAGTTGGAGTGTGCAATGCAGGCAGACGTGCTCTGCAAATGTCTTTGCACTAGTGGGACTATAGCAAAGTCCAATAGCCACGTATAGGATGCCACTAGGTACACTGAATGTTTGCTAGTATAATGGCTTACTTAGAATGAGTTGGAGTGTGCAGAGGACAAGAGGGTACAGTGGCAGGATTGTGGTGCTCTGGGTAGAGGAATGGAAGCCTGCCTTTCTATTCCCTCCTAATGGTGAAATGCAGGGAGGAAATCCCTGACCTGGGCTACACAGACGTTGTTGCTGTTTGCAGGACCTGTCACTTATGGCTCTCTGACCCTGCCGCTTTGAGCCCTTAAAAGGACTGCTAGAATGTGCTCTCCCTAAGCTGTCTAACGCTGTGTATGCAGCGCATACAGCTGTATCGGCTATAGGACTCAGGAGGACGGAGCTGCGACACTGATGTCTGACACCAAAGACGCAGAAGGCAGATAATGGCGTTCGTGAAGAAAATGTCCGGTTTTATAATGCAGGGACATGTGACATGCAGATCCTATCACACATGCCGTTGCTTCTCTGGCTCAAAGTCCACTTAGGTGTGTGTGTGTCTGTGATTGGCTGACATGCTGGCCCGCCCCACAAGACGCGCGCGCTTAGGGAAGGAAGACAAGAAAAAAAAAAAAAAATGGCGATCGCCATTATAGAAACAGCAGTGATCTGAAGGCGCTGTTCACGCACACTATACACTGAAATGTGATAATAGTTTGATTCACAGAGTGACTTACACTATTACAGCAGAAACCAAGCTAGGATTTAGCTGTTTTTTGGCTGCTAGAACCGTTCTCGAACGTTTCTAGAACTATCGAGCTTTTGCAAAAAGCTCGAGTTTTAGTTCGATCTAGAACATGCCCCAAAATCACTCGAGCCGCGAACTGGAGAACCACGAACCACGAACCGCGCTCAACTCTATTCATGACATCAGTGCCAACAGGGATGTTACAGATCTTTCTTTATTAAAGACCCTTCCCCGTCACTTTAAGAGATATCATGAGAGTGATCCCTCTGGTCTTAAAGTGTGGGGAATTGATGTCATCCGTGGTGGAGCCAGGGGTGGTGATCTGAAAAAACGACATGCCCAAGTTGAGGCTCGTTGGATCATCACCCTTGACCCCCTGACTCCGAGAGGACTGAACGAAAATATCAGTTTTGTGCCATTTTTGTAGGTTTTGCGCGGTTCCTTGTTCTTAATGACCTCTCTGTTATTCATTGTTTTTAGTTTATGTTCGATTTAAATTATTTGTTTTGTTTATCTCTCACCAAGTGATTTTTTGGCTTGTTTTGAGGCCCGGGGTCTATATATGCACTTGTGTTGTTCTTCATTATTCTGATCATGTATTCTTTTAATGACTCCTCTCATAGATCATTTTGTTGAATGCTATATTTCCTATATGATGAAAGTCTGTTGATATATGACGAAATGAGTAGAAATTGAAGATTCTGGATGTGGATATATACCCTTTTGATGAGTGAACATCCCTTATGATCCTTCTCCAGTCCTCTCAGATGAAGAAACAGAAGATATGAGGCTTCATTTTGAACAATGCATATGTTGATATTTTTTAATGTAATTTCACAAGTGCACCTTGACATGATCTTGCCCTGAATATGCTCTCCTTGTGATGGACTTATAACATACTGTGAGTCTAGATGCATGCACTACTTGTGTCCTTTCTTTTAATGGTGCTGCTAATCCCCCTATATAGGGTTTCATGTATGCTTTGGGGGCTCATTTTTGTTTTATCTGTAGTGGTCTTTATTTGCGCAGATGGCCTCTGTTCCTATTTTGGTGGATTTGGTTCCATTTGATGTGGACATTCTGGTTCGCACGCGCGGTTTCCCTGGGTAACGCATCCTCAGGTCAGCGTGTGTTTGATACCGGTGCCGCATTGATTGGGCGGACCCCATTTTTGGATGATGCGGCTGCTTGCGCGTGTGGGTCTTCCTTGTTGTTTTGGCAACACTATTGGTAGTTACCATTATCCTTGGGCATCGAATGTGCCCCCTCGAGCATTTTAATGTGATCCTGCTCACTATATGATCCCCCCTTTTTATGGACCTGTAGTGCATGGTTTGCCTGGACGTTTTTTCTAATTTTTTTCTAACTTTGTCCCTCCTTTTATTGGTGCTTCTATTCTCTTTAATCTATGTATATGTGTGGTATGGAGGTAGTCCACACTTATAGCGCCTCTTGTTTAGTGCACATGGCCTGTGTTTCTTATTCAGCGGGTCTATTCCTTTATTGTGAGAGGGCCTCCAGGCGCACGCGTGCGGTTCCCTATGTGACGCGTTCTCGGGGCCGCATGCGTGGGCCGGTGGCATCTCCGCAATTGGATGGACCCTAGTCTGAGTATTGTGGCCATCTGCGCATGTGCGCTCCATGTGGTTCTGGTTACACTGGGGCATTTCAACTTGTTCTGTTGAAACTATAACCCCCTGTTCACCCCATCACACATTGTAATGTCTGGACATGGAATTACTTAATTTTGGGGACTTTCTAACTCCTGTATCTGCATTCTTTCCCGGTGCCTGCTGTGGCACGGCGCACATGCGCGGCTCCCTTGGTGACGCGTCCTCGGGATCGCGCGTGCGCGCTCGAGGCGCAGCCGTTTCCTGAATTGAGCTAACGTGGGCCTTTCATTCTCTGTGCACATCATACCGGATATGACGATCCACTACAGTTACCGAGGCAACGCATCCTGGATACTACACGTGTGCATAGCGCCTGGGTGTCTCTCTTCTTTCCATGTCCGGGTTTTCGGTCCTCCTCTTTGTACAGCTGCACCTCGTTTTGTTGGGATCATACAGGTATATAACTCCTGACTTGCCACATAGACCCTGTGCCTCTTCATCTTGAAAATGCTCTTATACCAGGCAAAACGCGCGTTGATGAAGTCCAGGTTCCTCACTGGGGGTCTTTCAAACTGAAGGTTTATATTTCTATCCATCAGTACTCCAGGTAATAGCCTGTTTACGTTTGGGAGTTGTAATGAATGATTTGTTTGCACACATAATGTGATTATTATACTCCTGTGGTAGGCTTCTTAGCTTTCCATAACTATATATCTTGGTCCTGGTTTGTCTCAAATAATTGTTTCTGACACCCGTTTTATACCTTTAGGGTGTGGTATTCTTCCACAGACCGGAAGTCTCAGGATTCACCTGACTGAATTTTTAATGCATTTAGTGACACTGTGGTCAATTTACTTTTAAGATCCATTTGTACTCTGAGCATCTTTAGATTTTTCTCGGTGGTATTTTCTGAGAAGATCCCTGTCTGTGTAACAATTCTGCCCTTGAAACAATCTCTACATTCCCCCAGATGATTCATTTTGGTGATGTCTTTATCATGATTTTAATCGCCTATTGTGGTTTTTCATATGAAATAAAAATTGTCCATTTTTGCACATATACTTCTCGTTCTCTTGTTTTTATATCTTCATATAAGTAGTGCCGTCTGAGGTGTTGGTTCTTTGTGACCTCATCTCAGCATAATTGCCTTTGTGGTTCTAATGTTGAGACTTTTGTACTTGACCTGCTTGCGGAGGGCCTAACATCCAAGCTGCCACCAACATCAGCCCCAGTAGTGAGAATTGTGCAGCGGCAGCTCCATCTACAGTCACGTCCCCAGGGTCACGGAACGGGGCAACAGCCAAAGCATACCCGTGACACAGCATCCCCGTACATACAGTGCCTACAAGTAGTATTCAACCCCCTGCAGATTTAGCAGGTTTGATAAGATGCAAATAAGTTAGAGCCTGCAAACTTCAAACAAGAGCAGGATTTATTAACAGATGCATAAATCTTACAAACCAACAAGTTATGTTGCTCAGTTAAATTTTAATAAATTTTCAACATAAAAGTGTGGGTCAATTATTATTCAACCCCTAGGTTTAATATTTTGTGGAATAACCCTTGTTTGCAATTACAGCTAATAATCGTCTTTTATAAGACCTGATCAGGCCGGCACAGGTCTCTGGAGTTATCTTGGCCCATTCCTCCATGCAGATCTTCTCCAAGTTATCTAGGTTCTTTGGGTGTCTCATGTGGACTTAAATCTTGAGCTCCTTCCACAAGTTTTCAATTGGGTTAAGGTCAGGAGACTGACTAGGCCACTGCAACACCTTGATTTTTTTCCCTCTTGAACCAGGCCTTGGTTTTCTTGGCTGTGTGCTTTGGGTCGTTGTCTTGTTGGAAGATGAAATGACGACCCATCTTAAGATCCTTGATGGAGGAGCGGAGGTTCTTGGCCAAAATCTCCAGGTAGGCCGTGCTATCCATCTTCCCATGGATGCGGACCAGATGGCCAGGCCCCTTAGCTGAGAAACAGCCCCACAGCATGATGCTGCCACCACCATGCTTGACTGTAGGGATGGTATTCTTGGGGTCGTATGCAGTGCCATCCAGTCTCCAAACGTCACGTGTGTGGTTGGCACCAAAGATCTCGATCTTGGTCTCATCAGACCAGAGAACCTTGAACCAGTCTGTCTCAGAGTCCTCCAAGTGACCATGAGCAAACTGTAGACGAGCCTTGACATGACGCTTTGAAAGTAAAGGTACCTTACGGGCTCGTCTGGAACGGAGACCATTGCGGTGGAGTACGTTACTTATGGTATTGACTGAAACCATTGTCCCCACTGCCATGAGATCTTCCCGGAGCTCCTTCCTTGTTGTCTTTGGGTTAGCCTTGACTCTTCGGACAAGCCTGGCCTCGGCACGGGTGGAAACTTTCAAAGGCTGTCCAGGCCGGGGAAGGCTAACAGTAGTTCCATAAGCCTTCCACTTCCGGATGATGCTCCCAACAGTGGAGACAGGTAGGGCCAACTCCTTGGAAAGGGTTTTGTACCCTTTGCCAGCCTTGTGACCCTCCACGATCTTGTCTCTGATGGCCTTGGAATGCTCCTTTGTCTTTCCCATGTTGACCAAGTATGAGTGCTGTTCACAAGTTTGGGGAGGGTCTTAATTAGTCAGAAAAGGCTGGAAAAAGAGATAATTAATCCAAACATGTGAAGCTCATTGTTCTTTGTGCCTGAAATACTTCTTAATACTTTAGGGGAACCAAACAGAATTCTTGTGGTTTGAGGGGTTGAATAATAAATGACCCTCTGAATAAACTTTTCACAATTTAAAAAAAAAATAAAAAAAGAAATAACATTCTTTTTTGCTGCAGTGCATTTCACACTTCCAGGCTGATCTACAGTCCAAATGTCACAATGCCAAGTTAATTCCGAATGTGTAAACCTGCTAAATCTGCAGGGGGTTGAATACTACTTGTAGGCACTGTATACGGCCTGGGACCGAGTACCCAATAGTTCTGGGTGAAACAGAAGTAGCAATGCAGCTGCAGGAAGGCTCAGTAAGTATGTATTGCTTTAACCCTTTTATATTTTTTTTTATTTTACAGCCCCCCTACATTATTTTACAAGACATCACTTTTGCCTCCCATTGAATTTAAGTGGTTTGGCTAGGATCGATGTTCGGATTGGCTAGGATTGCCGATCCGATCGATGATCTCAGGCAAGTTCAGTGATCCTGAACCGATCCTATCCTTTGCAGGATTGCTCATCTCCAATTAAAACTGTTTTGATTATTAATGTACCAGCAGGTAAAAAATGCAGGTGAAAAATCTCTCTCTTCAATGATACAAGCTCCCCCAGCACTAACTCTAGGCACATTGTGCACAAGATGGCCTCTGTCAAGCTTATTTATTCATTTTTGTGGCCTCCTCTTCCTCCAGAATAGCCACAGAGTGAGCATGAGGCCCTCAACCATAACTTTTGGAGGGCCATCAGGCAGCCCTCACTCATTCAATTTAGAGTTCTCTCTGTCATACATTTGATAGGGCAGCACTTTGGCTCAGTAGTTACCTCTGCAGTCTCTGGACACACTGTACACAATATGTTGTCTGTGGATATTATTTTTTGGGTGGCCTCCTCCTCTTCCACCATATCCACCAACTCATCGTGCGGCCCTCGCTCAAACATTATTGAGCACTCTCTCATAGATTTGGTAGGGCGGCATGCTGGCTCATTGATTAGCACTGCAATCTCTAGACACACTGTGCACAAGATGGCATTTGTGGATCTTAATTTTTTGGGGGGCCTATTCCTCCCCCTCCATAATATCCACAGACTCATCATGTGGCCCTCACTAATACATTTTTGAGTGCTCTCTCTCTCACACACTTGGTAGGGTAGCATGTTGACTCTGTGGTTAGCACTGTAGTCTATGGACACACTGTGCACAAGATGGTGTCTATGGATCTTCTCTTTTTTATCCTCCTCCATCTCCTCCACCACATCTATAGACTCATCATGCAGCCCTTAACTATAATTTTTTGAGGGCATCACATGGCCCGGACTCATACATTTGGGAGGGCCCATATGTGACCCTGTACCAAAAATTTTGGAGGGCCCTCCCTCTCATACATTTGGGAGGGCCTACAGGTGAGCCATGCACTCAAGTTAGTGGTCCAGTGGTTTATGAAAAACAAACCCAATTTGCCTGAGCTACTTGTGAAGATACATTGTGTGTGTATGCATTTCCACAATCTACTCCAGCTGCTACTTGTATGTCAGTGCTTCAGCAGCGCTTGCAAGTGGCAGCTCACCGACAAATGTGTGACGTGACCAGATGCTGGAACTCCACATGTACTTGACAAGGCTTTGTGACCAACAGAGGGCATTAGTTGAATACCAGGCACAGCATAATAATATTTACCACCTAGACAAGAGATCTGTGGAGCATATTATGCAAGTGAAGGAAAGTACTACAGAGCTCAGATGAAAGACCAAGTAGGCCCAAGTGTGCCAAAGCTGCTGTTCCAATCTGTGTAAGAACTGACAACAAAAGTACCCTTGGGGGCTATGACTGCCAGTTTTACAGCCAGACAGATTTACAGCTTCTGAAAAGAAAGAAGTAAACCGTGGCCATTCCAGGGTATTGTACATTCACCAAATCAGAGGATTTCTCCCACCTAGACACCAGATTTGCAAAGCATATAATGAAAGTGAGGGAAATATTACAAAGCTCAGGTGCAGGAGCAACTAGGTCCCATTATGCCAAACCTGCAGTTCCAATATGTGTGACAGCAGCTACCAATATGTAACCCTGGTGGATCTCTGATACATTCTGGAAGAGACGGTAAGGCTGCTTTCACACATCCGGTTGTTGCAGTGCGGCTCAATCCGGCTCAAAAACCTATGCAACAGATGCGGCGAAAAAAACGGATCCGTTGCATACATTTTTCCATGCGGCCCGTCCGTTTTTTGACGGATGCGGCTTGATACTGAGCATGCCGGATGCGGTTTTTGCCGCAGGACACTGCCTCCGGCGTCCATAGGCTTGCATTGTAAATCGCGCCGGATGCGTTTTTTTCGCCGCACAAAAAAACGTGCCAAGCAATGTTCCATCCGGCCGCTGCATGGGCTAAATATGCCGCATCCGGCAAAAAACGGACGCAACGCAAGGCCATGCGGCACAATACGGCGCTAATGCAAGTCTATGCGGAAAAAACGCAACGGCAGCAAAAAAATACGGTTGCGTTTTTTCTGCAGAGCGCCGTGTTGTGCCGCTCAGCAAAAACCGGATGTGTGAAAGCAGCCTAACACAGCATGTGGGCAGGTCACAAAACATTTGGTGGCAATTGAAAGCGCTGCAGGAGCACTGCCAGACCGGTGGCAGCGGTAGATGACTTTCTGGTATGGGCACAGAAGTGACGTATTTTGACAAGCAGCTCTGGAAAGTCTGGACATGATTTCAGAAATCGCTGCACAACTAAGTTAAGCAAGTGGGCCAGGTATGGAATGTGGTTCAGATTGCCAAGGTTCAGAGCAGCCACAAGGTTACAGTCTGGCAATGTGGCTGTTTAGTGTTTGGGCCTTTAGGAGGGTGGCTGAGCATTTCTGCTTCCATTTCAAAGAATGCGGTAGGCACAGTAGAACACTGTACTGGGACAAGTAAGTGGACATGGTTGCTGATGATAGTTGTGTATGTGCAACAATAGACTCAGGGGAAGAGGCATCTGCACCTGTTTCCTGTACAGAGGATAAGAAGCACATAGACCAGGGGAAGTGGCAGTGGTTTTAATCCTCCTGGTTTTCTACCCAGGTGTTCCAACCACCTAGTGGAGTGCTTGGCAAACACGTGCTTGAGCATGCTGGTGGTGCTCAGATTTCTGGTGCTCTTGCCTCTGCTCAGCTTGGTAAGGCAGAGGCTGCAAATGTGGTGCTCTGGACAAGCCAGGGGCCACAGGTAACAACACACACACACACCCCCACCCTCAGCAGTTCACAGCAGTCATCCCCAGTGAGACCTGATTTCTTCCTCGGGTTCAGACAGACACACCAGGTGGGCGGAGTCAGGCAGATGGGCCCACCCACTGAGGAGTTTAGCTGGCCTGAGGCAGGAAACAAGGGCAGACAAGTCCAGGCAGAGGAGGAGAGAGGAGGTCTGCAGAGAGGCAGACGCAGACTGGGGCCTAGGTTGGAGCCTAGGGCCCTCGTGTAGCAGTCAGGCAGACAGTAGTGGCTGTCTGCAAGAGCCGGGAAGACAGTCTGGTGGAACCGTAGGTAGCTGGGGCTGGGCGGTGGCTCACCGGTACTGAACCGGGGAGCCAGCTGGAAACCGGAGCGCAGGAGGAGCGTACGGAAGGTGCAGGAAAGGACTTACATTACCAACCTGGGGTCAGGGGAAAAACACTGCAGCCGTCTGTGGGACCCATCCATCCAGCCGTTTGTTTCATCGGAGACTCCGTGTGTGTTACTGGCTGAGTGAGTACCACCGTGCCGTACGGCACAGCGCTGCCCCCGCGACCCTGCACCTCACCAGGCCCCGTAACCCACCTGCCATCCATCCCTACCCCATCACCGGGCCCCGGGACAACCAATCCCCTACCCACGGAGGGGAGAACTAACATCCAGGCTGCTCCCTGTCATCGCTCCCAGGATCCCCCGTCCAGAGCAGCGGTGGTGTCACCAACCTCACCACAACCGTGGGTGGCGTCACAGACAATATCAAATCCCCACAATCAAATCCCCCTTTTCACTCACAGGCGAGGAACGCTGCTCGAGTCCCCGGGATCCGGCCCACCGCTCGAGCCACCACCTAGCAGCAGTAGCAGCAGCCGGACCCGAGCAGTGGGAGAGCGCAGCGTCCCCTCCTCCGCCCGCGACAACTTGGCGTCACGAACAGGATCTTACCGCTCTGCTGTTTGGTAGAGGTGCGCCTTGTGACCGCCGGAGGTGTCCGGCCGAAAAATTTGAGAAGCCGCCATCTTGGGCGCGAAAAATTCCCGCTCGAGCGTCTTCCCGAGAAGTGGAGGCGCGAAAGCCAAAACCCCGACCCTGTAGAGGAGGTGCCAGAGAGAAACTAAGGGGGGGCGGATGGGTCCGGCCGCACGTGAACCGCGGCAGTGGAAGCAGGGACGCCAGGACTTTGCCAGTATTTGGTTCCTGGAAAACCGCTGCGCGAGATGTCCCATCCGTCCGGCGCCGCTGATGACGTCGGCTCCGGCAGTCCGCCCGGCCGCAACGGCAGCGAAGCACCCATCCCGTTAAGGAATCTGGGCCCGTTCTTGGACTGGGGTCAAGGGGTGCTGCCCACTTCTTAGGGGCAGCATCAAGGCCAGGTTATTTGGGTGGGTGACTGAAGGACCCGTTCCGTTGCCGTTATTAAAAGTGTTATGCCTCTCGTAAGGGAAGTTGTATAAAAAAAAAAAAAAATGCATGCGTGAAAATGTTTTAAAATGTTTTATCTTTTTCAATTTGTGAAAATAAAACCGGTGATGGACGGGCAGCCCGTGGACGGTCTGCATTTTACTAAGGGGGAATGTGGTGCCCTGGACAAGCCAGGGGCCACAGGTAACAACACACACACACCCCCCCACCCTCAGCAGTTCACAGCAGTCATCCCCAGTGAGACCTGATTTCTTCCTCGGGTTCAGACAGACACACCAGGTGGGCGGAGTCAGGCAGATGGGCACGCCCACCGAGGAGTTTAGCTGGCCTGAGGCAGGAAACAAGGGCAGACAAGTCCAGGCAGAGGAGGAGAGAGGAGGTCTGCAGAGAGGCAGACGCAGACTGGGGCCTAGGTTGGAGCCTAGGGCCCTCGTGTAGCAGTCAGGCAGACGGTAGTGGCCGTCTGCGAGAGCCGGGAAGACAGTCTGGTGGAACCGTAGGTAGCTGGGGCTGGGCGGTGGCCCACCGGTACTGAACCGGGGAGCCAGCTGGAAACCGGAGCGCAGGAGGAGCGTACGGAAGGTGCAGGAAAGGACTTACATTACCAACCTAGGGTCAGGGGAAAAACACCTCAGCCGTCTGTGGGACCCGTCCATCCAGCCGTTTGTTTCATCGGAGACGCCGTGTGTGTTACTGGCTGAGTGAGTACCACCGTGCCGTACGGCACAGCGCTGCCCCCGCGACACTGCACCTCACCAGGCCCCGTAACCCGCCTGCCATCCATCCCTACCCCATCACCGGGCCCCGGGACAACCAACCCCCTACCCACAGAGGGGAGAGCTAACATCCAGGCTGCTCCCTGTCATCGCTCCCGGGATCCCCCATCCAGAGCAGCGGTGGGTCACCAACCTCACCACAACCGTGGGTGGCGTCACGGACAATATCAAATCCCCACAATCAAATCCCCCTTTTCACTCACGGGCGAGGAACGCTGCTCAAGTCCCCGGGATCCAGCCCACCGCTCGAGCCACCACCGAGCAGCAGTAGCAGCAGTCGGACCCGAGCAGTGGGAGAGCGCAGCGTCCCCTCCTCCGCCCGCGACACAAATAACTGTCCTTTTGTCTTCAGCACTTTCACTAAAAATATCCAGACTGGGGAACACTAAATGCTTGGCCTATTTCCGTGTGAGGGGTGCTTTGGGGAACAGGTATTGGTAATAAAAATTAACTTTTAATTAAATATATTAAAAATGACTCAAAGTCTAATTATTCCCCCATGCAAAAATGCAAAAACCACAAGAAATGGACAATACCAAAAAATTTGAGTTTCAAATCCAGGAAATATTTTGTGTATGGCAGAATTTCACAAGAGAAAAATAATAGACAGATATCATTTACATTTATGGAACCTCACTAATGATGCTCTTGTCCAAAGAGTAGTGTAGTTTACACGCAAATGTCTGACTATTGGTATCTCAAATTGCTGTGCAGCATCTGGCAGAAATAAGGTATCACGATTTGACCCATCCTTTCTGGCAGAAGTAAATATGGATATTACCTTAATTGAGGCATGAGGTATAAAGATCCATAAGAGATAATTTCAGCCTAAAGGTAAAAAATCAATAAACTTGCTCAATGCGTTCCTTCTCTTCCCAACGCGTTTCCTCTCTTGCGATTCATCAGGGGAAATATTTGGAGGCTGCAGTGTGAAAAACATAATGAGCTAAGGACCAATCTAAGTGGTAATAAAAGTAGAGTAAATACAGTGCTAAATATATCCCCAAGTAATGAACAGAGTGTTACCTTATCAAAGGAGCATGGAATTTGTATATCCCTATGCGTGAACTTCCATGTCCCGCTGCATTATGGGTCACACTTCCTATGGAGTCCACATGTACCGGTGGACTTGCCGGTACTTTTATTTCCGGTCTGAGGTAACCCAATTTTGAAAATCGCGCGATACGTGACTATAGTCACGTGATCGCAAGAACAAGTGCCGCGTCATAGCTCCGGTCACGTAATTCTTTCAATTTACTGGCCACGTGATCGCCGCGTCATGAGTCCCGATCACATGTCCAGGTTAGTTCCTGGTCAGATGCATGCTGGACCACCGGACTCGTGATCATAGCAACGCGATCACGTGGCCACCGCTCAGGCCACGTCCATAAGCCTAGTTCTTGGTCAGGAACGTATAGACCAATGATATTTAAAAAGACGCGATCATGTGACCTCCGTTCAGGCCACACCCACAAGTCCATTTCCTCGTAAAGGCATGATAGAACATAGAGTGCACAGTCGGGCGGACGCGATCATGTGACCGTCGATCAGGCCACGCCCCTATACAAGGCATGTATGAATAATGTGTGCCGCTGTATAGATAGTTGATTTATAATAAGAGCGTGGTTTTGCGAACATATAAAGGACATTATTCCATCTTATATTGATATCTACGCCTAAGGTCCCCCATAAAAAATCCACTAATTTTTAGAAGAAACTAGAACTATGCAAAGGACCATGTCCAGAAAATTATTATGGTATTAAGGTATTTGAATTGGGGTATAGCTATTTACTCTACTTGGGAAAAGGTGATAGATAGTAGTTTTCTGGACATGGTCCTTTCCATAGTTCTAGTTTCATGACGCGGCGATCACGTGGCCAGTAAACTGAAAGAACTACGTGACCGGATCTATGACGCGGCACTTGTTCTTGCGATGACGTGACTATAGTCACGTATCACGCGATTTTCAAAATTGGGTTACCTCAGACCGGTACACGTGGACTCCATAGGAAGTGTGGCCCCTAACGCAGCGTGACATGGAAGTTCACGCATAGGAATATACAAGTTCCATGCTCCTTTGATAATGTAACACTCTGTTCATTACTTGGGGATATATTTAGCACTGTATTTACTCTACTTTTAGTACCACTTAGATTGGTCCTTAGCTCATTTTGTTTTTCCCACTGCAGCCTCCAAACATTTCCCCTGATGAATCGCTAGAGAGGAAACGCGTTAGAAAGAGAAGGAGCGCATTGAGCAAGTTTATGGATTTTTTTACCATTAGGTTGAAATAATCAATTAAGGTAATATCCATATTTACTTCTGCCAGAAAGGATGGGTCGAATCGTGATACCTTATTTCTGCCAGATGCTGCACAGCAATTCGAGGTACCAATAGTCAGACATTTGCATGTAAACTACACTACTCTTTGAACAAGAGCATCATTATTGAGGTTCCATAAAGATAAATGATATCTATTATTTTTCTCTTGTGAAATTCTGCCATACACCAAATATTTCCTGGATTTGAAACTCAAATTGTTTGTTATTGTCCATTTCTTGTGGTTTTTGCATTTTTGCACAGGTGAATAATTTGACTTTGAGTCGTTTTTAATATATTTAATTAAAAGTAAATTTTTATTACCAATTGCTGCATACCGTCCCATATCTGGTAATAATCCATCTAAATGTGCTTTGGGGAACAGTTGATTGCCAGCTCCCTCAATTCAACTCACTGCCTCTTCCTTCCTGTCATGGTCCTACAGATGACTCCCCCTCTGTGCTGCTGTGCTCACTAGTATCATGCGTGCCATCTTGCCAGTTTGGATCAATGGCTTCACCATCTACCACCTTGTCTTCCGTTTTCTCAATCTGATCCTTCTCCTGAGTTGCGCTCTTAACCTGACCTGATGGCAACTGTGTCTCATCATTATACACCTCTTCAGACAGTAATTACAGATCCCCACCGTCGGCTTCTTCTAACTGTAGCTGATAAAATGTTTGTGAATCATCGCACACAATCTCTGCATGTCCTTATTGAAATTTGCAGAGGGATATGCGGGCTTTAAACGCTGCGACATCACTAGCATCGGCTAGCGATGTCAAGCGCTATAGCACCCGCCCCCGTCGTACGTGCGATATTGTGTGATCGCTGCCGTAGCAAACATTATCACTACGGCAGTGTCACACGCACTTACCTGCCCTGCGACGTCGCTCTGGCCGGCGAACCGTCTCCTTTCTAAGGGGGTGGTTCGTACGGCGTCACAGCGACGTCTCACAGCAGGCATCCAATAGAAGCAGAGGGGCGGAGATGAGCGGGACGTAACATCCCGCCCACCTCCTTCCTTCCGCATTGCCGGTGGAGGCAGGTAAGGAGATGTTCGTCACTCCTGCGGTGTCACACACAGCGATGTGTGGTGCTGCAGGAACGAGGAACAATATCGCTAATAAACAGAAAACGATTTTTTTGTTTCAGGACGACCTCTCCTCGGCAAATGATTTTGAACGCTTTTGTGATCGTTTAAGGACGCTCATAAGTGTCACACACTGCGATATTGTTAATGACGCCGGATGTGCGTCACAAACACCATGACCCCGACGATAATTCATTAACGATATCGTAGCATGTAAAGCCCGCTATAGGCCAGATGCAGCCATCAACATAAAGATAAAAAGTTCCTCAGCATGTCCAAGTATGGGGTGATTTGTCTCCTGGGACTTGTTATGATGGGAGGAAGGAGGATTATGTGGTCTAACCTCTTTATTAATGAGACAGGACTGAGTGGAGGAGAAGGTGGTGCCCGTGTTGCAGGCGAAGGAGGGGACGCCGCTGCGCTACGCTAACGCTCGGGTCTGGCACTGCTGCGGGTGCTGCTCGGTGGCTCGAGCGGTGGGCCGGATCCGGGTACTCGAGCGGCGCTCCTCACCCGTGAGTGAAAGGGAAGGTGATTTGGTGTGGGGGATTTAGTCCGTGACACCACCCATGGGTCGTGGTGAAGATGGGCACCACCGCTGCTGGTGACGGGGATCCCGGGAGCGATGGTGGGGAGCAGCTGGGATGTTGTTTACCCCCGTTGGTAGGGGTTGGTGGTCCCGAGGCCCAGTGATGTGATGGGGCTGCAGGGCCGGTGAGGTGCAGGGTCGCTGGGACAGCGCGGCGCAGTGCCGGATGGCACAGATGTACTCACTCAGCAAATGAGGCACAAAGTCTCCGGTAAACCAAACGGCTGTATTTCTCCCTGGACAGGTGATGGAGGCTGTCTCTCCCTGCACTTTAGTGTTCTTGTTTGACTACGATGGATTCCCAACGGTAGTCCGCTCCCCGGTGTGTGGATGCCGGAGGAGCCCATTTGCCTGCAGGCGCTGGCCCTTGGGTCTCTAGCCGTTGGTGGTGGCTGTATACCCTCACGGTGCGGACAGTTGCCTTCAATCGGGACTTTTGCTGTTAGGAAACCCCTGGGGTTCCAGTCACATTCGGATTTGACTGTTGTCGGTGGCTCCCAGCCTGGTCGGGGTCCGATGGCCCTGCCTGTGTGTGCTGGCTTCACTTCGCTGTTGCTCCACCACTCCTGCAGATGGCCACCACCGTCTGCCAACCTTGCTGTCAGTGCCTGGGCTCCAACCCAGACACCCAAGTGTTTACTCCTCTCACTTCCACCTTCTGGACTAAACTGTCACTTTTCCCGCCTCCTGGCCTGTGAACTCCTCGGTGGGTGGGGCCAACCACCTTGGCCCCGCCCCCACCTGGTGTGGACATCAGACACTGGAGGGAGGCAACAAGGGTTTTGTGTTTGACTTATGTTGCTGCCCTAGGGGTGGGGGTGTTTGTGTGTTATCTATGACGACCTGGCTAGTCCAGGGCGCCACACCCGCACACTGACTGGAAACAGTATCTGCCATCCAGTCCACAACCTGCTTCCACTGTTGTACCGTCCCGTGCTCGGCAGCCGAGCCGCTCGGATCCGGACCTTCAGTGGGTGGCTCGATGGCCTCCGGACCCGCGGGTCCTGCGGTCACTCCAATCAAAAGGGGGTTTGTGGTTTGGGGACGTAGTTGTACGGCCGGAGCCGTGTTAAGTTCGTGACGCCACCCACGGGATGTGGTGAAGGTGGACACCACAGCTGCAGTTACGGGGCACCTGGGGGAGATGCTGCGCAGCAAGTTGTTAACCCCTCCATGGGCAGGGATGGTGGCCCCGGGACCCGTTGGGGGATGTTTGGCGGTGCAGGGAGATGGGCGGCCGGAGGGCACTAATGTACTCACTATTAGTAAACACACGAGTCTCTGGTAAACCAAGGTGATGGTAGTTGGTGCCCGCAGCTGGCTGCAGTCTGGTCCCCCACCCAGTTGGTGGTCTCTGTCTTTCTCCTGCACCTGTTTGTGATGATAGACTACCTGCGCTTGCAACTTCAGGAGTCCGCTCCCGGCTTGTGGTTGCCTGAGGAGCCCTTTTGACCGCGGACGCTGGCCCGTAGGATCTCTGTGCCGTGGCCGTGGCTTTCTATCCCCCTCGTTGGGCTGTTGTCTTCAGTTGGGACTGGGGTGGGTGGGACAGGACCTCTAGTCCTGGCTGCAATCAGTTAATTAGCTATCCCCCAGTAGCTTCTGGACCTAGCTTCAGGGTCTGAGTACCCCCCTTTGTGCTCCGGTTTCCAAGTCGGTACCGGCGGGCCACTACCCTGTCCCGGTCCACCACGCCGTCTACCCGGCTCCTGCAGACAGTGTCCGCCGTCTGCCTCCAGGGCTCCTACCCTGGCACCGGTTCAGTTTGAGTCCTTCCTCTGCTAGAGCTGTACACAGCTCCATCCCACACACCTCTCGACTTGAACTCTAGAACAGAACTTTACTTTTCCACCTCAGGCTGTCTGAGACTCCTTGGTGGGAGTCTTCCAACTGCCTGGTTCCTCCCCCCTGGTGTGTCCATCAAGCACTAGGGTTTTATGTGTTTGGCTGCTGTCACCTGTTAGGGAACAGTGTAATCCGGGGCCCTATCTGTGACTACCTGGCCTGGCCAGGGCATCACACTGTTCTGTCTTCAACAATGGGGTACTAATAATAATATTAATAATTTTATTCACTTATATAGCGCTATTAATTCCACAGCGCTTTACATACATCAGAAACACTGTCCCCATTGGGGCTCACAACCTAGAGTCCCTATCTGTATGTCTTTGGAGTGTGGAAGGAAACCAGAGTACCCAGAGGAAACCCACGCAAACACGGGTAGAACATACAAACTCCTTGCAGATGGTGTCCTTAGTGGGATTTGAACCCAGGACCCCAGCGCTGCAAGACTGCAGTGCTAACCACTGAGCCACCGTGTCGCCCATACTATGCGCTCCAAGAATTTGGGACAGGAATCTAGACCAAGATGAGGTTTGGGGTGCTCCCGCAGAAGCAGGCTCAATTGGCCCTGTCACATGGCCATGGCCATGACCACGGCGTCCACAAACATCAGCACCATGTCCATTTCCCCGTCCCTTAATGCAGGACTTGCACATTTTTTTATTAGGTAATCGAAATCTGATAACAAATTTGAATGTATCGCAATTATCCCTTTCAGGGACTGTTTGATTGCTCTTGTAGCAGATAGCAGCAATTTTAAATGGCGTTTACATGAGGGCAGCACCAGGAAATTGAACAAAATCAAGCCTCCCTAAATGGATTTTTGAACCACACAGCCAACATTAGCAGATTAAATTCTTGAAGCAGTACCAAAGGAACACTATTAGCGGTTTCAAGATTTTGCTTTTTTCAAAGGTGCGTATGTAGGGGCAGCACCTGTTTATTGAATGCAATCAAACCTGCCTAAATGGATTTTTGAACCACACTGCCAACTTTAACTGATTAAACTATAGAAGCAGTACCAAGGAACGTTATTAGCGGTTTCACAATTCTCCGTTTTAAATGTTTACGTGGGGGCAGCACCAGGTAATTTAATTCAATCAAGCCTGCCTAAATGGATTTTTGAACCACATTGCTGACCTTAACAGATTAAATTCTAGAAGCAGTTCCAAGGAACGCTATAACCGTTTTCACAATTCTTCCTTTTAAATGGCGTCTACGTGGGTGCAGCACCATGTAACTTGAACGCAATCAAGCCTGCCTAAATATCTTTTTAAACACACTGGACCCTTATCATAAATATTGCACTGCACTAACAAAGTCTTATAGCAGTTGTTATTGAATAATCTCTTTAAAATGGCATATTCTTTGTAGCAGCAACAGGAATCTAAAAAAAACAATCACCTCTGCCTAAGTAACCTTTTAGACAAAACAATCACTGATCTCGGGGAGACCAGCCAGAGAAAACACTGCCGGTAGCCAACAAAGGCGCTCAAAACAGTGAACTCCTAGGTGCATTGCCCCCTGGGAAATATGCAAATCAAAAAAGGTCAGTGGAGCCATTTTCTGTGTTAAGACTCCTAACAGATGCTCTACAGACCTTTTGTAACCTTTTAAATACACTATGCCCCAGTAGAAAATCTCTCCCTATACTAACAAGCCCTTATGGCAGCAGATAGAGAAATTTCCCTTTAAAATAACATCTTGCTTGTAGGCACTGTAGGTCATTTAAATCAATGCATATTTAGACTAACTGTACCCTGATCAGAATTTGGCACTACACTACACTCAGTTTACAGCACTCTTGTGATTTAGCCCTGAAAAGGTCTGTTGGTTGAATCATGAATCAGGTCCAACCATGCACTAACCCTGTCCCTTATACAGAAGCAGCAGCACTTCCTAAGCCCAGGCTGAATGAAATGCACCTAAGATGGAGTTGTCGGGTCTTATGTAGACCTGATGACGTGATCCGTCCAGCCAAACATAGTATTGCCAGTAGCAAACATGGCTATGACATTACTGTGATTGGCAAGCAATCCCCACATGTTTTGTGGCTGAGAATCAAACACCAAATATGCGGGGAGGATATTCAAAGTTTACGAGGCGAGGAGCAAAATGCTCATTTTCTGGCTCCACATCATCTCCTCTTCCCCTCACTGTTGGGATCCCTCAAGGTTCAGTCCTTGGCCCTCTTCTCTTCTCCCTCTACACTGCCCCAATTGGACACACCATCAGTAGATTTGGCTTCCAGTACCATCTTTATGCTGATGATACACAATTTTACACTTTATCCCCTGACCTTACGCTCGCTGTATTACAGAACACCAGTGACTGGCTGCAGTTTATGACATCATGTCTGCTCTCTATCTGAAACTTTACCTTTCCAAAACGGAACTTCTTCTCCTCCCTCCGTCTTTCAACCTTCCTAAACCCAACATCTCCCGCTCTGTGTGCGGCACCACAATAACCCTCAGGCTGCAGGTTCACTGTCTGCGTGTTATACTTGACACTGACCTCTCCTTCATCTCCTATATACAATCTCTTGCCGCTCCTGTCGCTTGCACCACAAGAACATCTCTAGAATCCGCCCTTTTCTCACCATGGCAACGACAAAAACCCTAACCGTGGCCCTGATTCACTCCCATCTTGACTATTAACTCTCTACTAATTGGTCTCTCCCTATTAGACCATCCTTAACGCAGCAACCAGGGTCACCTATCTGGCTAACAGTTACTCAGATGCTTCCTCTCTGTGCCAGTCATTGCACTGGCTGCCCATATATCACAAGATCCAATTCAAACTGCTTGTTCTCACCCACAAAGCTCTCTACAGTGCGGCACTCCCTACATCTCCACCCTCATCTCTGTCTATCACCCTACCCATTCTGTACGCTCTGCAAAAGACTTTCGACTAATATCCACACTAATCCGAACCTCCCACTCCCGGATCCAAGACTTCTCCCGAGCTGCACCAATCCTTTGAAACGCTCTACCCCAAGGAGCTAGGACGAATCACAACTTACTCAGCTTCAGACGCTCCCTAAAAACACATCATTTTAGGGTGGCTTATCACACTCCCCAGGTGAATTAATATTATAGTCCCTCCACGACTCCTCAGAACACAACTCCACATCAAATTCCACCGCACCCAAATGCATCTCAAAGATTGGCTGACTGGTAAAGGCAGCCTCTATCTATCCCCCATTTCCTTGAGATGGCTGGATTATCAGTTTAAATAAGCACTTGTACCTTGTCCCCCCCCCCTCATTGTAGATTGTAAGCTTTCACAAGCAGGGCTGTCCTTTTTTGCTCTAATTATTGTACTTTCTATAACTGTTACTTGCTTGTATATGAACCCCTGAATTGTGAAGCGCTGCGGAATATGTTGGCGCTATAGAAATAATGATTTATTACTATTATTATATTATTAAAATGCTCATTGAGTAAAGAATATCACGAATACTGTACTATTCATAGTTACATAGTTACTTAGGTTGAAAAAAAGACCTAGTTCCATCTAGTTTAACCTTCCTCCACCAGTGCGAGTAACGAATAGTGCCGAGTATAGTTATAGTCGCTCATCACTACTTATTATGGTTTTTGGTCTGCGGAGACCTCAGAGTATAAGAAATGTCTTTTCATGGCAATCAGTGAACTTATGATATGGACCGATTTTCTTTCATAAAATATAATCTACTGACTGAATAGACCTAATTTAATGAGATCATGCTTCCCAATCTTTTTGTAGCACACAGAGGAACTAATGACTGGAAACTGGACAAAGAAGGTTTAGTTTTTCGTTAAGAAAGCTATGCAATAAACAATATGCAAGCAACCTATAATAATATGGCAATAATGTGAAAGTAAACTCGTTAGTTCCCCACAATTTAATAATTAGAGTGAATAATTCTGTGTTACAATGCCCAGAATAGTTGTTGATAATGGCATACAGATAGGCAGAACAACGTAAACCATGTAGAGACTGCAGCGCTCTACTGAACATAGATGTCCAGCTTTGGTACCAAGAGTCCGACCTTCTTCCCATATCTGATGTTCATCATTAATAAGTTCAAAATGAATTGCATGGATGGAAGCAGTGAGATCAGTAGATGGTAGTCATAAAGAAAAGGTAAAGATGAGCATGTTTGTAGGACAAAAAGCTTTCCTCTATTTCTTGTGATGAAGTTTGAACTCCTAATTTCAGTAATGATGAAGTTAGAGCCTTGTATCATTTTCATTTGCCAAATGCGTTTATAATTTACCAAATAATCAGGAAAATCAGGTTTGCTCCATCCTATCTTGTTTTCTAGTTTTGACCATGTTACCTCCTGCTACTTGTATACATCAGCACTGATAGCTTTTTCTCTCCAGCAGAGTTAATAGTTTTGTTGGTCATGATTGGGGCTCTTAAGAGAACATGATGCTGTGAAATATTAATGATTTCAAAAAAAGGGTAATTCTAAAGTGTTTTGTAACATCATAAAATTTGTTCTTTTAAAGTGGTTTCTGATATTTAACATTAGGGAATTTTATACATAATTTTATGATCAATATGTGGCAAGGGGGCTGTGACAACTAATACACAAAACAATGGCTGACTCATGTTGTTATCCCTCTTATCCATGGCCTATCTTGAATGGTAGCTCATCAGCTAGGCACATTATTCTAGATCACTACATTATGTAAGTTAACCCATAAGCCAGAAGGGGCTAAAGCTATACTATGGGATGTGAAGAATCTGTGTTTTGTTCTTTATTTCTACTTAATATCATAATTACTTTATCTTGCAATTTAATAAAAACAGAAAACAATTGATGATCTTAAACCTTGTAAATTAAATACTGTTCTTGAAAAATCAGGAAAAAACAATGCATATTGGTATAGTAAAATTTGCTATATACATGTGCTAGCTTTATTTCAACAGATAGCTATCTCTCTGATAACCTTTACATACATGAATGCTTGGTACAGCCAAGAATTTGTGTTTTTCCAACAGGGAGAAAGAGGAAAGACACGACCAGGCCCCTATAGCAGCATCTTAATTTCCTGAAAACAAAATGATCGGGTGTTGAAATTGAACTGCCCTCTTTTTCTCTACTGAACATCATCTGCCAACCAGTACTGCCAAGTCAACAAGTTTAGTCAACTGTTCTTTAATTTGTTTGAGGGACTTATAGAGGAAGGCTGAAGAAATTTCAATCTAAATCCATGTCTATTTATTATCCCAATCTAAACTAATTTCTATATGATTGTATTAAAAATTTCCTAACATTTCTTGACTACATTATTATGGATTTTTATCCCCTATTTCCTGTCTGATGAGAATTCCATTGCATGCCTCGATACTTAAATGAAGTGTCCTCAGGGGACAGAGGCTGTGGTTATTGTCATAGCTCCTGCTCCCGAAAATGGAGCGTCATCAGTGCCGCTGGTATCAAAGGCTCTGTCCCTGCTCCATTGCTCCCTGCTCATTGTGCGATCTGCACAGCGACAGCATCTGCTCTGATGTAGGCTCAGATCAGTAGAACCAGCAACACAGAGCAGTCATGGCTCGATTATGGGGCTCTATCTGGAGATTTTTGATTGTGTGGTCAGTTTCCCTCTCTGTTGGACCACAGTCTGCTTTTCCTATTGTGCTTAGTTCTCTTGTTTTTACTTTGCCTTGCCTCTCTGTCTTATTTCTGTTCAGGTGTGTTCAGTAGCTTGTTTTGTTTGCCCTATCTGATATTGTGAGGGGTTATTTATACTCATCATGCACATGTTTTAACTGTGGCTATATTCAAAGGTTTATGAAGTGCCAGCTTTTCAGTTTAGGATATCTTGCTGAGTTATTGATTTTGCTTTTCCCTGCAGTTTGTTTGTGTGTTTCCCTTTACAGCATTCTCTCATTCTGTTTCATTTAGGATTTGGAGAGATCCACTTATTCCATAAGACTTTTTGGGTTTCTTTAAGTTTCCTGTGTTCCCTGTATGACTGTATCAACATGGGTGGCACGATGGCTCAGTGGTTAGCACTGCAGTCTTGCAGCGCTAGGGTCCTGGGTTCAAATCCCACCAAGGACATTATCTGCAAGGAGTTTGTCTGTTCTCCCTGTGTTTGCGTGGGTTTCCTCCGGGTACTCCGGTTTCCTCCCACACTCCAAAGACATACAGATAGGGACTCTAGATTGTGAGCCCCAATGGGGACAGTATTGCCAATGTATGTAAAGTGCTGTGGAATTAATAGTGCTATATAAATGAATAAAATTATAATTAATTATTATGTCATTAGCCTTGTGTCTCACCTTTTGCCTGTTTACACTTCTTTTATACTTATTGGTGTTCTTTCTTACACTTGATTTATAGTTTACATCACAGTTAGGGACAATCAGGGTCAGCCAACGTTAAGTGGGGATACCAATCTCTGGGATAAGTTAGCGACAAAACAGGGTCAGGATTAGGGTACCATTAGTCTGTATTGGGACCTGTGGTTAACATTTGCCCTGGTTTGTTCACCCCCATGTGAGTGAAAGGGCTTAGTCTTAACATGCACAATGCCAGTGCATTCAGAGTGTCTGCTGGTGTTCACAGACCAGAGGTGACATCATTGCTAGGGCAATGCTTGTCTCTGCATGCTGATGGGTACTCAAAGTGCACTGACAGTGTGCTCTGCTCTGTGTTGCCTGCTATACTGAGTCAGCAACAGATCGGATACTGTCAGTGTGAAAATTGCACAGTGTATAGTGAGCAGGGGGGGCAGAGCAGGGACACAGCAGGGACAGAGCAGCTCCTAAAATGAGCATCACTGATGGTGCTTCATTTCAGGGAGGAGGCAGATACTATAACAGTGACATCAGCCTCTGCCCCCTGCTCTGATGACGCTTTGAGTATTCTAGCATGCACTGAGATTCTCAAATGATGCGTCATCAAACAGGAAGCGGAGGAAAAAAATCAATCGTTCTTAGATAGTGTAGTAAGGGAAGGGTAGGACATTTATAACAAAAATCATGGTACAAGGTTGCTGGGCTGCTTTAGTAACACCCATAAACTTGAATAAGCATCACAGTAATACTCTTACCTATCAGATATTGATTGTATCCTAAGTATGCAAAAAATGTCTTTGGTGCAAAAAAAAAATTAAGAAGACTTTTATACAAAAATATAAGCTCCAGATGATAAAGTTGAAGACTTGCATGACAATATGTGTCAGGAACTGAAAAGATTATCAGCACTTTTTCATAAAAGTTAAGGGAACACTTTACTTCAGCAACATCAGAGGATTAAATAGATGAGAAAATGGGGACTTTTCAACAGACTTTAAAACTGCTAATTTATTACATCATGCTAATTAAAAGATGCTGACTTTGTAATGGAAATGCATAGAGCCTGAGTAGAAAAGCTGTTAAGATAATTATATTTGTTACACAGGGGGCATAGTAGATTACAATTATTAGAATGCTGACATACTGCAGGGATGTTGATAACCACTTATTTGGACATGGAGACCACATTTTGCAATTTCCTCAATTTGTGTCCATTTCTATTTTACTCTGATGTATTTTTCATTTAATAATTGATAACCCATATGTGCCCATATTCTCTAGTAATGCCAAGGAAGACGATTTTTCAGTGTAAATTACTTTTTCTAAAACAATTTAGAGATGAGCAATCAAGTATATCCAGCCCAGTGAACCTGTTAGATTTTTAAGTGAAAATTTGGTTAGTTAGCAAACATTTTACACATTGCATAGAAAGTTTTTAATGCAATTGGAAAGAACACTACATTTCATTGCATTTAAAATATCTTTCCCCAATTATACAGTATAGCTAATGTTAATATATCATTAGAGATTAGCACTACTACTTTGGGTATTAAATTAATACATAGATTTTTTTTTTTACTTTAAAATACAAATGTGTTTTCTTATCTATTTTTTCTGTTTTGAGGTGCATTTACTTTCTTTTGTGTTTTTTTACTTGTATATTTCTCAAATATTAAATGCATTATAATCAGGAATAAGGTTTATTTATTTTTATTGCATGTTTCTATTGACAGAGTAAAGATCTTGCAAAGGTTACCTCACCCTTTAACCCCTTAATGCGGGCATCACACGAGACGATCTATCGTGCAATCGCACGAGCGATCGGACCCGCCCCTGTCGTTTGTGCATCACGGGCAATTAGTTGCCCGTCGCGCACAAAGTCGTTAAACCCCCGTCACACGCACTTACCTGCTGAGTGACGTCACTGTGGGTGGCGAACATCCACTTCCTGAAGGGGGTGGAACGTTCGGCGTCACAGCGACGTCACACAGCGGCTGGCCAATAGAAATGGAGGGGTGGAGATGAGCAGGACGTAACATCCCGCCCACCTCCTTCTTTCCGCATTGCCAGTGGGATGCAGGTAAGCTGTGTTCATCGTTCCTGGGGTGTCCCATGGAGCGATGTGTGCTACCCCAAGTACGATGAATAACCGGCGCAGAGAAGAAGAAACGACTTTTTGAAAATGAGCGACGTTTCAACGAGCAACGATAAGGTGAGTATTTTAGCTCGTTCACCGTCGTTCGTAGCTGTTACACGCTACGATATATCAAATGATGCAGGATGTGCGTCACGTACGACGTGACCCCGCCGACATATCGCACGATATATCGTCTCATGTGATGCTCGCATTAGACTCTAACCCCATCCTATTTTCACCTTCATTATCAGGCCAATTTTTGCAATTCCAACCAGTCTCATTTTATGAGGTTATAACTCTGGAACTCTTCAACGGATCCCGGTGATTCTGAGACTGTTGTTTTGTGACATATTGTACTTCATGCATGAGAGTGGTAAACTTAAGACAATATTTTCTGCATTTATTTTTGAAAATATCGGAAATTTAGCAAAAAATTTCAAAATTTTGCAATTGTTAAACTTTTAATTTTTATGCCCTTAAGCCAGAAAGTTATGTGACACAAAATAATTAATAAATAACATTTCCCACATTTCCCACATCAGTGAAATTCTTGAAAAATATATATATATTTTTTTCGTTAGGAAGTTAGGAGGGTTCAAAGTTTATCAGCAATTTCAAATTTTTCCAACAAAATTTACAAAGCCATTTTTTTAGGGACCACATCCCATTTGAATTGACTTTGAGGGGCATAGGTGACAGAAAATATCCAAAAGTGTCCCAATTCTAAAAACTGCCTGCACCTCTTAAACTGCTCAAAACCCCATACAAGAAATGTAATAATCTTTCAGGTGCTTCACAGGAATGAATGCAAAGTGGAAGCACAAAATAAAAACATACCTTTTCCCACAAAAATGTTACTTTAGCCTCATATTTTGCATTTTCACAAGGCTAACAAGAGAACATTCACTGTACAATTTGTTGTGCAATTTCTCCTGAATACGCCAATGCCTTATATGTGGTGAAAATCTACTGTTTCAGCACACAAAAGGGCTCGGAAGGGAAGGAACGTTATTTGAGTTTTAGACTGCAAAATTGTCTGGAATAGATAGCGAATGCCATGTTGTGCTTGGAGAGCCCCTTATGTGTTTAAACAGCAAAAAAAAACAAAACAAACACAAGTGACCCCTGTTTAGAAACTAAACCCCTGAGGGAATGTTTATAGATGTTTGGTGAGCACCTTGAACTCTCAGGTGCTTCAGAGATTTTTATAATTTGAACTGTAAAAATGAAAAATAAAAAATTCCACAAAATTGTTACTTCAACCAGATAGCTTTTTTTCCACATGGGTATCAATAGAAAATGCACCATACAATTTATGTTGCATTTTTTCCTGAGTATGCTGATACCTTACATGTGGTATAAATCTACTGATTATATGCATGTCAGGGCTCAGAAGGGAAGGAGCGTCATTTCACTTTTTAAATCCTAAAATAGCTGCAATGGCTAGCAGATGTCATGTCACTTTTGGAGAACCCCTGATGTACCTAAAGAGTGGAGCTCCCTTACAAGTGACCACATTTTGGAAACTAGACCCTTGAAGGAATATGTTTAGATGTTTGGTGAGCACCTTGAACACTCAGGTGCGTCATAGAATTTTATACCATTGAGCCATGAAATAAAATAAAAAACAAAAACACAAAATTGTTACTTAAACCAGATTGCTTTTTTCACAAGGGTAACAGGAGAAAAGGCACCACACAATTTATTGTGCAAATTCTCTTGAGTATGCAGATACCTCATATGTAGTGGAAATCAACTGTTTGGGCGCAAGGTAAGGCTTGGGAGGGAAGGAGCATCACTGGACTGAAAAATTGGCTGGAGTTATTAGCAGACGCCATGTTGCATTTGGATAGCCCCTGTTTTGCCTAAACAGTGGAGCTCCCCCTACAGTTGACCACATTTTGGAAACTAGTCCCCTCAAGGAATTTATCTACATATTTGGTGAGCACCTTAACTTTCAGGTGCTTCACAGAATTTTATAACAATGACCGGTAAAAGTTAAAGAATACAATTTTAACCTCAAAATTGTTCTTTTAATCCTAATTTTTTAAAATTTACTGCGGTAACAGAAGATAATGGATCATACAATTTGTTGCACAATTTCTAAGGAGTATACTAGTACACAATATGTGATCAAAACCTACTTTTGAGGCACAGTGCAAAGTGAAGAAGGGAAGGAGCAGTATATTGTCCACCTTGAGTGCAGATTAAGTTGGAATAGTTAGCGAGTATCATGTCACATTGGCAGAGCACCTGAGGTGCCAGAACAGCAGAAATCCCCTACAAGTGACCCCATTTTACAAACTGCACCCTTTAACGAATTCACCTAGGGGTATATTGACCCTACAGGTGTTTCACAAAATGTTATACTATTGGCGGTGAAGAAAAAATAATTACATTTTTACCACTAATATGTTGTTTTGACCCCAGATTTCCCATTATAACTAGGGGAATAGATAAAAAAGCCCTATAATATGTTAGACAATTTCTCCTGAATGTGGCAATACCCCACTCGTGACTGCTTAGTACTGTTTTTCTGCATTGCACGGCTCGGGAGGGAAGGAGTGCCATTTGATTTTTGAAGCACCTATTTTCCTAGAATAGTTTGTGTACTCTATTTGCAGAGCCTCTAAGTGCCAGAACAACAGAAGTCTTCTCAAGTGATCATTTTTTCGAAATTACACCCCTCTAGCAGCTCATTTATGAATGTAGTGATGATTTAGTCTTTAGAAAACACCTATGGTGTTAAACGCAGTGAATGTTACAGAATTAAAAATGGCAGCCCAGTACATTGTAGTGCCCGTACATTGTGCCGAGCTCATGGTTCTGGAGACATACACCCCATAAATTAAGCAGGCTCTCCTCAGTACAACAAAGCCAAACATGTGAACACTAAAGGCCCATTTACACACAACGATATCACTAACGAGATATCGTCGGGGTCACGGTGTAGGTGGCGCACATCCGGCCTCGTTAGCGATGTCGTTGTGTGTGACACATTTTTGCGATCAGTAACGATCGCAAAAAGGTGTTAAATCGTTCGTCGTGTACACGTCATTCATTTTCAAAAAATCGTTCCTCATTTGGAACGCAGGTTGCTTGTCGTTCCTGCGGCAGCACACATTGCTATGTGTGACACCGCAGGAACGAGGAACAACATCGTACCTGCAGCCGCCGGCAATGAGGAATGAAGGAAGCGGGCGGGATGTTCATCTGCGCCCCGCCGCTTCTTTTGGGCGGCCGCTTAGTGACGCCGCTGTAACGCCGAACGAACCTTTCCTTTAAAGGAGAGATTGTTCGGCTGCCACAGCGACGTCGGTGAATAGGTAATTGCATATTACACTGCCGTAGCGATATTGTTCGCTACGGCAGTGATCACCCCATGGGTGGGTGCTATCGCTCATGACATTGCTAGCGATGTCGCAGCATGTAAAACCCGCTTAACAGTGGTTTAGGCACATTGTGCGGCTTTAAAGGGAGGGCGCATTAAGATTTAGGAGCACAGATTTTGCTTGATATCTTTTTTGAGGAAGGTGAAATAGCATTTTTCCAAAGCCTTTGTGTTACCAGTAACATGGAAGCCTCTACATTTCCATTAACAGATGTCGGACCTGAGTGGGATACAGAACATTTTGTATGAGGTTAAAATTATACCGAGCACTAAGCTGATCATTTACATCAGGGTTTCCATCTACATCTCCGAAATATGTGATTCCAGTGAAACCCCTGATGGATACATTCACTAATGAAGCAACAGAGTTACTCTGGAATACCACACAAAATAGAACAAGTATTTGGCTAAAAATTGTATTTTTATTGAAAAATTTAACAGAAAAAAATCATAGAAAAAGTAGCCATAAATACAAAAACTGCAAGATATGCCAGGGACAGGATGGTAAAAAACATAGTTTGATAGTTACAGATAGTGAAAAATCTGACATAGTATAGAGATTTAGTAACTATACCCCATAAGCAGAATGTGAAAAAAGGGATAGGAAGAACCTGTATTAATAATATACAAGCAAGTGCTTAGAAAAACAGGATTTGCATGCAAAGTGCCAAAAGATGTGTACTATACACTTAATAAGTGGAAAAATGTGCAGACCAACAACCTGGCTCAGACGCCCCAATGCACGTTTCATCAAAACTTCATCAGGAGGCATGGTTTTACTATTGGTCTTGCTCTATATAAAAGAGCCATCCCTTGCCTCCCCAAACCACGCCATGCTACTTTTTTTCACTACCTATTCAAGGTTCTGTGTTAACAGAGTTAATCCGGACTCTGTTTGGTCTCTGTTCTTTAGTCTCCGTCTTTTCAATGGTGAAAAAAATGTTGATGACCGCACTTTTGTGCACATCTGAAAGGAAGCGAAAAAAGGTAGTCATCGCCGCACCAGAGGTCAGATAGGTTATCAAATTGACCTCCTCTGCCTCACTACAGTGAATATTCCATTTTGACTAAATCACATTTTTCAGAGCTTTAAACGTAATCCAGGTGTAAGCGCTTAGTGTAGAGTGCTGGATAAAGATTAGCTGCCATACTGTGATTTTGTTTAGGGGCAGAATGAACAAATCAAGTGCAGGTGAAGAATTGGCTTTGGTTATTTATTTTTTATGCCATTCACCTTGCGGTATAAGTGATTAGGCGGCTTTATTCCTCCGGTCAGTACGGTTGCAGCAATACCAAGTTTTCATCATTTTTAATAGGTTTGGCAACTATCACACTACAATGCGCTTTTCTACATAATAAAGATTTTTTGCATCACTACAATTTGAAGACTATATTTTTTTTTTATTTTTCTGCTGTCAGAGTCATGTACGGGATAAGTTGGACTTTTTATTGGTACTTTTTGGGCCATATAATATTTTTATATTCTGCTTTTTATGAGGTAAAAGCATGAAGAAACAGAAATCACAAATTGTTTTTGTTTGTTTTTTATGCCATTCGCTGTGTCTTAAAAATGATAAGACAGCTTTATTCTTTTGGGTCAGTACGATTATAGTAATACCACATTAATAACTATTTTATGTTTTGCCACTTTTACATCATAAATACCTGTGTAGGTTGTCGCACCGGTCGAGAAAGCGTAGATGCTTTTGGTAATGGTAATCAGTTTTCAGGTTAAGCAACTAACCATTTGGGACCTGTTTATCTTCTCCCAGATCCCCCATATATTGGTCCTGAAAAGAATGTCGCCACAATAATATTCTGTCTCCTGTTTAAAAAAATATATCAGAAAGCCATATTAAAATAAAAAGGAGACAGTGCCTTAGCAGATAATTATGACACTAAATGTACACCCTCCAAAAAAGAAATAATTATGGGGTTGTCATAAAAGTTACGCGAGTACCTCACTATTCGTACTCACTATACTCATAACGAGTACTGCCTACTACTCGTGTATTCGTTCCGAATAGCATGTGAAATGCAAGTCAACGGAGAAAAGCTCACAAAGTATCAAGTAACCCAGATGCCATACTATTTGTGAGAGTAGCAAATAGCGCTGAATTTGGTTACTCGTTATTGCGAGTATTCCCCATTAACTTGCATTGCACATGTTATTCGGAATGAATACGCGAGTAGTAGACAGTACTCATTATGAGTATAGCGAGTATGAATAGTTAGGTACTCGATCAACTCTAGCAACAATGTTGACCAACCCAAAGTCTCTGGGAGATTCCTGATGAGTCACTGGTAGGCTGGTTGATGGGTGGTGTCTGAATAAAAAAAGCAAACATAAGCCACATTTTGCTATTGAATACATATAAAACCTAAATAAAATAAATAAAAATAAAAATAAAATAAAATAAAACTCACAGTTCTCTGAACTCGGTGCCACATTTGTTTAATCTTGAGAAGACAACTGTGATGTGAAAAAAGAAAATTATGCTGAATAAACGTTATAAACAACCTAACAGTAGGTAAAATATAACATTGATAATGGTTGTATTTACCACACTTTTAATGCACCTGCATCAGTAAGGTGATGTAGAATTCATTCTAATTTATAGTGATTACATTGTTTTACCTGATCTAAAAAATAATAATTTAGATCTAAATATTTTAATACAATTGTTATGTGTTGCACTGTACACAAGTGTGAGGCGATGTGAAATTCCAGCAGTCTCCACACAGTACTTCAAGTTATATGGTTGACTAGAAGTTTAACTTCAAAACTTTATTGTATAGTACTGTGTTCTGGGCATGTGCAGCACTGATAGCATAGCAGATGATTTCTTAAGTGAGTAATTTCCCATACTTTCCATTATGATTTAACATGTCCATAAAATATCCATATTTCTTGACTTACAAGAAAAGTTGTGCATGCAACACTTTTCATCAAGTATAAAATGTGGATTGCCAGCAGATTTACACCAAACTGATGACAATTTGTGACATTTGCATCCCCAGTTCATTGAATGAATTAAGTATCGGATCCTTTTATTTCTGTGTTCATTATCCATGCAGATACAAAAATGTAAATACATACTGGACAAGTGAACATAGCCTAATTCATGATCATTTCAGCCAGGTGGTCTAAATTACACAGTCTCTGGCTGGAGTAACCTTTCTCGCAGTGGTGCACACTTCTCAACTCCTTCCCACTTCCACCAATTTCAGTTAATTTGTTTTACTTTAATCCTTCCCTTTTTCCAAGAGCTGTAAACTTTTATTTAATTGTGTACATAGACATATAAAAGATTGATTTATTGCAGGACCACATAGTGTATGGGAAATGGGAAAAAAATCTAAGTGCGGTAAAATTGCAATAACAACACAATTGTGACATCATTTTTGGCAAATTATTTTTATGGCTTACATTGTGTGGTAAGAAGGACTTAGCAATACGATTATTATCATCATTGCGATTATATATCAGGCTTGTCTAGTTTTTTTATTAGCTTAATGGAGAAAAATATATTTTTTTGATTGTTTTGCCATTTTCATAGCCTTAGAACTTTTTCATTTTTCAGTTCATGGCTCTGGTTAATTCATGCCTTCACATCCAGGTAACTAAGTAAATGTTCCTTGACAATTTGCTCAAAGATTTTTCTTGCTATGGAGGTCAGGGTTACTGGCCTGTAATTTCCTGGATTCTCATGTATCCCATTTTTGTAGATAGGGGCTACATTTGCCCTTTTCCAATCTAGAGGGACCAGTAATGTTTCCAATGACTTATTGAAGAATATAGAAAGCGGTAATATTATTTCCTCAGCTATCTCTTTCATTACTCTAGGGTGTAAATCATCTGGACCTGGGGACTTGGTTTCCTTTAACTTGGCTAAGTTTTTAATATTAACCCTTCACTTATTGTTAACTTGGATTCCTGCTGACCATCATTTCTATAATGATTATTGTTGATGCTTGCATTAGTTTTTTGGTAAAAAACAAATACAAAATATGAATTTAGTACCTCCACCTGCTGTTCCACCCTGTTGCGTTTTTCATTCTGCAGGACTTCAATGGTCTCCTTCTCTTTTCTATTGATTTTAACATACCCCAAAATACTTTTACCTTACCTCTTTTGAAAGCTTTAATTTGTGTTCGGCATTAATTCCTTTGACACTTGTCTTGCAGAGTCTGCAAACTGTGTGTATTCTTCTTTAGGTATAATCCTTTTACTTGTTCTGTTTCCTTATCTTTTTTTAACAGGTGATGTACAAGTGCATCTCAATAAATTAGAATATCATCAAAAAGTTAAATTATTTCAGTAATTCAATACAAAAAGGGAAACACATATATTATATAGAGTCATGACTGTGAAGAGCCAGCTTCCTTAGCAATGACCTTTTGTGGATTACCCTCCTTGTGGAGTGTGTCAATGGCTGCCTTCTGGACATTTGTCAAATCAGCAGTCTTCTCCAAGATTGTGCAGCCTACTGAACCAGACCAAGGAACCATTTTAAATGCTTAGGAAGCCTTTGCAGGTGTTTTGTGGTAATTATTCAGATTTTCTGAGATAATGACTTTCAGGTTTTCATTGGCTGTAAGCCATAATCATCAACATTAACAGAAATAAACACTTGACATAGATCACTGTGTTTGTAATGACTTTATATAATATACAGTATGTGTTTACCTTTTTGTAATGAATTACTAAAATAAATTAACTTTTTGTTGATATTCTAATTTATGGAGATGCACATTTTTCTTCCTTGTATGTATTGTTAGTTTGTATGCATTAAGTATTTCCTTATTGTAGATTTCACACACCCTTCGTGTGCAGCTTTGTGCTTAAGAATGAAGTGCCATTTAATTTTGCTAACCCTTGCCTTTATGTCCTTCAAGTATGCTCTGCTAAAGTCGAGCCTTGAGGACTGTGTCTTCTCCTCTTGCAACACCATATTCAAGGACAGCAAGATCACTGACTCTCAGTGTCCCTGCTACCCTTAGTCCCTTAACCATATCCTCTGTATTGGTTAAAACTAGGTCCAAAATGGCGTTTCCCCCATATTTTCTACCAACTCTAAGATGAAGTTATCTGCAAGAGAGGATAAAAATCTAATCAAGTCTTTAATCTAACCTGTGCATCTCAATAAATTAAAATATCATCAAAAAGCTAATTTATTTCAGTAATTCAATACAAAAATGGAAACACATACATTACATAGAGTCAATTGATAATAATAATAATATTTATTTCTATAGCGCCAACATATTCCGCAGCGCTTTACAATTCAGGAGGATCATATACAAACAAGTAACAGTTATAGAAGATACAATATTTAAAGGGAAAAAAGGCAACCCTGCTCGTGAGAGCTTACAATCTACAATGAGATGGGGGGGGCAAGGTACAAGTGCTTATTTACAATGACAATCCAGCCATCTACAGGAAATGAGGGATAGATAATGGCTTCCTGGACCAATGGGCCAGAGCCTTGAGATGCATTTGGGTGCCATGAAGTTTGACGTGGGGTTATTTTCTGATAAGTTGTGGAGGGATTAGGTGAAATTAGTTCGGCTAGGGAGTGTGATAGGCCGCCCTAAAAAGATGCGTCTTTAGGGTGCGTCTGAAGCTGAGTAACTTGTGATTCGTCCTAACTTCTTGGGGTAGAGCGTTCCAGAGGTTTGGTGCAGCTCGGGAGAAGTCTTGGATCTGGGAGTGGGAGGTTCGAATTAGTGTAGATGTTACTTGAAAGTCATTTGCAGAGCGTAGAGAACGGGTGGGGTGATAGATAGAGAGGAGGGTGGAGATGTAGGGGGCTGCTGTACTGTGGAGAGCTTTGTGGGTGAGAACAAGCAGTTTGAATTGGATCCTGTGATATATGGGCAGCCAGTGCAATGACTGGCACAGAGCATGGCATCCGAGTAGCGGTTAGCCAGATAGGTGACCCTGGCTGCTACATTAAGGATGGAATGTAGAGGGGTGAGTCTAGTTAGGGGGAGACCAATTAATAGAGAGTTACAGTAGTCAAGGCGAGAGTGGATCAGGGCCACGGTGAGGGTTTTTGTCGTTTCCATTGTGTCAATTCAAATAGAATGATCTTTCTGAAGTGTTGATTTCTGTTAATGTTGATGATTATGGCTTACAGTCAATGAAAATAACTGAAGCATCCCTCGGTTGCTATCCAAAACTCGGGCCGAGCCTCCAGCTCCAAGCCACGGGCCCAAGTAGAGAGAGGAATGCTCAACTCCTGTTGTTTGTGGGAGATTTTATCCCAAGCTGTGCCTGGGAAAGTCTGCTTCAGTGAAATGGTTGCGCCTACTTCTTACCCCAAGTGGTTCCTGTCCTCAGTGGTTGTCCCATTGATTGGGGAAGTCCCATGCTTCGTGATGGCTAACCACCCTATCTGCCCTAGTCCACCCCCCTGTGGGTAGCACCTTATTGTTTTGTGTGTGTGGTTTTGGGACAGCACTGGCTGTTATCCCCCTCCTCACCCAGGATGGATATTACCCCTTAAAGGAGATGTAATAACCTGTGGTGCCTGAAGACTAAGGGGCACCAAAGTTGCATGTTGTAAAAATCATGGTCTCCTTTGATTGTAGGCCCCTGGCACGGTTTCAAAGGAGCTTTGTAATGGTAGGCATAATCATCTTCCCCTGACCCCAGCTTCTTTAGCTGTCACGGAGTATATGGAGACAGGCCAGGGACCACTAGGCTGGCCCTAAGACTTGCAACCTCGCGCTGTCCCTTATCTCGAAGGTAGGTTTGATGGTAACCAGGCTCGAGGTCCCAGCATGACCCTAACTCCTATCTAGACCCTGATCTCACTCCCCCTCTCCCACACTCTTGGGGCGGGCTAGAAAACACAAAGACAAAACCCCACAAAACAACGCGGACATGGGAGAACGGAAACTCATAGACACAGCACTACAAATACACAGGAGAGACAATATGTGTACTGGGGGGCAATGTAAAATGGGAGAAAGTAATGCACAACAGGGGAATGCTCACAGCACTCAGAAGTGCAGCAAAAATCACCAAAAATATGAGAAATACCAAGAGAGGGATTGCAAAAGCTATCATCAGCAAAAACAGAAAGAAAGGCGTGTTTAATATAGGGAGGATCAAGCTGCATATAGAAATCAGCAACCTGAGCATGTAGTTACTGCTTACCAGTTTCCAGAGATTAACTTTTGCAGTGATGAAGACCAGTGAACCTGAACTAGCCCATGCCTGGCTCTGGTAGAACACTACAGAAGCCTCAGATTTCTTGTCTGACTCTGCAGTGTGAAGAGAGTCTGATGCCACCATACCAGCAGGTGTGCGCAGAGCTAAACATCGCATGACATTAGCAACCCATCAGCGCCCCAAGACTGAGTCACAGAAGTGCTGGTAGACACATAAAATGACTCATCACTGCACTGTTAATGCTGTTGACAGCAACATTTAACAGTTCCCTCATGCACGCCTGTTAGGCCTCTCACACACGGTTGTCATGGACATGTTGAAGGTGCATATGGCCCGTGTCTCATGATTTTGACAGACGTTTGTTCTCCAAGGGCTATCTGTGATAGCACACAGAGAGCAGGAATTTTTTACTCACCTGTCCCTGGCACTGCTGTCCAAGGTTCTGATGTCTATGGCGCTGTGGTCACACTTGCTTCTGGGTCCGCAGTGCAAGAAATATGCAATGAACATAAGGAGTGGGCCCTGAAGCAAGAGACAGCATCACTGGAGACAAATGAGTAAAGAAATTCATTTTATTTCAAAGACACGTGTTTTCTCCAATAAATGTCACATGGATCACAACACTGTGTCATCCATGTGCCATCAGTGCTGCCGGAGAAAAACGGTTTCCGTGTGGAACACATGGACACATTTGTGCCACATAGAGACACGCGTGTGCACCACACGGATACACAGTCCATGAGAAATTACTGATGTGTGTGCAGACACATTGATTTTAATGTCCGTGATTCTGGTAAGTATAAAAACATCGTCATACATACCGGAATCACTGACGTGTGAAGGGGGTCTTAGAGGCAGATGATGATTGAATAACACAGACATCATCTGTCAGCTGAGATGTGGGCTCAGTACAGTAGGTCATATGCTGGTATAGGGTTAATTAATTAGTTACAACTTATTACAGCACATATTTCATCAACAATGGCTATCTAGCCCTAAATTTTCCTTTCTGCCACCTATTGTTCACTAAGATCTTTAAAATGACTTCATTTGTTTAAAACTATAATTTCTCAGCTACAATAATTCTGGAGCACAAACTTTCATTATGCACAATAATGTGCAGAAATGGAAAATTCAGAAGTACTCATAGGTTTTATCACTTAGGCAATATAATTTAAAGTTTGGTATTTTACATAATACAAATCCATTTAAACATCACTGTGGTAAATAATAATAAAATGCACTTCACTAAAATTTTGTAAACGATAATGGTTAATTTTATTTCAAGGTAAAAAAAAATAGATTCAATGACATTAAATAATGTTAATACTTATTCATGAATTAGGAATGTGGTCATGTTCACATCTCGGCAACTGAATTTTTCATTCATAAGTCACAAATCCAAGAGATGAGATAGGATTAACACTGTTCTATTTATGTGGACCATTGAAAGAGAGAATGTAAAATCTGGCAAAGCCACTGTTTGTTAATGTTTAAGAATGCATAAAGCTGTGTTTATGTTGCTATGGATTACCTAGTTCTCTGTTTGGAGACCATTGTCCTCTGCTTAATTTACAATGACAATGATGAAGAAACAGCTCATTCAAAATTGTCAAACACAAAGGACTTATCAATTGAAAAGCAACGTATATTGTAAGAAACTATGTAAGGACAAACTGTAAAATACTATATATATATATATATATATATATATATATATCTATCTATATATATAATTGCCTTATTCTGTCTGTCTGTCTGTCATGCTCCAAAATTGTGTCACGGTGACAGTGTCACGGTGACATGTCCTTACGGTGACACAAAGCTGATTGGCCGCTGGGTTCGCCATGGCCCCGCCCCCCCACACGGATTGGCCTCTCGCCCCGGCTGCGCCCCCACACGGATTGGCCAGCCGCTCGCCCAGGCTCTGCCCCCCCCCACAGATTGGCCTCTCGCCCCGGCACCCTGCAGGCATTGGCAACTCGCCCACGCCACGCCCCGCCCCCCCTCACGCAATAGACGTTAGCTCTCGCCCCCCCCCCCCCCGCATTGCCCGAACTGACACGGTCACGGAGCCACGAATCCCAGGTGAGTACTGTACTCCCCCCCCTTTCCCCCCTCCCCAACGGGAGCCCACATCAGCGTACGCCGCCGCCGTATGCTGGTGTGGGCTCCCGTGCGAGCGGGGGACGTGTTTCGCTGGTAACCATGCTTGCATAGTTACCAGTAAATCAAGGTCCTGCAGCGGCGTGACTTCCACACGCACAAACATAACAGCACACACACACGCATACACACACACATCAGATCGCACTCTCACAAACACCTCACACACACCTCACACACACATCGCATCCACATACTCACAGCATCCGGCGATATCGCTTGCTTCTCGGCCTCGATACTGTGCTGTTGTGATCTTCCAGGACCTGACGGAGGATCACATGGCCAGAGGCATGTGGTATGTCCGGATGTTGTGAGTATCAGCGCGTATGTGCGTGGATGCGATCGGGTGTGTGTGAGTGGATGCGATCGGGTGTGTGTGAGTGGATGCGATCGGGTGTGTGTGAGTGGATGCGAGGGGCTGAGGCTGGGGACAGAGAGGGGCTGAGGCTGGGGACAGAAAGGGGCTGAGGCTGGGGACAGAGAGGGGCTGAGGCTGGGGACAGAGAGGGGCTGAGGCTGGGGACAGAGAGGGGCTGAGGCTGGGGACAGAGAGGGGCTGAGGCTGGGGACAGAGAGGGGCTGAGGCTGGGGGCAGAGAGGGGCTGAGGCTGGGGACAGAGACGGGCTGAGGCTCGGGACAGAGAGGGGCTGAGGCTGGGGACAGAGAGGGGCTGAGGCTGGGGACAGAGAGGGGCTGAGGCTGGGGACAGAGAGGGGCTGATGCTGGGGACAGAAGGCTGATGCTGCGGGTAGAGAGGCTGATGCTGGTGCAGCATGGGGGATGGATTACAATGGGGGGTGCGCAGCATGGGGGATGGAGCACGTTTGGGAGTGCACAGCATGGGGAATGGAGCACGTTTGGGAGTGCGCAGCATGGCGGATGGAGCACGTTTGGGAGTGCGCAGCATGTCGGATGGAGCACGTTTGGGAGTGCGCAGCATGGCGGATGGAGCACGTTTGGGAGTGCGCAGCATGGCGGATGGAGCACGTTTGGGAGTGCGCAGCATGGCGGATGGAGCACGTTTGGGAGTGCGCAGCATGGCGGATGGAGCACGTTTGGGAGTGCGCAGCATGGCGGATGGAGCACGTTTGGGAGTGCGCAGCATGGCGGATGGAGCACGTTTGGGAGTGCGCAGCATGGCGGATGGAGCACGTTTGGGAGTGCGCAGCATGGCGGATGGAGCACGTTTGGGAGTGCGCAGCATGGCGGATGGAGCACGTTTGGGAGTGCGAAGCATGGCGGATGGAGCACGTTTGGGAGTGCGCAGCCTGGCGGATGGAGCACGTTTGGGAGTGCGCAGCATGGCGGATGGTGCACGTTTGGGAGTGCGCAGCATGGCGGATGGTGCACGTTTGGGAGTGCGCAGCATGGCGGATGGTGCACGTTTGGGAGTGCGCAGCATGGCGGATGGAGCACGATGGGGAGTGCGCTGCATGGGGGATGGAGCACAATGGGAAGTGCACAACACACCACACACACACACACACACACTGGGAACCACAAACAACTGCCCTACACAGACACCTACACACACAGACAACGCTGCACACACACAACACCCAACACACAAACACCGCGGCACACACAAATATACGCACATACCGCACAACACACACATTGCACAAAACATACCTCCCCCCAAAACACACCACACACACACAAACCGCGCAACACACAATGCTACAGACACACAGCGCTCCACAAACAACGCAACACACATACAACACCGCTCTCACCCCCGTCACACCCAGACAACACCCAGAACATGTACAGCGCCTACACAAACACTTGGTAACTACACACAACATATATATATATATATATATATATATATATATATATATATATATAACAAAAATCATACATGAACTACACAATACGTAAATTCTAGAATACCCGATGCGTAGAATCGGGCCACCTTCTAGTATATATATATATATATAGTGCAGTGCCTTGCGAAAGTATTCGGCCTCCGTGAGTTTTTCAACCTTTTCCCACATTTCAGGCTTCAAACATAAAGATACAAATGTTAATGTTATGGTGAGGAATCAACAACAAGTGGGACACAATTGTGAAGTTGAACGAAATGTATTGCTTGTTTTAAATAAAAAAAAAAAATAACAGAAAATTGGGGCGTGCAAGATTATTCGTCCCCTTTAAGTTAATGCTTTGTAGCACCACCTTTTGCTGCAATTACAGCTGCAAGTTGCTTGGGGTATGTCTCTATCAGTTTTGCACATCGAGAGACTGGAATTCCTGCCCATTCTTCCTTTACAAATAGCTGGAGCTGAGTGAGGTTGGATGGAGAGCGTTTGTGAACAACAGTTTTCAGCTCATTCCACAGATTCTTGATTGGATTCAGGTCTGGACTTTGACTTGGTCATTCTAACACCTGGATAGGTTTATTTGTGAACCATTCCATTTTAGATTTTGCCATATTTGGGATCATTGTTTTGTTGAAAGACAAATCTTGGTCCTGTATTTGGCTCCATCCATCTTTCCATCAATTTTAACCATCTTCCGTGTCCCTGATAAAGAAAAGCAGGCCCAAACCATGATGCTGCCACCACCATGTGTGACAGTGGGAATGATGTGTTCAGGGTGATGAGTTGTGTTGCTTTTACGCCAAACATATCATTTAGCATTGTGCCCAAATAGTTCGATTATGGTTTCATCTGACCAGAGCGCCTTCTTCCACATGTTAGGTGTGTCTCCAAGGTGGCTTGTGGCAAACTCTAAACAACACTTTTTATGGATATCTTTGAGAAATGGCTTTCTCCTACCCACTCTTCCATAAAGGCCAGATTTGTGCAGTGTACCACTGATTGCTGTCCTATGTAGAGACTCTCCCACCTTAGCTGTACATCTCTGCAGTTTATCCAGAGTGATCATGGGCCTCTTGGCTGCATCTCTGATCAGTCTTCTCCTTGTTTGAGATGAAAGTTTGGATGGACGGATGGGTCTTGGTAGATTTGCAGTGGTAAGATACTCCTTCCATTTCAATATGATCGCTCGCACAGTGCTCCTTGGGATATTTAAAGTTTTGGAAATCTTTTTGTAACCAAACCAGCTTTAAACTTCTCCACAACAGTATCATGGACCTGCCTGTTGTGTTCCTTGGTCTACATGATGCTATCTGCGCTTTAAACAGAACACTGAGACTATCACAGAGCAGGTGCATTTATACAGAGACTTGATACACACAGGTGGATTATATTTATCATCATCAGTCATTTAGGAGAACATTGGATCATTCAGAGATCCTCAATGAACTTCTGGAATTAGTTTGCTGCTCTGAAAGTAAAGGGGACGAATAATATTACACGCCCCACTTTTCAGTTGTGTCCCACTTATTGATTCTCCAACATAACATTACATTTGTTACCTTTATGTTTGAAGCCTGAAATGTGGGAAAAGGTTGAACAATTCAAGAGAGCCGAATACATTTGCAAGGCATTTTATATATATATATATATATATATATATTGTAATCAACAGTTGTCAGTGTACCGCCCCGTGCTCGGCAGCCGAGCCACTCGGATCCGCACCTTCAGTGGGTGGCTCGAGGGTCTCCGGACCCGGGGGTCCTGCGGTCACGTCAATCAAAAAGAGGTTTGCGGTTTGGGGACGTAGGTGTACGGCCGGAGCCGTGGTTAAGTTCGTGACGCCACCCACGGGATGTGGTGAAGGTGGACACCACCACTGCAGTTACGGGGCACCCGGGGGAGATGTTGCGCAGCAAGTTGTTAACCCCTCCGTGGGCAGGGATTGTGGCCCCAGGACCCGTTGGAGGTGTTTGGCGGTGCAGGGAGATGGGCGGCCGGAGGGCACTGATGTACTCACGATTAGTAAACACACGAGTCTCTGGTAAACCAAGGTGATGGTGGTCAGTGCCCGCAGCCGGCTGCAGTCTGGTCCCCCACCCGGTTGGTGGTCTCTGTCTTTCTCCCACACCTGTTTGTGATGATGGACTACCTGTGCTTGCAACTTCAGGAATCCGCTCCTGGCTTTTGGTTTCCTGTGGAGCCCTTTGCCTGCAGACGCTTGCCCGTGGGATCTCTGAGCCGTGGCGGTGGGTTTCTATCCCCCTCATTGGGCTGTTGTCTTCAGTCGGGACTTTGGGTGGGACAGGACCTCTAGTCCTGGCCGCAATCAGTGAATTAGCTAGCCCCCAGTAGCTTCTGGACATAGCTTCAGGGTCTGAGTACCCCCCTTTGTGCTCCGGTTTCCGAGTCGGTTCCCCGGGTTGGTACAGGCGGGCCACTACCCTGTCCCAGTGCACCATGGTTCATCCAAGCCGTCTTCCCGGCTCCTGCAGACAGAGGCCTCCATCAGCCTCCTAGCCAGGGGTACCAGGGCTACCAGGGCTCCTACCCTGGCACCTGCTCAAATTGGGTTTTCTCCTCTGCTGGAGCTGCACACAGCTCCAGCCCACACACCTCTCCAACTTAAACTCTACAAATGCACTCCTTAAACTGAACTTTACCACCCCAGGCTGTCTGAGACTCCTCGGTGGGCGTCTTCCAATAGCCTGGTTCTGCCCCCTGGTGTGTCCATCAAGCACTGGAGGGGGTGAGTAGGGTTTTATGTGTTTGGCTGCTGTCACCTTGTTAGGGAACGGTGAAGTGCAGAGCCCTATCTGTGACTACCTGGCCCGGCTAGGGTGTCACATCAGTCCTTTATTAATGTTATTTATCTGCTCTAATAGAATTACAGGTTTTGCTAGTAACAGAAATTGTAGCCATACAATGAAATCACTGGTAAAACATTTTTACTTCCATAGTCTTATTAATAGGAAACATTCTTCTGTGATAGAAAATATGCGAACAACTGGTGAGATATCTGTGAAGCTATTTTTTACAGTTTTGCTCATCTCCACACAAATTATTCCAGTCTTCAGGTTAATCTGAATTGTCACTGAGCTAATTGCAAGCAACATGCACAAAGACATGGCAGTACTCAAAGAACAACTTTATCTATCTGAAGCAGAATAAAAAAAAATGGGGACTACAGGGCGTGGAATGAAAGCGTTGTAAATGGTTTCAGTGAAAAAATTAATTGTCTAGCCAGGTTTGCTTTTGTTCCATGCTGTGAGTTCTCCTGAATTCTGCAGTCATTAGAAAAGAACTAACCAGTTCTTTGTTGCTTGGCTATTCCAACAATATAATCTAAATTTGAGTTCTACCTGTTTTTCTTTATCTTTATCTTACTGCACCCAGAGGATAGCAGAAAAGTGGGCAAAATTGGTATGTCGTCTGGTAGACTGCATGACTTTTCATATCTATACACTTTAGCAGTTGGCTGTAGCTAGATGAATGAGAACTTTCTCTGTACATACTTTTCATGTGTTTATCCCTTTACGACCAATGACGTATATAGCAGTGTCAATCCCCGCATCATGACTCGCTATGTCTGTCATGAATTTAAACTCAAATGATCAAACAAAGGTGTACTCACACGCTCTTAAGAACATGGTCAGCAGTACTTGTTAAATCGGGATTTTATAACGCGTTTGTTTCAGAAATCATGTCTCCTTCCTCAGATAAATCACACATGTACATGGTTGCACTATATAATGGAGGCTATATATAGCCTTTTAAAATTAAAAAACAGGCGCATGGGGTAACAGAAAAAGTCACGTGTCATCTGATCTCTAAAATTCACAATTATAAACAGAAACCATAAAATATAAATATAATTAACATTAAATAAAGATTTTTTTGCATATCAAGTTAAAATATTATCTGTTTAGGCAAAAATAAAACATACAGATAAAAAGTCTATATAAAACTGTGGATCTAGCAGGATGCAAACTCATAAATGTGTGTGTTAAACCGCCTCGTGGTGCCTGCAGCAGCCATAACTTATACATCTTCAATAGCAGTTGTGACTATTGCACAACTGTATCATCTGAGCACATCTGATGTTCTCTATATACGTTCTTTAACGTCAGTACCCTATTAGCGCCTTTGTTTTTTCAGTTATCTTACAATTAAGTTAAACTGTCACTGTGTCTTTTCAAACACTGACAATTCTGTGCCAACAGCGGTTGCTGACAGCTGACCAACATGGGAAGAGGTGCAGGGACCCATGTTGGCAGCCCCCCAACTCAGATCACTGTGATCGGATATTCAATCTGATCAACAGATCACAAAATGATCATGTAGGAGGTGCTGAAATATCAGCACTTCACACACAATCACTGCTGGAGCTTGGTTTATCTGACAACTGAGCTCCTGCGGTAACAGCCAGGGATGGGGCCCACACTGCCCCAGCTGATTAGCCCTCTAGATGTTGCAATCAATATTGATTGCGGCATTTGGTAGGTTGTTGGAGGGAGGGGGCTCTCTCTTTCTCACCTCCATCAGCAACTTCCATGACAAAATCATGGGGAGCAGATGGTTGCCGTGGCACCCATAGGTAAAAAAATGACCTCCTGGTGTGCCAGTTATGATGGCCTATTAGGCTAGATTACACTGACACATTTGTCAGTGTAATGTGACAGGTCTCATATATTTCAATACAGGTCTACTGCAATACATAAGACCAGTAATAAAAGTTACACATATTTAGTATCTTATTATCTTCTCTCACAAAGGTTTCACCAGTAATATATCCACCCCTGAATGGATTCCTTGGGGTTTGTTTTTTATTCACATATTTTGTAGATTTAACTGGAACCTTAATGAAAGCTCTCAGCATATAGCACAGGATAAATGTGAACTGTGCCACGCATATTCTTGTGGACAGGAATGCTACATTTCCCTGATGGCACACTGGGTGGCACACTGGGTGAAACTTGTGGAGGCCAGTAATGAATTTGATCCTGGAATGGCACATGTGCTACTGACGCCGAGGACTGCAGGCTCTAGTACCATCAGGTTTTCTACCCCTTAAACTATTCCTATGCCCCCTTCTCCTCATCTTCTGTCTCCAAATTTGCTTTTCGAGCACGTTGTCCATATCATTCCCACCTGGAAGCACCACAGTACTGCCTCAGTGAAGCGGCAACAGCCTCTGCTGAAACAAATTTTTTTAGATGACAAAACACCCAGCCGCAGATTTGTTCAAAGCTATAACAGACCACACAGATCTGTGGCTCTCATCACTGAACCTATAACCAGGCATGGTTGGGTGTGATAATGGCCATAACATGGTGGTGGCTCTTAAGCTTGGCTAGCTTGCACATGTACCATGCTTGGCCCATCTGCTCAACTTAGTGGTTCAGCGGTTTCTGAAAGGAAAATCTGCCTAGATTTGTCTGAGCTACATGTGAAGGTACACCACATTTGCGCCAATTTCCGCAAGAAAGCGACAGCTCCCGCCAGACTGGCAGTTCTGCAGCAGTGCTTGCAAGTGCCAGCTCACCAAATGGTGTTTGACATGACCACGTGCTGTAACTCCACATAACCAATGTTGACAAGCCTTTGTGAACAGTACAGGACAGTAGTTAAATACCAGCTACAATGTGCCCGTCAGAATTCTGGTCAGCCTCCTTCGCAAATAGGAACCAATAAGTGACCATGGATGTCTGACATACAGTACAGACCAAAAGTTTGGATACGAATTCTCATCTCTAGAACAACTATTAAGAGGAGACTTTGTGCATCAGGCCTTCATGGTAAAATAGCTGCTAGGAAACCACTGCTAAGAAGAGGCAACAAGCAGACGAGACTTGTTTGGGCTAAAGATCACAAGGAATGGACATTTGACCAGTGGAAATCTGTGCTTTGGTCTGATGAGTCCAAATTTGAGATCTTTGCATCCAACCACCGTGTCTTTGTAGAAAAGGTGAACGTATAGACTCTACATGCCTGGTTCCCACCGTGAAGCATGGAGGAGGAGGTGTGACAGTGTTGGGGTCCTTTGCTGGTGACACTGTTGGGGATTTAATCAAAATTGAAGGCATACTAAACCAGCATGGCTACCACAGCATCTTGCAGCAGCATGCTATTCCATCCGGTTTGCGTTTAGTTGGACCATCATTTATTTTTCAACAGGACAATGACCCCAAACATACTTCCAGGCTGTGTAAGGGCTATTTGACTAAGAAGGAGAGTGATGGGATGCTACGCCAGATGACCTGGCCTCCACAGTCACCAGACCTGAACCCAATCGAGATGGATTGGGGTGAGCTTGACTGCAGAGTGAAGGCAAAAGGGCTAACAAGTGCTAAGCATTTCTGGAAAATCCATCAAGACTGTTGGAAAACCATTTCCGGTGACTACCTCTTGAAGCTCATCAAGAGAATACCAAGAGTGTGCAAAGCAGTAATCAAAGCAAAAGGTGGCTACTTTAAAGAACCTAGAATATAAGACATATTTTCAGTTGTTTCAAACTTTTTTAAGTATTTCATTGCACATGTGTTAATTAATAGTTTTGATGCCTTCAATGTGAATCTACAATTTTTAGAGTCATGAAAATAAAGAAAACTCTTTGAATGAGAAGGTGTGTCCAAACTTTTGGTCTGTACTGTATGTGAGGTTCTACAAAACTTTAAGAAAACAACCAAGATGGTGAGTGGTGAAAACTCCATAAGCAATGTAACCATCCCACTTCAGTGACTACTCAAATGCTCACTGCGCTCATGAAGGGTAGGAAGAAAGTACACAGTGTGATACTACAAAACCCAGCCTCATCTCATCTTCTCAGTGCTAATTGGGTGATAATGAGGAAGAGGAGGCTGAAGAGGAACAAGAGTTGGTTGCATGTTCTTCAGAGGGTACTACCCACACCAATTTAATCCCTTCTGTTCAGCATGAATGGACTGAAGAGTAGAAGGAGAGGGAAGATATGGAAAAGAGTCATCCTCCTGGTGGGAATTCATATCTGACAACAATGGCAGCAGAGATTTTAGTTTTTTGGGCAACTAAAGAGGCGAGAAGAGGGAGACACACACCAGTTCCCTTCCCACAGAGGCAGGGAAACACTATCAAAGATCTGGGTCAGTTTCATTAGACTTTCCCAGTGTCCAGGCCATGATGTTCAGGGTAGTCTGACAAGGAGGGAAAAGTTTTTGAAGATGATGAAGGAGTATCTAGCCAATTGTATCAGTGTCCTCAGTGATACCTCTCTGCTGTACAACTATTGGATAACCCAGCTTGACACCAAGCATGAACTGTCCCTCAATGCCTTGAATGTGCTGGCCTGGCTGGTGCTGAGAGGCTGACTCTTATCAAAATGAACAAGGCCTGGATTGGCCTAGACTTCTCAACTCCACCGGATGACAGTTGTGGACCATAACACCAATTGAAATGTTCCTTTTTTTTCTAGTGTATTCCCATGCTCCACTATTCAAATTGTCTCTCCAGTAAAGGAGACAAACTCTAGCACAGCGCCACCTATTGGAAGTAGCGATCCTAAAAGTCACAAGTGGATTTTTGACAATCCTTTGCAATATGACTCAGGATATATAAGCCAGATCAGAATCCCAATTTGCAGACACGGTGTTTCGGGGTGCTTGCCCCTCGTCAGTGCAAAGTATGGGGGTGTCTGATCTGGCTCATGAGAAAGCTATGTGGGGACCACGGGGGAACACTATTCTCCTTAAGGAGACTTTGCAAGCCAGTCTGGCTGCCAGGTAAGGGGACTTATAGCTGCAATGCCCCTAAAATTCCACGGGGGAACACTATTCTCCTTAAGGAGACTTTGCAAGCCAGTCTGGCTGCCAGGTAAGGGGACTTATAGCTGCAATGCCCCTCTGGGAAATATTCAAATTGTCTCTCCAGTAAAGGAGACAAACTCTAGCACAGCGCCACCTATTGGAAGTAGCGATCCTAAAAGTCACAAGTGGATTTTTGACAATCCTTTGCAATATGACTCAGGATATATAAGGCATTGCAGCTATAAGTCCCCTTACCTGGCAGCCAGACTGGCTTGCAAAGTCTCCTTAAGGAGAATAGTGTTCCCCCGTGGAATTTTAGGGGCATTGCAGCTATAAGTCCCCTTACCTGGCAGCCAGACTGGCTTGCAAAGTCTCCTTAAGGAGAATAGTGTTCCCCCGTGGTCCCCACATAGCTTTCTCATGAGCCAGATCAGACACCCCCATACTTTGCACTGACGAGGGGCAAGCACCCCGAAACACCGTGTCTGCAAATTGGGATTCTGATCTGGCTTATATATCCTGAGTCATATTGCAAAGGATTGTCAAAAATCCACTTGTGACTTTTAGGATCGCTACTTCCAATAGGTGGCGCTGTGCTAGAGTTTGTCTCCTTTACTGGAGAGACAATTTGAATATTTCCCAGAGGGGCATTGCAGCTATAAGTCCCCTTACCTGGCAGCCAGACTGGCTTGCAAAGTCTCCTTAAGGAGAATAGTGTTCCCCCGTGGAATTTTAGGGGCATTGCAGCTATAAGTCCCCTTACCTGGCAGCCAGACTGGCTTGCAAAGTCTCCTTAAGGAGAATAGTGTTCCCCCATGCTCCACTACACACCCAAAAAGGGTATGTTGTCATGAAATTATAATAGGCAGATATGTTGTGGCCCCCTTCCCTCACGAGAGCTGTAAATACAAGATACCCACTTAGCAGATGTGTTACCAACTCACTTACAGAAAGGAAAGAAGCCTCTTTGCGCTCAGGACCCACTGGTGCTAAGTGACAGCCGGACTGGCATTTGTGTATCTGAGAGCAAAGCAGAGGCTTCCTGCTAGAAGACAGGTTCTGTCAACAAAAGGACATAGCAGCCGATCTGGCTCTGATTTAAAAAGTATTAATATTGCGAGGTACATAAGTCACACAAATATGGCGGGCATACCTTCAGTCTGAGGATTCTATCATGCACATGACATGTTTTAGCCTAATCATGGGACATATGAATGAGCCTCAAATTAATATCTGCCAACTAGAACATACTAGATGCTTCTTGTTTACTATCCACATTCTGCTAAAATTGTCATAGGAATTATGACGGCAATATCTTTCGCGTGGGACGCTTCCAAGTAAAGATATAAGGAAAGTGAGAATTCCATAATTCTGTGAGAGTTGAAGCCACTTTGCCTATCCTAGGTTACCAGAGGGGGGAGGTTTGTGGGTGTGAAAGAAGTTAATTTAAGCAAATGCCTCATTAAAATCTAGGTCAATGCCTAGAGGAATACATGCAGTCTATAGGATGGTCCACCTTCTTCTGGGGTGCCCCTCCCACTATATCTGAGCCATATCCATGATCAGGTGTAGTAGTGTTCTTTCATTCTTCCCTTGTTATTTTATGTAACTGTGTATATTTTACAGTACCCTTCTGTAAATTACTGTATATTTTATAAACACTGCTTATTCTTTTGGATTAAATATATAAAATTTAATAGCATCTTTCCTCTTTCTCTATATACGAACCCCCAAACCCAATAAGCCTTATGCTATCTGAAGCAGATGTCCAATCTACCTATAAAGATTGGTGGTGACAAAGAGATTTTTTCGCTAAGGGTTATTTTGGTACTACCAGCAAGGATACCAAGGTGTATATATAGATATATATATATATATATATATATATTCCATTAGCATGAAGCGGTGATATATATATATATATATATATATATATATATATATATATATATACGTTACCTTCACTGTGGGATCTTCAATAATCGGCATAATAGCAGATCAGCAGCCTCATTTACTTATTGTCCAGCAGTTTTGTAATTGACCTGATGATAAGGGGGTGCTAGAGAGCAGCTGTTACTGACATACTGTATATGGTTCATGTTATCTTCTGTTTCTGTCCTCCTGCTCCTTCTCCACCATGTCAACAGGGCCATCATGTGAACCTCGCTCCAAATTTTTAGATTAGCATCATGTGACCGTTACTCCAAATTTTTAGAATGTAAGCATGTGGCTCTTGCTCAAAATTTTTAGAGGGTCCTCAGGCAGCTCTTGCTCAAAATTTTCAGAGGATCATCAGGCAGTCTAGTTCAAAAGATTAGTAGGGTAAACAGGTAGCCCTCGCTCAAAATTTTTAGAGGGTCATAAGGTGCCCCTCATTCCAAATTTTAAAAGAGTAGACAGGTAAAATATATCTTTGTACCGTGTTAGTCAGTAGAGAGAAAAAAATGTTTAAAAGAACTGAAGTCCTCAGTGGTTGATACCTTTTAATGGCTAACTGAAAAGATGGTAATAATAGCAGAGTAGACAGGTTTCCCTCGCCCATCTTTTTAAAAGGGTAAACATATGGCCCTTGCTCCTAATTATAATTATTCTGGGGTATGTATGATGCACTCTTTCAAAAATTATTCAGAATGTGTGATGCCTATCTCTACAATTTCCCTACATATATAGATGTATACATCCTGGGACAGCATCCGTCAGTACACCATCATCAGCAGTACACCATCAGCAGTTCTGAACACATGTTCTGATACAGCGCTAGATTCCGGATATGTTTAAACCTCCAAGGGGTGACTTTTGAGCTCAGGCCACTCTTTCATTTTTGACCCAATGCAAAAAGGTCCAACTCCCCCGGATGGCATTGATATTGAGATCTAGATACTCAGACACCATCCACTTAAGTGGTTCACTATGTGTCAGACTTGTACTCAGTTTTGCTGGTGCATGGGATGGTCTAAAAAATATTTGCCACGGTTCACAGAAATTGCTTCTGCTATTTAAACTGCTGCTGCTAATGTTTCTGAGATGCCTTGGGGAAAAAACACTTTTAAGATTGTGTACAAGCTTATTTCGATACTCCAGCATGCATGCATCCTTTTCCAGGGTAGAAGCATCTGGCACAATTTACTCTTGTACCATGGATTTAACAGAGTGGCAACCCAGTACTCAGCACAATTTCTAATTACAATAATACGAGCATAATGTTGCAGATAAGGCAGAAAGAAGGTGCTCATGTTTCGGACGCTTTTATGAGGTCCAAGTCCATGGTGTATTGGTGGCAGAGTAACACTTAAGCTTGCTTACTCCACCCATTGCTTCATTGTTAAACGAGGGTGTCTTTTGTCCACTCTTTATTTCTTTAATAATTTTCTCTTTTTATATGTTTCAGGTTCACTTTTTGGTGAATGTCGAGGACATCTCTATGGATTATGGCGAACTTTAAAATAGATAAATGTTGAATGTAGGCTGGAGTTGGGGGAATTGTCTATAACTTTATTGTTATCCTCTCTGTAATCCACACTCCTTGTCCTGACAGTCACCCTCCTCCTCTTCTTGCCCTTACAACACAGTATATATAAAAAAAAACAAGGGAGCCAGCTCAACTCAATATGGCATGTATTACAAAATGTGCACTCACTTGAATTCAAAGCTGTACTATTTTAATATTTGAGATTTTTGGCAAAAAATTGCAATTCCTTGAGCTACCCAGCCACATCACGGCAAATCTCTTTGGAACAGTCCTAATCTAAAATATTTTATATTAAGGTGTGCCATATGGCCTCACATGTGAAAAAGTAGAACTGTTTACAACACAGTATAGTACGCATGTGCCTTAGATATCTGAGTTTCACCATGATCACCTCCACCCTTGGGGGTTAACGTCTGGTGATGAAAGTTGGATTCTGGCTGACCCTATTTTGTCTAGCTGCCTATCCAACTGACAAAGAGTTTGCGCATCATTGCAGATGCTTTCCTGCTCTTGAGCCTGTTAATCATGGGAGCAGAGCTTGGCTACTCATAGAGCTGTTTAGTAGAATGTGTGAACAGCTCTGCAGTGTCATCCATCTGTGTTTCCTCACAGTCAGTTGGGTGGTTAGAAAGCTGTGCATGGGGGGAAACAAGGGTAATGGTGGTGTCACCTCTGAAGACTGTACTGTGTGTGATATATGGAGAGAAGGTATTTACACCAGTGACTATGCAAGGGGAATATATGAAAAGCAGAAACTGCTGTGTGAATACTGACATGAAAAATCCAATAGCTATATGTAAGAATGAAGGTATGAAAAATGGAATCTGCATTACTGTCATGAACATATGAATAAAGAGAAATTTAGCTATTGAATTGATCAATGCAACAATGCAATGTAGAGAAATACTTTGGCGTAGTGTTGTGGCTCTGTTGCATTGATCAATTCAATAGCTAAATTTCTCTTTATTCATATGTTCATGGCAGTAATGCAGATTCCATTTTTCATACCGTCATTCTTACATGTAGCTATTGGATTTTTCATGTCAGTATTCACACAGCAGTTTCTGCTTTTAATATATTCCCCTTGCATAGTCACTGGTGTAAATACCTTCTCTCCATATAGTGTAGATTTTTTAGGGTTTTTGCACCCAGTTCAGACTCAGTATGGTGTTCCAGACGTTATTTTTGATTGTACTGTGTGTGATGTCAAGGAGGAGAGGCCACTTGATGCAACGTTTGCCATCCAATGTAACACATGCTCTTTCTGGGTCTCATCTACAAGTCATACCACTGTGCGGCTGCCAAAGAAAGAGAGTGGAGTAGCCGGTTCACAAACAGAAGTTCAACTGTCTGTGCCTTAGCTTCTTTCCACATCCTGTAGTAAAGAAGGTAGACACCTAGATGTCAATACTAGAGATGAGAGATTTTAATAAAATTTGAAATTTGGCAAAATCGCTCGACTTCACCTGGGAAATTTGGTTTCCATTGAACTTATTTGCTGATTTCCAAATTAGCCCCTTTTACCTTAAAACCAGCAAAATGTTATTACCTACTATTGTGCTTAATTCATAGGAATTCAATTCGAAATGATTTTGAATCTCTAAAATCTGTGAGTATGTGCACATGTTAAGTATTTGCAACAGCCATTTCTGCATCAAAAATGTGTTCCTTGGCAGGAAAAACGTTACATAAAAAAACAAATTTTTTCATTAATTTTCTATGTATTTTTTTTACTCTATTAACGTTTGCTTGAGATTTGAAAAATCTAATTCACTTTGCAGTTACAGTAAAATGCTGCATTTTTCAAGACAAAAACACATGAAAAAATGACTTATGAACTTACCCTTAGCCAGCACATTGAAGTAATCATATTCAGACTAAGATTTTTCAAAAATATCATAAAGTGATTTACAGATTGTCCTATCACACATTATCTACTGTATAGGATCAGGTTTGAAAGTACGGTGACAATTTAAATTCTGAACCTGATCTTGAAAATGTAGAACCTCCTGTATCTCAAGATTGCTACAAGAAAAACTAAGTGCAAAGCCACGGTGCAGTTTCCTGTATCATTTTTCTTTCCTTTTATTTTAATTAAACAGTTTATCAAGTTCCTTGTTATATTCTATAACCTCTTACATTTGTCATTTAAGTGATGTTTAATGGGTCAGAACTTAACAACTTTTTTTATATGAATTTTATATTGACAAATATGGAACTTGTTATTTTGAAACATTTTACTAATTATAATACATTTTTTAACTACAATATTATGTATATTGTCAGCTTTAGTAATGACTGTAATTTTTTTGCCATTTTCTCTTTTTATTATGTAAAAAAATCCTAATTTCAGTTAAAAGCATGCAAACAAATGTGTCTGTAAATCTAGATTCTGGCACATTAGTATTAGTACTAGAAAGGCTGTACATCGCCACCTGCTGCCGGCTAGCAATACAGCAACATATATTCCTTCTGATAAACATTTTCAACAATCTTAAAAAATAAACAAAACACCGCACACTGTTTATGCCAAAGATAAAGTAAAAATAGAATGAGCAATCTCTAAAAATGGAAATTTAAATTTCTTATGTAATATCTTCATTAAATATTCCTCAAAATACAAATTACTTCAAAAAACTTCTACGCAGATGAACAAATACTTTGCTACTATTTGGCTCACTTTGTTCATTTTTATCATCTCCTGCTGATAGCCAGATGCTTCTTTTAATACTTTTATGTATACACATTAGGCGAGATTGCAGTTGTTATGATATTATTTTGTATTTATGGTAATCGGATAACATTGCTAGTAGGAGCTGTTCCGTTCCAATAGTCAAATAACATCTGCGGTATTATCGCACGTTCATAGCTTAATGTCAACTATTACTCAATGCTTGAAATTAAAAGGAATAGACAACCTAAAATTTCTAATAATACAATTACATATGACATAACATATGAAAATCACACGACATAAATTGTTACCACTGTCTCATTCCAAATGGAAATGTCAGTATTAATAGCAATTGCATCTAGAAATAAACAAAAAAACAACAATATAACAAAACTAAAAAAGAGTGGATTTCTACTAATCACTTTTTAATTCAGACCTCCGAGTGTGTTTTTATGTTTTAGCTTCTCACATTATAATACAACCATATGCTGTTGGTTGATACCTCCCATGGCGCTTTTCTTTCTCTCTTAACTGATCTGTCAAATTCCAATCTGCAATCAATGCATCATCATATATTTCCTTTATGTCAATTACGGAGAAACATATTACATTTTAACTTATTTATACAAGTTGCATTTCAATGTACGTCATTGTAATCACCAGCGTGTTGAAATGACTTTAGCAGGAAGCTAATGTCATTGTGAGGGATCATAACATCATACTGGGACAGCAACATTTCCTGCCGTTCACTAAGGGGATCTCCTTCCATAACCTTGATGGCTGCAGGAACTTGCAAAGGCATAGGGAGTTTGTGGGAGGAAGAGTGTGCGTCTGACAAATAAGTCATGACCGGAGATGATAACTCGACACTGAACAGATTCATGTAAATGTTATGTGGAGTTAAAGAGTTCTGGATGAATATATTTATAAACAACAATAGAGCTATAAAGAAATAAAGAAAACTGTTGCTATTCAATACAAGAAAAGGAGATGACATCTGTTGGCTCCCTAAAATATATTTTTTTTTTAAATCTTGGTAAAATGCATCAATTTATTACAATCAATAAATTTAAAACAAAAAACCCTCTTCACTAGTATCAGGACAATGGCTCCCCAATAAGTGGACTAGGAGGGGAAATATGTGTGTGTGTGCGTGTGTGTGTGTATATATATATATATATATATATATATATATATATATATATATATACAAAGCAAGAAGGCCTGCGGAGACACCATCACATGTTTCTCAAAGCTGGCTTTGAGAAACATGTGATGGTGTCTCCGCAGGCCTTCTTGCTTTGAATATTTCCCAGGGGGCATTGCTCTAGAATCACTGCGTTGAGAAACATGTGATGGTGTCTCCGCAGTGGTGGATGTTGATCTCCCTAAGGTCAGCCATCCTTGCTCACATATATATATATATATATATATATATATATATATATATATATATATATATATATTTATATATATATATATATATATATATATATATATATATCACACTAATCGGTGCAGTGATGAAAGTTTGATCCTATCAATTGGGATTACAATATTGATTTGGAAAAATATAAGGAAAGGTTCCCATGGATGACTAAGAATATTGAGACCACAATGGTGTGAAACTGGAATAGTGGCAACATACTATTAGTGATTAGCGCAATCCTAATCCTTATATGAATTATTACAATATATACAGTAAATGATAATGTCAATGTGGTTACCTTGGTAGGATATTCACTCATATATGTCAGCACAGCTTCTGTGTATTAAGTTTCCTATAGTCATCTGGAAGTATTTATGCACTTTATGTTATGAATAGAGATACTTGCCTTTTTAAAGGAAAGTAACTAAAGGTTATATTTTAATTGGGGCTTGTTGCAAAGCTGTAGTAATAATGTTTTAAAAATGAATTGCTTGACTAGAAATTGTCATTGACTAGTTGGGATAGGTGGTGTCAGAATGAACAGATCTCTACTGATCAAATTCAGAAGCCACAAATGTTTATTGTAAGAAACTCCCGATAAAAAGTTTTTGAATTCACTGATTGTACAGTTGCTATTGAAAAGCAGATGACAGAAAGGTAAAAAGCATTCAGCAGTTCTCAGAAAAGCTGCAACTAAGATTTAACTACTAATGTAAAATTATGAATAGTAGAATCTATGGTTAACCCTAGAACGCATACCTGGGGCTTTGCAGGCCTGCTAGGTCACTTGTTTTCTATGGTAGATTTCTATGGTTGCGCGTTCTAGGGTTAAGGTTTGTCTTCAATCTTCATTAACTTTTCAATAAAAATCTGTAAATTATACAACATGAAAATTGGTTGTAGAAAGTCTATGTATTATGACAACTAAGTGATAGGGAAGAATTATTGATTACTGGTGTCTGGACCCCACCGATCCTGAGAATAGAGCTCTGCAGAGTCTTCCCTGAATGAAGTGGTGGTCGAACATGCGCACCTCCAATTAAGTTAATCTCTATAGGGCTGCTGGCAATAGCTAAGTACTGTTCTCTGTAATTCTCATAGGGAATAAATGGAGAACAGATGCACATGCTTGACCTATACTCCATTTAGACGGGGTTCTAGAAAACCCCTTTCTCACAACCTGTGGGGACCCTAGTGGTTTGATTGCCAAACAATCCAATGATATGGTTTACATTGGATTATACTGATATACTGATGTAGTATTCCATTGTGTTCCTTTGATTGATTTATTGTGATGGAAGTGTTATGTATTGTGTATTTTTAAGTGATTTTAACTATGTATGTGTCTAGTGCCACACTGTTACAAATAAATTAAGAATAGTTTTTTCACAATCAAGGTTTGCTGTTGTTGACAATTTTATTACAAAGCTTGGTGCCTTATATGTACTATTTTTGTTTTTGTGGTCCACTTACAGTCAGTACATGGCACATGGTTTTGTTTAATATAGGTGGTGCCTAGCCCCTTCTTTTTCTTAGTGCTCCGGACCAGACATTAGGTATTATCTCCACATTGTGGGTTTTAAAAAAAAGAGTCAGATTGTCCAATGACCTACAATACACTCTCCAATGCCTTCCTACAACACTGATAGGATGTCAGTGAATAACAGTAAAATATTTTTAATAAAAATAACCTTTTCTTAAAAAAAAAATTAATATATGAATCATCTCGAAGTCGATCATGATTACTTGGTCACACAAAAGTGGAGGAAATTGTGCTTAAGCCTCAGTAGGCATGAATAGAGCTTTACTTAAAATTATCTCTATTTTATGCATATAAAAGTGCCCTAGTAATACTTTAAAAACCATTAATAATATCATATTCAATTAATTCAATAATTGCTACAACCGACAAAACCACCAGCGTATTAATTGTTTTATTTCATGTATTCTTTTTCCACTTCTTTTCCACAATTTTAGCAAACAAAGGTGTCTCAATGAAAGTGCCTCCTGGAGAAGTAATTGTGAACTCGGCTGACATAATAATGCTACAGATTTAAAGCCTACTTAAAGATAGTACACCAGCTCAGACACAGATCATTTGCAAGACAGTCAGGGGATATGTTTTAATATACGCTTAACATAATTTCTTTTTTCAATAATGCAACATAAGCAAGTGAAAGCTATATTAATGCTTTTGGGGAAATCATCGGAATTTGCAATGTATTAAATTTGCATACAAGCTTTTATTGTTTTCCACCGTATGTCTTTTGATGATAATACGCTCTACAAATTCAAAATAATATTGTTGCAAATAGGAGTATAGAATTACAAAATGCCAAACTCTCCAAAGAGCTGTTTCATTTATTCCAATATTCTGTCTGCACCAATTTTTTTTTTCATCAATTATATGAAAAACATACTGTACTTTGCACTTGTAGGTAATTGTACATGTCACAAGACAGATCGTTTTAACCCCTTCAGGGTGTGGTCAATTTTTGTTTTTTTTCCTCCACTTCTTAGGGCCATACCTTTTTTTATTTTTCTGTCAACATAGACGCATGAGTGCTTGGTTTTTGTGGGGTGAGTTCAATTTTAGAATGTCACCATTCATTTTATCACATAGTTTACTGCAAAATGGGAAAAAATGCCAACTGTAGTGATTTAGTGAAAAAAAAAAGCAATTATGACATGTTTTTTAAGAACTGTTTTTACAGTGTACATTATATCATAAAAATTACTGGGCAATATTATTCTCCATATCAGTACGATTATGGTAATACCAAACATGTCCATTTTTTTTAACTATTTTAGTGGTAAAAAAAAATCTTTTCTACTTGTGTCGCCATTTTCCGATCTGTAACGTTTTAATTTTTCAATCAATAGAGCCATGTGAGGGCATATTTTTTACAGGGTAAGACAACATTTTTACTTATACTATTTTGAGATAGATGTGAAATTTTGAACACGTGTTAACAGCAATTTATGGAGTATTAGAGCGACCAAAAAAACTTACTATATTTTTCATTTTAAAAAATGCACTCCAAATATAGAGGAGGTTCGTGGGAAAAAAAAATGTTAATGTTAAATAGAGGTCCACCTTATAATTCTAGTAAGTCTTATAATAGCTCACCAGGGAGCAGTGGCAGTGGTGGACCAGCTCAGAAGGATTACAGGAGGCAGAGTTGGCAATGCTGCGGGCTTGGAGGAAAGTCGGTGGATTAAGGTTTGGCGATGCTGCGGACTTGGAGGGGGGGGTGTCACAGCTCAGCAGGGTCAGTGATACTGCAGACTCAGGGGTATTGTGGCGTTATACAGCATTTCTCTGCCGGCGTGCTGTGGGCTCCATTGACCTGTTGACGAGATGGACTTCAAGTAAATGGCCATGGAGGCGGCACTTGCAGAGATTGGCCTCCATGGCTATGTTCTTGCAGTTCATTGCGTGAAGCGCCAGCAGTTCAATGGAGCCTACAGCACGTCGGTATATCAGTGGCGCCTGTTAATGCGATACCCCTGAGCCCGCAGGTATCGGCGATCCTCTGTCCTGTGACTCTACTGCAGGGACACCTTCACCTCTAGGCCTCAGTATCACTGACCCTTCCTCCTGTAACCCCACTCCACCACCACCGCCCTGGTAAAGCATATCTGGATTATAGGACGCATTCCTATTTTTCCTCCAGTTTGAGGGGAAAAAAAGTGTATATTATAATCCAGAAAATATGGTAATTTCGGTGTCTTAGAAATTTTTTCTTGTTTTCTATGTTTCCTGATTGGGTTAAACATTTTTTTTAACCCCTTAATGACCGCGGGCAGTAAAATTACGTCTTAGCGGTCATAACGTTACTGCCCGCGGTCTGCGGGCAGCAGCATGCTGCGATTGGCACACATCTCAGCTGATTTTCACAGCTGAGATGTGTGCCTACTAGGCACGAGCAGAATCGTTATCTGCTCGTGCCGTTTAACCTCTTATATGGCGCTGTCAATATGTGACAGCGCCATTATAATCGCGATCACGGTAAACTTTTACTTACCGCCCGATACCGGAAGTCACGTGACGCGATCACGTGACTTCCGATAGTTGTCATGGTAGCACAGGGTCATGTGATGACTCCTGTACTACACATGACTTGTTTTCACTTTCGCTGTGTCCACTGCACAGTGAAAAAGACAGTGAGCGTATCTGCTGTTTACAGCTTGGTAGCTGTGATCAGCAGATAGTGCAGAGCGTCGGACTGCTGATCGCAATAGCCCCCTAGGGGGACTAGTAAAATTAAAAAAAAAAGTTAAAAAAAAGTTTTAAAAAATTAAAAAAAAACCTAAAAGTTCAAATCACCCCCCATTCGCCCCATTGAAAATTAAAGGGTTAAAAAAATAAAAACCATACACACATTTGGTATCGCCGCGTTCAGAAACGCCCGATCTATCAAAATATAGAATCAATTAATCTAATCAGTATACGGCGTAGCGGCAAAAAAATTCCAAACGCCAAAACGACGTTTTTTTGTCGCCACAACTTTTGCGCAAAATTCAATAAGAGGCGATCAAAATGTAGCATCTGCACAAAAATGGTACCGTTAAAAACGTCAGCTTGAGACGCAAAAAATAAGCCATCACTAAGCCACAGATCCCAAAAAATGAGAACACTATGGGTCACGGATTATGGCGTAAAACGTGCGCCACTTTTTTCAGACAAACGTCCGATTTTTTTTAACCCCTTATATAAAAGTAAACCTATACATGTTTGGTGTCTACGAACTCGCACTAACCTGAGGCATCACACCCATCCATCAGTTTTACCATATGGTGAACATAGTGAATAAAATATCTCAAAAACAATACTGCTATCGCACTTTTTTTGCAATTTTTCTGCATTTCGAATTTTATTGCTGTTTTTCAGTACACTATATGGTAAAACTTATGGCTTAATTTAACAGTACAGCTCGTTCCACAAAAAATGAGCCCTCACATGACCATATTGACTGAAAAATAAAAAAGTTACGTCTCTCAGAAGAATGGCGAAAATAAAAAACTGAAAGCGAAAAATCGGCCGGTCGTGAAGGGGTTAAGAGAGATTCTTTGAAATATACCAACACAATGCAGCAAGTATTTGGGAAGTTTAAAGGAAGTGACACAAGGTTTTTTAAATATTTTAATCATATAAATTTAATTGTGACGTATATTTGTATTCACCCCCTTTCTAGTCTGATATCCTTAAATAAAATCTTGAGTGATTAATTTCATCCAGAAATCACCTACTTAGTAAATGTAGCCAATTGTGTGTTCTTTATTCTCAATTTAATTACAGCTGTTCTGTGAAGGCCTCAGGGGTTAAGGCCTCTGCCACACTCACGTGGAAATCACGCACGTGCCGCGAGACACGTATTTTCCCTGCGTGTTGCATGTGGTAAGTACTTGTCTCTGGTACGTGCGGTCGACGTGTGTTCTCCGTGTGCTATCCGCGATAACACACAGAGAACTGGTAATTTACATACTCACGTGGTAGATGCTGCTGTCCTGGGTACTGATCTTTGGCTCCAGCCCCGCCTACTCCCCGCTGATGCTGTTTCCGACCGAGCGGAGGGGCAGAGATTAGAGCCCGTGACAGCACACCCACCTCCATAACACGCTCATAATGAGCCGCGGCCGGCAGCAACTGTTTGGAGCGGACGATTCTGCAGGGGTTATGGAGGTGAGTATGTGTTTTTTTTATTTTAAAATAATGACATGTGTTTCTCCAGCGCGTGTCACACGGGACCGCATCCACACTACATTCGTGTGGTATGGGTGTGGGCCGTGTGACACCCGTGCTGCTGGAGAAAACGTGGACATGTCAGCGTGCGAAACACACGTAAGTACGGAACGGACACACATTCCGTTCCATAATACTAATAATAATCATATGTCCACGTGTGTGCATGCCTCCGGTACGTGAAAAAACTGCCAAACACGTACCGGAGGCACGAACATGTGACAGAGGCCTTAAGAAGATTAGGGATCAAACAGCATCCAAAAAAACAAGGACACCCCAGGCAGGTCAGGGATAATCTTCTGGAGATGATTAAAGCAAGGTTTGTTTCTAAAAAAAAAAAAAAACAGTTGTCCATGCTCTTAACATCTCATGGAGCACTGTTCAACCTATTATCCAAAATTGTAATGAAAAGGGGAACACTTGCGCTCAAATTGAAAATATTTTTTTTTTAAGGAGACAGCCCACTTCAAATCAATAAGGTGTTTATTGAGTAGATGGTTGTATCTCTACGATAAAAGCTGCAAGTAGTAGGCAGGATCTGTGTGTACCAGTCAATGAGAGGAAAACAAAAACTCAAATTTAACTGCTGCGGTATTAGGGTTATTGAGTACTGAAAGAATATTGTTAGGAGTAGTACATGCAAATCTTGGAGATAGATTCCATTTTAGTTAAAAGAGGTGGCGTAAACCCCAATGGTGGATATAGGGATAGGGTAATAAAAGGTACAAGGAAATATTGGGAATAAATAGTGGGATGAAGTTAGTGTGGGTGGACAATATGTGGTATACTCGCCTGATGGGTCCCAGGCAGATATGAGGCTTGTGATGCTTGGATATTTAAAGGTGACAGAGATAGATCTAGAAAAGGAATTTGGAACTAATTACAGCAATGGTTGCTAGTCAGTACAATAATATATTTTGCATAGATTAAGTGGTTGAAAAAAGGGTGGGAGAAGGAAGGCTACCTTACTAGTCTGGTATATACATGTCCAATTGGATGGTAGCCAGAAAAGTAGTAGTCAGACAGTTAGTATGCTGTAAGTGCAGAACAATAATTACGTTGATCAAAATACCTTTGCCTGTAAGTAAAAATGTATAGTATGAAAAATATGGTTACTTGCCTTACATTTGGTGTTCAGTTTGGTGCTGCTGGGTAAGCAGAGTTTGGTGGAGCATGTGTTGTGCTCAGGAGCACCGCTTGCCCATGCCCAGAAGCCATGGCAAAGCAGACAGGTGGGAGCTGGTATTATCAGGATGGGGGAGCCATGGTTAATTGCCCTCCCAGCCTAAAAATACTAGCCCACAGCTGCCCAAAATGATATCATCCATTAAATGAGACAACAATTCCGACACTTTACTAAGTCCATCCCGATTGGCCTGGTGCTGTGGCAATGGAAGTAATATAAGGAGTTAATGACAGCTGTGATTTTAAGTTACCATCAACAAACAAATAGGGCTGCCCTGGTCCAGATGTTTCACTTGGCATGGAATGGGTAGTGTTTGCTAGAATGACATTAGGTACCATAGATATGCATCTTGGCATTTTAGTGGTAACTGTTAAAAATACGGTTTTAGAATATATCACTTATAGTGATGGGCAAACCCACCAAAGTTCGGGAATGGGAGACTCGCCCAAGCTTTTTATAAAGTTCGGGTTCGGGGCCGGAGATAGCGCGAACTTGCGTCCGACTCCTAAGCTTGGACTTTACAGTTATGGCATTGGGTGGGTGGGCTGTAAAATAAAGAATATAGTTAATAATAAACATTGTCATTATGCTTACCAGTTCCACAATGTGTCCTGCAGACCCACTGTCTCCTGACCGCTTCTGCTTCCGTGTCCGATCATTAACTTCCGGGAGTATTCACTGCACTGCTCGTCACTTGGCAGTCTTCTCTTTTTTCGACCGGCTTAGCCATGGACTCGATTGAACTTTGACTGTCACTGTCAGTGTCAGCCTGCTTATCATTCTGTATAGATGCTTATCTGTACTGAGTGATGAAGCAGAGCTGCGATTGCTCTTCCTGTGGACTACGTTGAACTAAGGAGTATTTTGTAATAAGGATGGAGTCTCTAAATGTTTTTTTCTTTTTTATTTCTATTAAAAAGAAAATTCTATGTGTTGTGTTTTTTTATTGTTTACTAGAAATTCATGGTAGTCATGTCTAATTTGGCGTGACGCCATGAATTTCGGGCTTAGTACCAGCTGAAAATACAAAGCTGGTATTAACATCTTTATTACCCAGCATGCCACCGCCATCCGGGCCGCTGGATGAGTCGGGTAAAGCACCTGAAAATGGTACTATGAAACAATGGGCCATTTCCAGGGGTGGCTGCGGGCTGCAGTTTTTAGCATGGGGGCCTTACCACGCTGAGAATCCCAGGATCCAGTTACCTGGTTTTACCAGACTGGTTATCAAAATACAGTGGGAGCCCACACATTTTTCTTTTAATTATATTTTTAAATAATTAAAAAAAAATTAATGGACTTCCGTGTATTTTGATTGCCAGCTAAGGTAAAGCTAGGCAGATGCGGTGGCGGCTTGTAGCCATTCGCTTTATCTGCGCTGAGAATCAAAAGTACCACGGAGCACTACGTCACTTTTTAAAATTATTTATTTATTTTTACACTGTTATATCTGTAAGGGACCCAACATCCAATCACAGACGCTGTCACGCAGAATGGACATCTGTGATTGGCTGTTGGAGTAACCTGGAAACTGCCCATACATTCTAGATGCTAGAATGTATGGGCTGTTTTGAGGTCACTCCAGCTTCCAATCACAGACCACTCTTTGACAGCGTCTGTGACTGTCTGTTATTTTAACAGTGAAATAAAACAATACAGAGAAAAAAATATTTTATTAGAAATAAAAGAGAAGACATTTAGGACTCCATCTTTATTACCAAAAAAAACCCCTCCAATGTAGTTTAAAGGCAGGCAAGCATCTTCAGCTCTGCTACATCTGTGCGAGGAGACAGACGGGTCTGCTAACACAGACAAGCAGACACAGACTCGGCTAAGAGCTGTCAGAGACTTCACCCAAGTTCACAGCTGAGGCCAGTGAGCTATGCCACCGGGTAACCTTGACTGACGTCACTGCAACACTGCCGTGCTGATTCAATTAAACAGTGTGGTGCCAACGCGTCTGTATTCTTTGCAAATACAATGGGGAAATAACATCTCCCTTTCCCCCACGTGGATCACGAGCACTGATATCCCAGGTATGGTATACAAGTGAATGGGGGCCTCAACAGGTAATGTGAGAGATTATTTATTTATATATACTCTATTGGGTGTTTATGGGATGTTCAAATACAAGTGTATTATTTTTCTTAATTTTTATAGGTGGCCCGTTTCTTTGGACTTTGTCAGTCCCTTTACCCTTGATTAACCTCTAACTTGTGGGGAAACGCATCACATGTTTAATTTACTTGGGGATCTTGCTGACCTGGCAGTCGGGCTCCATGGAATCCTGTGGAGCTACCATATCTTGCTAAGTATCCCCTTCAATGGGCCAACTATCTCTATTTAATCACACCATATGCCAGGATCTGGTTTTATGATGTGGCAGACCATTGTAATGCATAAACATAGTTAAACTGACGGGTAGATCATGCTTGTTACTGAATTTGTTGCATGAATGATATTGCACTTGCACTTTAAGAGGTTTTAGTGGAGGGTATTTATTTAGTGGCAGGGTAGGGAGCAACAGGGATAGCCGCAAAGGAACAGGGGCACCAAAAAAATTAGGGTGATCATACATCCATTGTAAGGCAGGAAAACAGTTCAGGGCAAGGCCCATAGTCCCCCTAATATTGGTGAATTATTCATATCCTTACCTGCACGGACAGTCACCTATTGTTGTACTTTATGTCCATAAGGTACCCCTGTGTAGATATTACATACCACTAAAAAAAACCATTTTGCCTGGGATGTTTTCTTGGGCTTTTATTATTATTATTATTATTATTATTATTATTATTATTATTAATAATAAATAAAATAGACATTTACTGTTTTAGAGGTTTTTGTTTTGGAGCAGCTGCCATCAAGCGCTGGAATAGTAATCGGGAGGGGGCTATGAGCCCCCCCCCGTAATTCAAAAAAATAATACACAAACATTGGAAAAAAAATGTATTTGAACTAAAATACACAGCCTCTTTTATCCCTTTATTAACCCCCAAAACACTTGCAGATTTGATGTAATCCATACAAAGTCCCACAACAATCTCAGCTCTGCTACATACTGAATTTGCAGCACATGGGACACAGTAGAAAATGTGATCGCTCGTCATGACTTCAGTCAGATACTGACTGAGCCGTAGCTGTGAGCGGTGATGCCAGTGAGTTTACCTGTGGTCAAAACTGGAGGTTTGCATGGTCCCCCACTTGTGACCATAGGTAAACTCACCTCAGGTGAACTCATTGAGTTCAGTGAGACCTGCATCTGCTGGAAGAAAACTGTGTTTATTTTGCCAAGAGATGCAGATTTGTTGCTGGAATTTATACACCAAATTCCTGCATCAAATCTGCATTTTTTTGACAAAAACACCCCACATCTAAACACAATGCGGTGTTGGTACAGAAATCTTGGGCAGACATTTCTGCACCAAATCTGAATCTCCTGGCAAAACTCAGCACCCAAACTACATATTTTTGGCAGGAGATGCAGATTTGGTGATGAAATTTATACACCAAATTATTGCACAGTATCTGCATCTTATCGGAAAAAAGAATCTAAACACAATACGGTTTTGATGCAATATTGATGCATTTATTTGCCAGGAGATGCAGATTTGGTGCAGAAATTTAGTGTGTAAATTCCAGCACCAAATCTGCATCTCCTGGCAGAAAATTGCTCAAAAAAACTACGGTAGGTTTTGACCCCGTTTCAGTGCTGTTTTCTGCCAGGAGATGCAAATTTGGGCAGAAATCTGGTGCTTCTATTTTTGCACCAAATCTTCATCTCTTGGCAGAAAACTGCACCTAAACTGTGTTTTTCTTGCTAGGAAAGACTTGCACAAAATCTGCATCTTCTTCTGCATCTAAACGCGATACTTTTCATGTGGTTTTTGGCAGAAGATGTATATTTGGTGCCGTAATGTTTGAAATCAAATACTCAATGTGCACACAATGCCTAATACAGTAATCTGGCTTTGAGTTCAATGACTTCACCTGAGGGGAGGTCCCTTAGTTCAATGAGTACACCTCAGGTCAGTTCATCTGAGATCACAACTGTGGTACCGTGGGAACTGCCAGCTGTAAACTCAGGTGAACTCAGTGACGTCAACGCTCACAGCTGTGGCTCAGTCAGTGGCAGAGCTTAGATCGCCATGTAACCATATATGGGTGTGATCCGACCCGCAGGAGTGTTTTGGGGGTTAATAAATTGCTAATTCAGGGCTTGATGACAGCTAACAAATCACAACTGTCATTGATCCCTTATATTACCCTAATTGACATCACACCAGGGCAATTAAGATTAGAAATAAGCGAATCCAAGGTTTGGTTTTCGAACAGAACACCAACTTAAAAACCATAACTCGGTTTCGAGTTTGGATGCTTTGCGTGTGAACTTAAATTACATGAGCAAAGCTGTGCTCAGGTACGCTTGGTGGTCAGCCCTGTGCCAGCCACTTGTGGTGTTTGAATGGAACCAGACCTACAGTTAAAAGTCAGCACCAAAAACAAGGAGTTCAGCATGGACACTGAACTTTACAGTTTGAGTTCGCTCATCCAAGTCGTAGCTGCAGTGAATAATGAAAAAACCCAAGTGGCCTTGCTAAAATATATTGATGCTTCAGCAGTATGGGAAAATGGTGCCAGGCAAGGGTTTTTTTTTATCCTTTTGAAAACCGCAAATTAAATCTCAGTGAGGACAAAGAGAAACAGAGTCTTTAAATTCGCTATAGTAATGAGCCCATACAAGCAAAGTGATGTGAATATTAAATATTTTATTATATTGAGGTGCCGTTGGGTACAAAAATACATAAATACATACAGACCAAGGGAGCAGTGCTGAAGGGGAAAGAACCCCACGTGTCCCAGAGAGGAAAGAGGAAAGTTCCTCAGCAGAAATCTTTAATCTTTAAAAGGTTACTGAGGGGTGGCTGATAACAGAGAGTAAGGCTGCAGCACAATAGTGGGAATGAGTATACAGAATGTCCAGTTATTACCCCAAATGCAAGCAGCACCACTCACCTCCTCAAATCAATACAGATCACTGCACCGCCGGGATAGCCACGTGGGGACCAGCGTCTCAACACGTGTTTCGCGTGTAGCTTCGTCGGGAGACGGATAAAAAAGTGTGCAGGAGCTGACCTTAAGTAGACACCCAGGGTGCAAAAGTGGAGCGAACCAGTCTGGTAGTGGTGAGCGGCGGTCACTAGTGGATACGCGCGCTCACACTAGTCAGACCCTAGTGACAGTTGGCGGGGGAGAATGGTCACTGAGAGTGAGAGTAAAAGTAAAGAGGTGCTCCTGGTGACTAGGCACGTGCAGGGAACAGGTCCCTAGAACAGACTCCAATTTAATGACCTGCTAAACCTGCCGGTGAGGGAAACTACAGGTACCTCACCAACCACACAGAGTCCGAGCCTCAGCAGCAATGCAGGGACCCATAAGGAGACAGAGCTTGAAGCCATCTCACCTGGTCCACGCTGCCAGCAAACGGGCCACACACAGGGGAGAAAAGGCAGTTGAGACTCCCTGGATGGACCCCATGGTACTTTAAGTCAGGGGTTATCCGAACACAGAAGTGCTAGGAAGGCGAGATAACTGGTTACCCTCAGACTGGTCCAAAGGAGCCCTGATTGTACCTGGTTTATCGCAGCATAGCCCGGGTCAGCTCATCTTAACAACACCTGAGTGAGTAAAAAGCAGTTGAAAGACTTTTGGACTGAGCTTGAGTAATTCCTGCACCCACTATCCTACTCACCCGAGCCCCTGGGGCCTGCCTCACTCACGGGAGGCTACATCACCTGGCTGCAGACCCCATCAGCCCCAGATGCTGATAAAACCTGCAGCGGCGGTCATCCATATCCCTGACCGCAAGCCGTGAGTGGCGTCATGACATATACAACACTAATAGTACCTGTTGCCATATCAAAGAAGCCCTGTGGCGTCCCTGAAGAGGAACAGCATCCCTAGGGCGACACATCTTCTCTTTTGGTGTCACGAACAGGATCGTAGACTAGACCCGTTCAGACAGGTGACGGTGTGCCTCGGCGGTCCGACTGAAAAATTTGAACCACCGCCATTTTCTTTGCAACCGTTGAAAGTGCGTCATCAAAAGTCTGCAGCGCGCACAGAAGAAGTAACTGCTCACAGAGAGGAATATCCGTCCCAGGATCCCCAGAGCGCTCTGATGCAGTGAGAGGAGGAGATGGGGGCTGATCTGTCCCCAGACTGCTGGGAAGTACCAGCCCTGTGGGAGGAGAAACGAAACTAAGATTAAAACCTGGGGAGAGGCTGATGAGCAAGGGAAGGAGCAAGATGGCATCGGCAGAGGGTGATTAGAGGGAGCAGGGCTGGTCAACACCCATGACGGTGGAGGAGCAGGAAACGGAGGTTGAGATAATTGCTGACCGCATGGAGGAGCAGTGGAAACGGGAAGTAGCCACCTGGAGACACAGAATGTTGATGGCGATCCGAAACCTGCGGCTGTCCATGCAGCGGGGCCCGCCTGGAGGCGCCGCCCCTGCTCAGCCTTAACCACCGCCAGCGACAGAGACCCCCCCACTGGTTGTCTCCGGCCCGACTCCGGGTGAGTCCAATACCACCTCTTCTTTACCTGGTGTGCTGATCCCGCCAGCACTACCATCAGAAGCCGGTGCAACGCCCACGCTGTCCCGACTTGAAGCGGTCACAGTACCCTCTCCGCTGGAGAGGGGTCCAGGTGCCCTGCCCTCAGCTCACCTGGTTGCTCAAGACCCAGTCATCAAGCGGCCGCTTACCCGACCTGAAGCGGTTGCAGCACCCTCTCCGCTGGAGAGGGGTCCAGGTGCCCTGCCCTCAGCTCACCTGGTTGTTAAAGACCCGGGACCGCTTACCCGACCTGAAGCGGTCACAGCACCCTCTCCGCTGGATAGGGGTCTGGATGCCCTGCCCTCGGCTCACCTGGTTGCTAAATACCTGGTCAGCAAGCTGCCATCCTGACCTAAAGCGGTCGCAGCACCCTCTCTCCTGGAGAGGGATCCTGAAATCTTGTCACCGTCCTGTCCGGCTGCCAAAGGCTCGACCACAGAGCTGCCACTTGCCCGACCAGAAGAGGTTTCAGCACCCTCTGAAAGAGGGGGAGACCAGATCAAGGCCGCGCTGCTGACCCCCCACCGACCGGAAGATGTCGCAGCACCCTCTGCCAAGGAGGGAGAACAGGTCCTGCAGCCAGTGGCAACCGCCACCCAATCGCCTACCCAACTTGGCCAGGTTGCAGCAAGTCCCAGCAGGGAAGAAGAGATGGAGAGGACTTCACTTACCTGGTGGCTGCTGATGACCAGGTGATGTCGCTGCGGAAACCAGCCCGCAGAGAGTGACAACATGTGAGAGCCGGTCGCCCATGTCCCCTTGTGAAGCCCATCCCAGAGAGTGAACATTTGAAGGCCCGGGACCTGCAAGAAAAGCATTCCCTGCGGCATGCCAGGTTCCAGGCACGAGGTCCCCTCCACCTGGGAGTAGTGGAGGAATTCAATCACCATAAGGGGTGGGGATTCATAGTAGAAGCAGGGGTAAAAGAGGGGATTTTTGTGTCCCGGCGGGAAGTGCCGTCCCATTTGCAGTGGTGTCGCCCTGGTCGTGACCTGTACATGAGGGACGTAGTGGAATTTACACGCCATATGGGAGAGAGAGGCTGCTTCGCTTTGGATGTGGTACCATGTTCAAGGAGAATCTCGGTTAGCCCAGGCTCCTCCCCCACCGCTTCAACAAGGTCCCCATTGTCACCACTGCCAGGGGACGCCCATGACACGACCTCCAAGGATCAGTGCACTGAGGTAACAAGCACTGACCTAGGAAGGCGGAAGTCAATCTAGTCAGTTTAATTATAGAAAAAGAAGTAAAGTTTAAAATATTTTATTAACGTTAAGTAACGTTTAAGTAATATGTGCCCACAAGGACTTTTGCGTGAACTTTTCAAGAACTTTTAGCACCTGGTTATGTGCACTTTATATGGACCATAGGTTATGAACTGGCTATAACCACAAACTCTCGTAGTGTACATATTTACCTCAGTGGTACCAACCCCAGAGTCCGCCTGTTGAGGGGCATGGCTCTGTACGACCAAGGGGGCACGCCTGTTTATGGTGCCTGCTCTCCAACACAAATACGAAGCAAGTACGCCTGTTTATGGGGCCTACCCTACGCCACCAGAACAAGACAGATAACCAAAAGGAAAGGTGATCACTCCATTTTCGGGTCTTGGGTTAAAGACTCGTGGGTGGTGGGTGGTGGTGGTATGGTACCTGGTATGTTTATATGTAAATATCTCCCCTGTGTGGGAAAAATTTGTATTTTGTTTTTTTGTCTTTGCAGCCCGAGGATGGGCTGTCGATAACCAAGGGGAAATGTGGCGCCCCTGAACCGGTCAGGCACCACTGAGTACTGCACTCATGCTGGGACAGTACTTCCAGGTAATCCTAAGGGACAGAATGAAGTGTGTACGCACAGACACATAGCAACCAGGGCTCCCACACCTTTACAGGGGACCCTTGGGTAGTCTCCAGAGGGGGCTAGCCTTCAAATCTCATTAAGGGGTGGAGGGGAGAGGCTTAGAGCTAAAGTGCAGAGGTTGTCAGGAAAAGAGTGGAGCAAGCCAGTCTGGTAGTGGTGAGCAGCGGTCGCTAGGGGATACGTGCGCTCACACTAGTCAGACCCTACTCAGTGTAGTGACAGTTGGCGGGGGAGAACAGTCACCGAGAGTCAGAGTAAAGAGGTGCTCCTGGTGACTAGGCACATACGGGGAACAGGTCTTTAGAGCAGACTCCAATTTAATGACCTGCTAAACCTGCCGGTGAGGGGAACTACAGGTACCTCACCAACCACACAGAGTCCGAGCCTCAGCAGCAACGCAGGGACCCATAAAGGGACAGAGCTTGAAGCCATCTCACCGGGTCCACGCTGCCGGCAAATGGGCCACACACAGGGGAGAAAAGGCAGTTGCGACTCCCTGGATGGACCCCATGGTACTTTAAGTCAGGGGTTATCCAAACACAGAAGTGCTAGGAAGGCAAGCTAACTGGTTACCCTCAGACTGGTCCGAAGGAGCCCTGGTTCTACCTGGTTTATTACAGCATCGCCCGGGTCAGCTCACCTTAACAACACCTGAGTGAGTAAAAAGCAGTTGAAAGACTTTTGGACTGAGCTTAAGTTAATCCTGGACCCGCTATCCTACTCACCCGAGCCCCTGGGGCCTGGCTCACTCACGGGAGGCTACATCACCTGGTTGCAGACCCCATCAGCTCCAGACGCTCATAAAATCTGCAGCGGCAGTCATCCATATCCTTGACCGCGAGGTGTGAGTGGCGTGACGACATATAGAACACTAATAGTACCTGTTGCCACATCAAAGAAGCCCTGTGGCATCCCTGAAGAGGAACATCATCCCTGGGGCGACACATGATATTATTGGGGTGTGATAGTTAACTACATTATAAAGGTACTGTAGTTTTCAATGTTATATAGGCCTTTTAACTTAATAAGCTATGGGTTAAACGATTATAGGACACTGTATTTGGCATTTCTTATGGCAGTCTTTAAGAGTTTACTGCCAGCACTCAATGTCATAGGTGCACACAATTATGGTAATTATGGTACACCTATTAGAGAATATTTGGTGAATTAGAGTTTACAGGTCCATTATTGATCTTTGGACTCTGGAAACAGGCCAGTAATATGTGACAACTAATTATTATATAATCAATCGGAACTCATTCAGATGCTCTGATGGATGAAACTAGTGAAGTTTAAATGCAACATCAAGCTTCCAATTATACATTACTATAGCTGACAATGTTCTGGTATATCTTCCTTCATCCAATCACTGATATTCACAGATATCATTTGTAAAGCAGATGAAGGCATATTTGTTGATTTTAATAGCATAGACTTCCTCTAACCCCTTCTCAATATTGAACATACTTATACGTCCAATGTCAGGTCTCCATTTTAACACGGGCTCAAAAGCTGTGCTATTCAACTATTACCTGCTTCTAACAGAAGCGAGTAGAGCTGATGTCATGTGCGTGTCACGGCTGATAGACAGTCATGTCGTTTCCGGCCATAAAAGGTCACAGCCTTTGGCTACGCAGAATGTTCCCTGGCTCTCCATTGTTCCTTGAGTCAGTATTCATTATTATAGGTTGCTTTCCAGCTAGATTCATCTCTCCAGAATTTGGACCCAGCAGGAGCTCGTCTTCCACCCAGCTCCTGTACATCACCATTATCTTGGTGCTTTAACCCCTTCACCCCCGGCCACTAAAACACCCTAATGACCGGGCCATTTTTTGCAATTCTGACCAGTGTCACTTTGACAGGTTATAACTCTGGAACGCTTCAACGGATCCTGGCGATTCTGACATTGTTTTTTCGTGACATATTGTACTTCATGTCAGTGGTAAATTTAGGCCGATACTTTTTGCGTTTATTTGTAAAAATTTAGGAAATTGTGCGAAAATTTGGAAAATTTTGCAATTTTCAAACTTTGAAAATTTATGCCCATAAATCTGAGAAATATGTCACACAAAATAGTTACTAAATAACATTTCCCACTTGTCAACTTTACATCAGCGCAATTTTCGAAAGAATTTTTTTTTTTGTTAGGAAGTTAGAAGGGGTCAAATTTCATCAGCAATTTCTAATTTTTCCAACAAAATTTACAAAATATTTTTTTTAGGGACCACATCACATTTGAAGTGACTTTGAGAGGCCGAGGTGACAGAAAATACCCAAAAGTGACCCCATTCTAAAAACTGCACCCCTCACACTGCTCAAAACCACATCCAAGAAGTTTATTAACCCTTTGGGTGCGTCACAGGAACCAAAGCAATGTGGAAGGAAAAAATGAAAATTTTACTTTTTAACACAATAATGTTACTTTATCCATAAAATTTTCACTTTTACAAGGGAGAAAAGAGAAAGTGCACCCTACAATTTATTGTGCATTTTCTCCTGAGTAAGCTGATACCCCATATGTGGTAAAAATCAATTGTTTGGGTGCACGACAGAGGTTGAAAGGCAAGGAGCGCCATTTGAATTTTTGAACACAAAATTAGCTGCACTCATTAGCGGACGCCATGTCGGTTTTGAAGACCCCCTGAGGTGCCTAAACAATAGAGCTCCGCCACAAGTGACCCCATTTTGGAAACTAGAGCCCTCAAATATTTTTTCTAGATGTTTGATAAGCACTTTGAACACCTGGGGGCTTCACAGAAGTTTATAACGTTGAGCCGTGAAAAGAAAAAAAATGTTTTTTACCACAAAACTGTTGCTTCAACTAGGTAGCTTTTTTTTCACAAGGGTATCGGGAAAAAATGCAACATAAAATGTATTGTCCATTTTCTCCTGAGTACGCAGATACCTCATATGTGGTGGAAATCAAATGTTTGGACACACGGCAGTGCTCGGAAAGCAAGGAGCGCCATTTGAATTTTTGAACGCAAAATTAGCTGCACTAATTAGCGGACGCCATGTCGGGTTTGAAGACCCCCTGAGGTGCCTAAACAATGGAGCTCCCCCACAAGTGACCCAATTTTGGAAACTAGAGCCCTCAAATATTTTTTCTAGATGTTTGATGAGCACTTTGAACACCTGGGGGCTTCACAGAAGTTTATAACGTTGAGCCGTGAAAAGAAAAAAAATTTTTTTTACCACAAAACTGTTGCTTCAACTAGGTAGCTTTTTTTTTCACAAGGGTATTAGGAAAAAATGCACCATAAAACGTATTGTCCATTTTCTCCTGAGTATGCAGATACCTCACATGTGGTGGAAAGTAATTGTTGGGCGCATGGCGGGGCTCAGAAGAGAAGGGCACCATTTGACAGCAAAATTGATTGGAATCATTAGCGGACGCCATGTCACGTTTTTAGACCCCCCCCCCCCATGGTGCCTAAACAGTGGAGCTCCCCCACAAATTACCCCATTTTGGAACTAGACCCCTCAAGGAATTTATCTAGGTGTTTAGTGAGCCCCTTGTACCCCCAGGGGCTCCACTGAAAGTTGATAACGTTGAACCGTGAAAATTATTTATTTTTTTTAAATTTTTTTTTTACATTTTTGCAGCAACAAGGTAGCTTTTTATTTTTCTTTATACAATGGTATCAGGAAAAAATAGACCATAAAACGTATTGTGCAATTTTTCCCGAGTACGCAGATACCTCACATGTGGTGGAAATCAATTGTTTGGGCGCATGGCGGGGCTCAGAAGACAAGGAACGCCATTTGACTTTTCAAATGCACAGACGCGGTGCACTGATCGGCTGCTGCAGGAGGCACGGTCGGATGAGATACAAAAAGCGCTGGGGATACGGAAAAAAAAAAAGTCACGCCAAAAATTGAGCAGGGATGTTGATCCGCGCTCAGCGGGACGCACGGACAGATGCGATACTTTTTTTTCCGTATCCCCGACGCTTTTTGTATTGCATCAGTCCGTGCGTCCCGCCGAGCGCTGATCAGGGATGCACATAACGGATCGGCATCCCTGCTCAATTTTTGGCGTGACTTTTTTTTCCGTATCCCCGATGCTTTTTGTCACGCCAAAAATTGAGCAGGGATGCCGATCCGTTATGTGCATCCCTGATCAGCGCTCGGTGGGACGCACGGACAGATGCGATACAAAAAGCGTCGGGAATACGGGAAAAAAAGTCCTGCCGAAAACTGACCACGGATGCAGATACGTTATCTGCATCCCTGATCAGCGCTCGGCGGGACGCACGGACGCATGAGGTGTAAAAATGGACAGGGGATAGAGGAAAAAAAGAAAAAAAAAAAAGTTATACTCACAGTACCCAGAGGATTTGCAGGGGGAACAGAAGGCAAGGAACAGCTTTACAGCAGCAGCCAGCAGGCAGGAAGTTGGACAGCTCAGCAGAAGACCCAGGAAGAAGGACCCAGCGATGGAGGCAGATGTGATCGGCCGGTGAAGACAGGTAAAAGGACGTCGGGGGGACAGCAGAGGGGGACGGGGACAGCAGAGGGGGACGGGGACAGCAGAGGGGGACAGCAGAGGGGGAGGGGGAGAGCAGAGGGGGAGAGCAGAGGAGAAAGATACCGGAGGAGCTGCAGAATAGAGATCACAGGGGAGGCCAGCAGATTGGGATGTCGGGGGGCAGACTGGGATGTCGGGGGGCAGACCGGAATGTCTGGGGGCAGATCGGGATGTCTGGGGGCAGATCGGGATGTCTGGGGGCAGATCGGGATGTCGGGGGGCAGATCGGGATGTCGGGGGGGGCAGATCGGGATGTCGGAGGGCAGATCGAGATGTGGGGGGGCAGATCGGGATGTCGGGGGGCAGATCTGGATGGCGGGGGGCAGATCGCAGGGGGGCACGGGCAGGGGCCATTACGGGAGCGGGCAGGAGCAAATCACAAGAACGCGCAGGGGCTGCAAGAGAGCAGGGGAGCAGGGATACCGGAGGAGCTGCAGAAAAGAGATGGCGGGGGGCAGATCGGGATGTCGGGGGGGCAGATCGGCATGTCGGGGGGGCAGATCGGGATGGCGGGGGGCAGATCGCAGGGGGGCACGGGCAGGGGCCATTACGGGAGCGCGCAGGAGCAAATCACAAGAGCGCGCAGGGGCTGCAAGAGAGCAGGGGAGGAGGGATACCGGAGGAGCTGCAGAATAGAGATGGCGGGGGGCAGATCGGGATGTTGGGGGGGCAGATCGGGATGTCGAGGGGGCAGATCGGGATGTCGGGGGAGGGCAGATCGCAGGGGGGCACGAGCAGGGGCCATTACGGAAGCGCGCAGGGGCTGCAAGGTGAGCACAATACTCACCGCTCCTGCTCCGTGACGTGACAGCAGCGGCAGCAGCAGTGGTGGTGTGGTACCACTAGTACCAGCCAGTGCTGCACACTGCAGACATGTTGGGGGAGGGTCCCCAGACCAGCACAGGCCTGGGGAGGGCGGCCACCGGCAGATCAGACCGCCCTACTGCACACTGATTGGAGCGATTGCGCGTCATAGCACGATCGCTCCAATCAGTGCTGCAGGGGGGGGCCACGGTGTCTGCTTGCTTCCAGCCAATGATCGGAGCTGCTGCAGCCCCGGTCCTAGCTGGATTTTACAAGATCACACTATTTTTGGCATTTTTCTTTGCCGAAAACAGCGTGATCAATGTGATTGGCGGTTCCGATTTGAACAGCCAATCACATCGATCGCCTATGGGGGCCCCTGGGGTCAAGCAAAGGTACCCTGCTGTAAGAAACAGCAGGGGACATCATTTGAAAGCCGTTGCTATGGCCACGGCAATCAAATGAAGTTTAGGCCGTAAAATTACGTCCCTGGTCGTTAAGTCACGTTACAATAGGACGTAATTTTACTGCCCGCGGTCGTGAAGGGGTTAATAACCTTTCCTTCCTTGAACTGGTGCTGGTGATGTTTTTCAGTTATTTCAAGAATTGGATGGTATCATTGCTGAAAACTTTGCTGAACCTCTACCTGTGTCATCTGTAGATAAGTAGTTCATGCATTTTCCCCCTGTTTGTCCTCCTTGTGTCATCTATAGTGTTTAGTTGGGTTGACAAAGAGCTCATTCCATCTATTCCCTATTTAGGGTCCAGCAATAGGGATATCTAGGGTCAGGTATCCAGCTTGGCAAATAGGTGCAGAACCTATCTAGGATGATGAGGTAGAATCAGGGATCAGCAGTAGGTTTGATCAGGGGTCACCATCTTCCTTTTCCCAAGATACAGGGTTTCCCTTCCCTGCCCTCTTGCCAATCTTCTGGTGCTGCCCTGTACCTAGCGTGACAGCTGTGACAGCTGAGCTCCACCCACTGCTGTTAATTATGTAAATGTTGCTTTCAATCTCTGACAATAATATCTACAGCTCACGATCTTTGAAGCACACCATTCCACGTACCCATTAACCTACTTTGAACAACAGCTTGTTATGATAGTTGAAGGCCAGTCAATGACCACCGTGCGTGCCACGATGATGCATCAATGAAAACTAGCCTGAAACTAGTACTCATTAGAAACTGTAATTTTTAAAATATTCTGTAACACTTTGCTTATACTATATATAGCAAAATGAATCAGACAATTGCAATTGTTGTAATGGGAATAAATATAATGTAAAACAAATGTTTTTAAAATATATTAAAAAAACAAAAAAAGAATATAAATAAATCAACATATATGGCATCACTGCATCCATAAAAGTCTGGTCTATCAAAATATAAAATTAATCTGATCAGTAAACAATGTAAAAGGGGAAATAAATCAAATTGCCAGAATTGTATGTTTTTGGTAACCACAACATGGCAGATAAGTGAAAAAAGGTGATTGTAACTTAGCATCTACATTATGTGGTACTGTTAAAAAAAACAGTTGATCACACCAGAAACAAGTTCTCACTGCATTAACATATAGTAAAAATGTTACAGGTCTTCGAAAATGGCGGCAAGCTAAATTTTTTATGAATTTTCAATTCTATTTTCACCACATGAATAAAAGATATATAAATACATACATATAGCTGTAATTTTACTGACCTGGAAAATCATTTTGCCAGGTTATATTATGGCATAAACCTAAAAATGAATTGCAGAATTAAGTTTCTTTTTCAGAAATTTCCCCTCATCTGGATTTTTTTTCCAATGCATTAAATTGTAAAATAAATGGTGTTATTCAAAGCTATAGGTTGACAAGTAACAAGCCCCCATACACTGTATCTATGCCAATGGAAAAGTTAAAAAGTTATGGCTCTTGGAAGATGGGGAGGAAAATATGAAAAAGCAAAAAAGGAAAATCGTCCGTAGGAAAGTGGTTTAAATAGTTGTGAATACAAAAAAAAATGGACCAAATAGAAAATGCAATACAAAAAAAAACAAAACTTTACTGATTCTTTCTTAAGTTTTGGATACAGTCAAATAAACAAAACCATCAGAGAGCACCAGAGAAAAGTATGGGAGCCTAAGGGACTTAACCCTGTAAGTATCGCTGATTTGTGTCTGTTAGTGCATTTCCTCCCATAGGCCCATTTTGTGATGATCATGGAAAAAACTTTTAAGTACTTCTACAAATATGTAATGAAATTTCCTGTGTAAAAATACAGCTGGAACGTGAATTTTCTCTAAGGATTATGGTCCACAAAACTGTTTAGATTACCAGCACAATGATTTAGTTTGAAATACTTAAGAATAATTAGATAAAGCAAGATACTTTATAATGAAAAAGTTTGCATTTAAGGTCACCTCATCGTAATGGGGGGTGGGGGTTTTAACGTTTTTTCTTAACTGAATTACAAGGGAGGATCTTCTGCCTTGTTTTAAAATGAATAGATACCACAGAGACATTTCTACCTACTATGTTAACAGCATCTCCAAGATGCCACACATTTATCCAGAGTTGCTATTGATCAGACTTGCATAGTATTCACTTGTTTGAGACCATGTGACGCAAATGAATTAATACCGGATAGTATATGAGGTGCTCAGTTATGCACACATGATATAATATGGTTAAGGATCATATTAATTGATCCTCAATGTGTCAGTACCTTTCCTTTGTGTCTTCCATGGATATACTACTGTATGTAGTCGTCTAAATAAAATCAAATAAGAGTTTTAATTTTGACCACTTTGTGCTGGAAATAATTCTCCTGTTTGTTTGCCATGTCTTGGTGAGTGGGATGGATATTTTGGGCAATATACTCACAGAATTATTTCATCCCGAAAATCACAAGTGAGCACACCCCTATCCATATTGTAAATATGTTATTAAATCTTTACATGGGATAACACTGAGAATATGACACTTTGATGCAATATAAAGTAGCCAGTGTACAGCTTGTATAACAGTGTAAATTTTGTGTGGCTCTAAATAACTCAACACACAGCCATTTATGTCTCAACCACTAGCAAGAAATGTGAGTACAACCCTAAGTGAAAATGGCCAAATAGTGCTCAAAGTGTCATCATTTTATGTGCCTACCATTATTATCAAGCATTACCTTAACGCTCTTGGGCATGGAGTTCACTAGAGCTTCACAGGAGGCTCTGCAAACCTCTTCCACTCCTCGATGATAATATCACGATCCTAATGGATGTTAGAGACCATGTACTCCTCCACCTTTTGTTTGAGAATGCCCTGTAAATGGTCAATAGTAATTATGTTTTGAGACATGCTTAGTAAGTGTAGCACCTTTACCGCCAGTTTCTATAGCAAAGAGAAAATATGTGGCAGTCAAATAGTTGAATAAACTGGTATTTTACTGAGTAAGCTTGACCAGATATAGCAATCTCTTGATTTGATGCTGAGCACTTGCACTCAACGTCTTTGGTCAATCATCATAAGGCCAGTTATGAGTGAAACCTGTCTTGTTAAACCACTGCATGGTCTTAGCCACCATGCTGCAGCTTAGCTTAAGGCTGCTGGCAATCTTTTTATAGTTTAGGCCCTCTCTATGTAGGGCAAAAGTTCTTTTTTCAGAATCTCAGAGAATTCTTATCCATGAGGTGCTATGAGGAACTTTCAGTGACCAGTATGAGACAGAAAGTGTGAGAGTGATAACACCAAATTTAATGCACCTGCTCCTCAATCACAGTTTACACCTTGTAACACTAATGAGTCAAATAACACCGGGGATAGAAAATTGCTAATTGGGCACAATTTGGCCATTTTTATTAAGGGGTGACTGATTTTCATTTCCAGAAATGTAGACATTAATGGCTGTGTGTTGAGTTATTTAAAAGGCACACAAATTCTACGCTGCTATAAAGGCTGTACACTGATTACTTTACAGTTTTTCAAAGGATCATATCTTCAGTAGTGATGAGCGAGCATGCTTGTCACTACTCGGTACTCGCACGAGTATCACTGTACTCGGGCTGCTCGGCGGGGACCGAGTAATCTCGCGATACTCGTGCTTTACTCGTGGTCTTCATTTCTGCATGTTGGCGCTCTTTTGAGAGCCAGCCCTCATGCAGGGATTGGCTGGCAGACCACTGCAATGCCACAGCCCTGTTAGTTGTGGAATTGCAGTGATTGGCCGGCCTGCACAGCGTCACCGAGCCTTTATATCGGCCGGCGCGCTGTGCTCTGCTCACAGCTATTCTGACAGTGAGTGTAGGGAGAGTGTCGCTGATTCAGGGAAAGCTTTGCGGCCCTTTATAGCTTTTTCAGTTGCAGGGCTGCAAACAGTGTGACCAAAAGTCCTTCTCAGGACTATTCTAGTTGTATACAGGCAGGCAGGGTATAGCCAGGTCGGAGTACAGTAGCAGAGTCCTTCTCAGGACTATTGTTGCTATATACAGGCAGGGTATAGCCAGGTCTGAATACAGGCTAGTGACCAAAAGAGTCCTTGTCAGGACTATTGTAGCAGTATACAGGCAGGCAGGCAGGCAGGGTAGTGGTGACCGTATACCAGCCTTCATATCTGGGGCTGGTGTACACAGTGTAAAACAGTCCAGATAGTGTCTGACTTGTCTGTACTGTAATTGTCGCTCCCCAAAAAAACCTGTTAGTAGGTTATTATTGCGTCCGTGCTTGGTTTTTAAAACCGCACGTGTGTGCCTGTTGGTGGCAGCGTACAGGTGCACTGGTGTGCGTTTACCAAACTATTATATAACGCACAAGTGTAGTGTATAATACACGTCAGTCAGCAGTGGCTGATAGTGTCAGAGTTCTTAATTTTTGCTCCTAAAACCTGTGTTAGGTTATTATTGCGTCCGTGCTTGGTTTTTAAAACCGCACGTGTGTGCCTGTTGGTGGCAGCGTACAGGTGCACTGGTGTGCGTTTACCAAACTATTATATAACGCACAAGTGTAGTGTATAATACACGTCAGTCAGCAGTGGCTGATAGTGTCAGAGTTCTTAATTTTTGCTCCTAAAACCTGTGTTAGGTTATTATTGCGTCCGTGCTTGGTTTTTAAAACCGCACGTGTGTGCCTGTTGGTGGCAGCGTACAGGTGCACTGGTGTGCGTTTACCAAACTATTATATAACGCACAAGTGTAGTGTATAATACACGTCAGTCAGCAGTGGCTGATAGTGTCAGAGTTCTTAATTTTTGCTCCTAAAACCTGTGTTAGGTTATTATTGCGTCCGTGCTTGGTTTTTAAAACCGCACGTGTGTGCCTGTTGGTGGCAGCGTACAGGTGCACTGGTGTGCGTTTACCAAACTATTATATAACGCACAAGTGTAGTGTATAATACACGTCAGTCAGCAGTGGCTGATAGTGTCAGAGTTCTTAATTTTTGCTCCTAAAACCTGTGTTAGGTTATTATTGCGTCCGTGCTTGGTTTTTAAAACCGCACGTGTGTGCCTGTTGGTGGCAGCGTACAGGTGCACTGGTGTGCGTTTACCAAACTATTATATAACGCACAAGTGTAGTGTATAATACACGTCAGTCAGCAGTGGCTGATAGTGTCAGAGTTCTTAATTTTTGCTCCTAAAACCTGTGTTAGGTTATTATTGCGTCCGTGCTTGGTTTTTAAAACCGCACGTGTGTGCCTGTTGGTGGCAGCGTACAGGTGCACTGGTGTGCGTTTACCAAACTATTATATAACGCACAAGTGTAGTGTATAATACACGTCAGTCAGCAGTGGCTGATAGTGTCAGAGTTCTTAATTTTTGCTCCTAAAACCTGTGTTAGGTTATTATTGCGTCCGTGCTTGGTTTTTAAAACCGCACGTGTGTGCCTGTTGGTGGCAGCGTACAGGTGCACTGGTGTGCAATTTCCAGAAACTTTGATATAACGCACAAGTAGTGAATATACACGTCAGCAGTGCACAGCATTGCAAAATGCGCAAGGGCATTGGCAAGGAACAAGGAAGTGGACGTGATGGTGGTGCAGGCAGAGGCCGAGGTCGTGGGCAAGCTCTAATTTCGCCACAACAAAGGGCCACATCTAGTCGCTCGCACGTCCTGTCCCAAATTCTTGGGGACCGCAGCAGTACACCGCTCTTGAACCAAGACCAGTGTCAACAGGTTGTTAGTTGGATAGCGGATAATGCTTCCAGTCAGATTGGCACCACCACAAACACTCTGTCTTCCACACGGTCAAGTGTCAGTAGCCGTGATACTGCACCGCACATTTCTGAACCTGATCCTCCTTCCTACCACCAGGCTGAGTACACGTCCTCCTCGGACATTAATGATCCCACACTTGGACACTCGGAAGAGCTGTTCACGTTTCCATTCACACATTCTGGCCTCTCGCCAGCTCATATTGAAGTGGGTCATGAGGAGATCGTCTGTACAGATAGCCAAATATTTGAGCAGCCACGTTCTCACGAAGTTGGCAACGTGTCTCAACAAGTGGTGGACGATGATGAGACACAATTGTCAGCAAGTCAGGAGGAGGAGCAGGGTGCGGAAGAGGAAGACGACGTGGTGGATGATCCAGTAACTGACCCAACCTGGCAGGAGGATATGCAGAGCGAGGACAGCAGTGCACAGGGGGAGGGAGGCGTAGCATCACAACAGGCAGTAAGAAGCAGGGTGGTGGTCCCAGGCAGAAGTCAGGCAACCGTTCCCCGTAACAACACGACGACACAAGGTGCCTGTACAAATGTTAGGTCTTCACGAGTCTGGCAGTTTTTTAAGTTGGATCCAGATGATTCAAAAAAGGCCATTTGCAACACCTGCCGTGCCAGCATCAGCAGGGGTACCAAAACTAGCAGCCTGACCACCACCAGCATGATCAGGCACATGTCAGCCAAGCACCCGACTTTGTGGGAAGTACAACAGAGTCGAGGAGCAGTGCTTGCTGATGTCACTGCTACGTCTTCGCTGGTTGTGCATGCGAGCCAATCCTCTGTCCATGCTGCCTGCGAACAAGCCTCCTCCACTCCTGCACCTGCAGTTGCCTACGCAGAAAGAACACCATCATCAAGCACGTCCTTGTCCCAGCGCAGCGTTCAGTTATCCATTCAGCAAACCTTTGAACGCAGGCGCAAATACACTGCCAACACCCCACATGCCACAGTTCTAAATGCTAACATTTCGCGACTGCTTGCGCTGGAAATGTTGCCTTTTAGGCTGGTGGAGACAGAAGCATTCCGTGACCTGATGGCGGCAGCTGTCCCACGTTACTCGGTCCCCAGCCGCCACTATTTCTCCCGGTGTGCCGTCCCCGCGTTGCATAACCACGTGTCACAAAACATCACACGTGCCCTGAACAACGCTGTTTCACCCAAAGTCCACCTAACCACAGACACGTGGACAAGTGCTTGTGGGCAAGGCCGCTACATCTCGTTGACGGCACACTGGGTTAATATTGTGGAAGCTGGGACCCAGTCTGAGCGAGGGACGGAACACGTCCTTCCCACACCAAGGTTTGCAGGCCCTACCTCAGTCAGTGTTTCACCCACACTCTACAGCTCCGGAATGTCATGCTCTTCAGCCTCCTCCTCCTCCTGCGCATCCTCATCCACTGTGCCCTCCACACCAGTCACAAGCTGGAAGCACTGCAGCACTGCCTCGGCGAAGCGGCAACAGGCTGTGCTGAAGCTAATCTGCATAGGTGACAAACCCCACAATGCAGAAGAGCTGTGGACAGCTCTGAAACAGCAGGCAGATCACTGGCTCACACCTCTGAACCTAAAGCCAGGAAAGGTCGTTTGTGACAATGGCCGGAACCTGGTGGCGGCTTTGAGGCGAGGCCAGCTGACACATGTTCCATGCGTGGCCCATGTGCTCAACCTCGTGGTTCAGCGGTTTATAAAGTCATACCCAGAGCTGTCTGATCTGCTGGTAAAAGTTCGCCGCCTGTCTGCACATTTTCGAAAGTCACCTACTGCTTCAGCCGGCCTTGCCGGCTTTCAGCGCCGTTTGCATCTTCCGGCTCACAGACTGGTGTGTGATGTCCCCACGCGTTGGAATTCAACTCTGCACATGTTGGTCAGGATATGTGAGCAGAAGAGGGCAGTTGTTGAGTACCTGCATCACCTAAGCCGTCGGGAAATGGGTCAAACTCCACACATAACACCTGAGGAGTGGAGATGGATGTCAGACCTATGTACCATCCTCCAAAACTTTGAGGACTCCACCAAGATGGTGAGTGGTGATGACGCCATTATTAGCGTCACCATACCGCTACTCTGCCTTCTAAAACGGTCCCTTTTGAAAAACAAACATGATGCATTGCAGGCGGAGCGCGATGAGTTGCAGCAAGAAACAGTAGTGGGTGTGGGTGATAACACACAGCCCAGCCTCGTCTCATCACAACGTGCAGTGGAGGACTATGACGAGGAGGAGGATGAAGACATGGAGCAACTCTCCGGCCAAATTGAGGATATGACATGCACACCAGTCATATCCTCGATTCAGCGTGGCTGGCCAGAGGACAGGGTAGATGAGGAGGAGGAGGAGGAGGAGGAGGAGGAGGACAGCATGTTCAGTCATCTTGTTGGTCAGGCTACTGAAGTCCTGGCTGTTAAGAGTCTGGCGCACATGGCTGACTTTATGGTAAGCTGCCTGTCTCGTGACCCTCGCGTTAAGAACATCTTGGCCGACAATCATTACTGGTTGGTAACACTGTTAGACCCACGCTACAAGGAGAACTTTTTGTCTCTTATTCCCGTGGATGAGAGGTCAACCAAAATGCAGCAGTTTCGGAAGGCCATACTCACGGAAGTAGGCAAAGCATTCCCCTCACAAAACGCTAGCGGCATAGGTCAGGAATCAGTGGACAACCGAGGCGTACAGCCGAGAGAGGCACAAGTCCAATCCGCCAGAGGTAGGGGAACAGTCTTTAAGATGTGGGACAGTTTTCTCAGCCCCTCACGTACCACAGCCCCTGAGGTGCGGGGTAGTGCCACAAGAAATCCTAAGTTTGCCCAGATGCTGAAGGAGTACCTTGCAGATCGAACAACTGTACTCCGACATTCCTCTGTGCCTTACAATTATTGGGTATCCAAGCTGGACACGTGGCATGAATTGGCTCTCTACGCCTTGGAAGTCCTGGCCTGCCCTGCTGCTAGCGTTTTGTCAGAGCGTGTTTTTAGTGCCGCAGGTGGAATCATTACAGATAAACGCACCCGCCTGTCAACTGAAAATGCTGACAGGCTGACTCTGATAAAGATGAACAAGGGTTGGATTGGGCCAGACTTCACCACACCACCAGCAAATGAGAGCGGAATTTAAAGTTTGCCATGTACCTCCACTCACCCATGGGTACACTTCTCGACTTTGGATAATCGCTGGACTGCTCCTCCTTCTCCTCATGCGCCATCATGATGACCGTTACAATAGTTAGGTCTTTGTTTCAGGTATACCCCCAGTGGTAAATTTTTTCGCCCATTCTTTGCAGAATGGACATTACAACGACAGGAGACCCGCTCCTTTGCAATGGGAACAATGTTTTGAGGCCCTCATGCACGTCTCTACCCAGGGACAACGTGGAGCCTCCCAATTTTTGGCTGCCCTGCCTAAGGGCTATACTGAAATACACCCACTTCCTTAAAATGGACACTTAATGTTTTGAGGCCCTCATGCACGTCTCTACCCAGGGACAATGTGGAGCCTCCCAATTTTTGGCTGCCCTGCCTAAGGGCTATACTATAATACACCCACTTCCTGACAATGGACACTTAATGTTTTGAGGCCCTCATGCACGTCTCTACCCAGGGACAATGTGGAGCCTCCCAATTTTTGGCTGCCCTGGCAAAGGGCTATACTGAAATAGACCCACTTCCTTACAATGGGCACTTCAGGTTTAAAGGCCATCATGCACGTCTCTACCCAGGGACAATGTGGAGCCTCCCAATTTTTGGCTGCCCTGCCTAAGGGCTATACTATAATACACCCACTTCCTGACAATGGACACTTAATGTTTTGAGGCCCTCATGCACGTCTCTACCCAGGGACAATGTGGAGCCTCCCAATTTTTGGCTGCCCTGGCAAAGGGCTATACTGAAATAGACCCACTTCCTTACAATGGGCACTTCAGGTTTAAAGGCCATCATGCACGTCTCTACCCAGGGACAATGTGGAGCCTCCCAATTTTTGGCTGCCCTGCCTAAGGGCTATACTATAATACACCCACTTCCTGACAATGGACACTTAATGTTTTGAGGCCCTCATGCACGTCTCTACCCAGGGACAATGTGGAGCCTCCCAATTTTTGGCTGCCCTGGCAAAGGGCTATACTGAAATAGACCCACTTCCTTACAATGGGCACTTCAGGTTTAAAGGCCATCATGCACGTCTCTACCCAGGGACAATGTGGAGCCTCCCAATTTTTGGCTGCCCTGCCTAAGGGCTATACTATAATACACCCACTTCCTGACAATGGACACTTAATGTTTTGAGGCCCTCATGCACGTCTCTACCCAGGGACAATGTGGAGCCTCCCAATTTTTGGCTGCCCTGGCAAAGGGCTATACTGAAATAGACCCACTTCCTTACAATGGGCACTTCAGGTTTAAAGGCCATCATGCACGTCTCTACCCAGGGACAATGTGGAGCCTCCCAATTTTTGGCTGCCCTGCCTAAGGGCTATACTATAATACACCCACTTCCTGACAATGGACACTTAATGTTTTGAGGCCCTCATGCACGTCTCTACCCAGGGACAATGTGGAGCCTCCCAATTTTTGGCTGCCCTGGCAAAGGGCTATACTGAAATAGACCCACTTCCTTACAATGGGCACTTCAGGTTTAAAGGCCATCATGCACGTCTCTACCCAGGGACAATGTGGAGCCTCCCAATTTTTGGCTGCCCTGGCAAAGGGCTATACTGAAATAGACCCACTTCCTTACAATGGGCACTTCAGGTTTAAAGGCCATCATGCACGTCTCTACCCAGGGACAATGTGGAGCCTCCCAATTTTTGGCTGCCCTGGCAAAGGGCTATACTGAAATAGACCCACTTCCTTACAATGGGCACTTCAGGTTTAAAGGCCATCATGCACGTCTCTACCCAGGGACAATGTGGAGCCTCCCAATTTTTGGCTGCCCTGCCTAAGGGCTATACTATAATACACCCACTTCCTGACAATGGACACTTAATGTTTTGAGGCCCTCATGCACGTCTCTACCCAGGGACAATGTGGAGCCTCCCAATTTTTGGCTGCCCTGGCAAAGGGCTATACTGAAATAGACCCACTTCCTTACAATGGGCACTTCAGGTTTAAAGGCCATCATGCACGTCTCTACCCAGGGACAATGTGGAGCCTCCCAATTTTTGGCTGCCCTGCCTAAGGGCTATACTATAATACACCCACTTCCTGACAATGGACACTTAATGTTTTGAGGCCCTCATGCACGTCTCTACCCAGGGACAATGTGGAGCCTCCCAATTTTTGGCTGCCCTGGCAAAGGGCTATACTGAAATAGACCCACTTCCTTACAATGGGCACTTCAGGTTTAAAGGCCATCATGCACGTCTCTACCCAGGGACAATGTGGAGCCTCCCAATTTTTGGCTGCCCTGCCTAAGGGCTATACTATAATACACCCACTTCCTGACAATGGACACTTAATGTTTTGAGGCCCTCATGCACGTCTGTATGCAGGGGCATTGGTGAACCTCACAATTTAGGACTGCCCTGGCAAAGGAAAATACTACAAAGACTCACTTCCTCAAAATGGGCACATTAGACTCAAGAGGCCTTCATGTACGTCTCTTCTCAGGGACATCGGAGTGCCACACAATGTTTTCACGTAAAATCTTTCATGTATTGATCTCAAAAAGTAACATACACCAGATCTATCTCACTATTGGGTATGTGCCCTTAACATTTCCGCCATGAAAAATCATTTTGGGGTCATTTTGGAAGGTTTTCTGGTGAGTCCGTAAAAATGGCGTAAAACGCGGACAAAATTGTTCACAGCTGTGACTTTTGAGTGATAAATGCTTCAAGGGGTCTTCCCCATGCTGTTGCCATGTCATTTGAGCACTCTTCTGAGACTTTTGTGACATTTTTAGGGTTTCTCCATGCTGCCGGGAGGTCATTTCACAAAAATACTCGGGTCTCCCATAGGATAACATTGGGCTCGTTGCTCGGGCCGAGTACACGAGTATCTTGGGAGGCTCGGCCCGAGCTTCGAGCACCCGAGCTTTTTAGTACTCGCTCATCACTAATCTTCAGTGTTGTCCCTTGAAAAGATTTTTTAAAAAAAAAAGTACAACATTTGTGAGGGATGTACTCAATTTTGTGACATCTCTTATGTAGGGTAAGATAACTGCTGAATTTTTTGGTAGAGATGATGACAACACCAAAGGATGACATAAAATCTTTATATCTTTTTCTAAAATGTGTAATGATACAAAGCAATTTCAAGGGTAGATAATATATGTAATATATAGAGATGAGTGATCCTGCCAAGGATCGGATTAATTCAAGATTGCCGGACCTGTCTGAGATCACTGATTAGATCGTCGATCCTAGCCGATCCAATCATCAATCTTAGCCGAACCCATTAAATTGAATGGGAGGCAAATTTGGTGTTATAAAATGGTGCAGGGGGCTGAAATAGAAAGAAAATAAAAATGGTTAAAGCAGTACAAACTTACCCAGTCTCCCGTGGCTGCAGCTCTACTTTCGGGGCCAATAATTATCCCTAATGCATATTCACTGCTTCCCCTTCCACCAGCGTCTCTGATTGACTGCCGTTAGATCATGATTCTACCCTGTGGGACAACGTCTGGGATTAGTTGGAATCACAAACTCTGTCTGTGTCCTTTTACAGGTGATAAATAAATAAAACAATTGGCGTTTGCCCAAGTTTGTAGAAAAAAGGAAAAAATTTGAACAGTAGAAGATTGGAAATGGATGTGGATTTGAGTGATGAGCTGAAAGTCAAAAGTCTAGGCTCTAATTGGTGCAAATGGGTCTTAAACAAACACGGGAAAAAGGGGCAAACATATCAAGACATAGAAGGAACTGTTAAGTTTGGTGGGTGAAGCCTGATGATATGGGATTGTTTCACACACCAAAGGCATCGGATACTTCACCAGAATCAATGATAGTCTTAATGCTGAGCTACTGTATATGTGAGTATCCTACAAGACGAGTTACTTCATACACTCGAGTACTATGCATAAGAAAATGCTGACATATTGTTCCAACAGACAGCAACTAAAAGCAGATGCTGAGATTGGCACAGAAATTGTTTAATGATAATGAAATACAATTGCTGGAATGGCACCAACAGACTTTAGACCTCAACCCAATAGAAAACTTGTTGGTAAAAATGAAGAAAAACCTGTGCACATACCCAAGTGAGCCAACCAGCATGCAACAATATTGGGAACATGAAGTAGAGACCTGGGATCCGATTTCGGTCAAGACATGCCTAGATCTGATCTAGAGCATGCCTAAAAGGTATCAGGCAGTGTTGAAAGACAAATGGGAATTTAGCTAATTATATACTAACTATTTGCAAGTCAAATTTATGTACAAAACAGCCAAGATGATTGTCTATGAAATGAAGGTAGTCTCATGCTAAAAGCTGTAGTAGATCTTGAGATACTGAGCCTTAAATTCAAAAGTTCTAAACATTGTTACCCTTTTCCTTTTTAATATGTATAGAATACTAACTGTAGTACCCGGGTGTTGCCCAGGATAGTAATTGTCTTTCTGTCTCTCTCCCAGTCTCTGTCTGTATGTCGCTGTCTGTCTGTCTCGCTTTCTGTCTCTTTCCTTGTCTGTCTATTTCTATCTCTCTGTCTGTATTTGCATCAGTCTATCTGTCTCAATCTCTGTATCTGTCTGTCTCTCTCTATCTCTGTGTCTGTCTCTATGTGTGTGTCTTTCTGTCTCTCTCTTTCCCCATCTGCCTCTTTCCCCATCTGTCTCTTTCCCCATCTGTCTCTTTCCATCTGTCTTTGCCCTTCTGTCTCTTTGCCCGTCTGTCTCTTTGCCCGTCTGTCTCTTTCCCGGCCTGTTTCTTTCCTGGCCTGTCTCTTTAACGGCAATTCTCTTTCCCGCTCTGTCTCTTTCCTGCACTGTCTCTTTGCCCATCTGTCTCTTTGCCCATCTGTCTCTTTGCCCATCTGTCTGTTTGCTGGGCTGTCTCTTTGCTGGGCTGTCTCTTTCCAGGTCTTTCTCTTTCCCGGTCTGTCTCTTTGCTGGTCTGTCTCCCCACCGACATCATATTACCTCACACATAAGCTTAGTTTATTTGGTTCCTGTAGCAACCACTGACAGTTGCAATTTATAGCCTGCAGCTCCCAGCTCCATTCAGTTTAATGGATGCAAGATTTTTATAGAATAACTATAAAGCACGGGGTTACATTTTCCTTCCCAAACATAGTCTATGACGTTCCCTGAATCACATGGAGTGTCTGTGCAAACTTTCGTGATTGTAAATGCGACGGTGCATATTCCTTTAGCGGACATACATACATACATATATACACACAGTCAGCTTTATATATTAGATTTAACCTTGCATTTAGCCAAGAATATAAAATAAAGATTAGGAATTATACTCTAGCTGAGTTACAAGCTTGAGAAGTAAACTTTCATTGGTGAGCATCATTGACTTTCATTGAGCATGTCCTTAGCAATTAACCAGTATTATCACGACTTATAAAATAGCGTTTTCAAAATAAAACCCTACAATTACACGCTATCAATTACAGATGCCTATTCAAAGGAGAACAACAAAATGCTCTACTTAACAGGACATGCCATTTTAATGACCTTCAGTGTCAATGATTACATTTACTTATATACTATAAACTTTGCCAAAGTCATTGCATGTACATGTCTTGTTAAATATCACTTCATATTTTATGCTTATTGAATATTTACTACATGACAATGTCAACTTAAAATGCTAAACTGCACACTTGCTAATCCTCTAGGGCTGAATAAATGTCACACTAAAATGTTTCACTGTTCTCAGAAAGTAATAGAAGGCAAGAAGCCTTTAAAACGATTGTTCAAAAAGTATGGCTAAGTACACTATATAAACACGCAACGTCCCTGACAAACGTAACTTTACTGAGTGACGAACTATCCAGTGTGTAAATTGAAACCATATCATTTAATGAAAGGAAGTTTGTCAGCCCAAATTAACAGTATTAACTTAGCCCATGACTTTATATGGGATGTAGCCTCTGTGAAAATTGGCTCTTTAGTAGAGTTGAGCGCGGTTCGAGTGATTTTGGGGGCTGTTCTAGATCGAACTAGAACTCGAGCTTTTTGCTAAAAGCTCGATAGTTCTAGTTACGTTCGAGAACGGTTCTAGCAGCAAAAAAAAACAGCTAATTCCTAGCTGGCTTTCCGCTGTAATAGTGTAAGTCACTCTGTGACTCACACTATTATGAAATTTCAGTGTATAGTGTGCGGGAACAGCGCATTCAGATCACTGCTGTATGTATAATGGCGATCGCCATTTTTTTTTTTTTTCTTGTCTTCCTTCCCTAAGCGCGCGCGTGTAGTGGGGCGGGCCAGCATGTCAGCCAATCCCAGACACACACACAGCTAAGTGGACTTTTAGCCAGAGAAGCAACGGCATGTGTGATAGGATGTCCATGTCACATGTCCCTGCATTATAAAACCGGACATTTTCCTCCAGCACGCCATTATCTGCCTTTTGCGTCCTTGGTGTCAGACATCACTGGCGCGTGTAGTGGGGCGGGCCAGCATGTCAGCCAATCCCAGACACACACACAGCTAAGTGGACTTTTAGCCAGAGAAGCAACGGCATGTGTGATAGGATGTCCATGTCACATGTCCCTGCATTATAAAACCGGACATTTTCCTCCAGCACGCCATTATCTGCCTTCTGCGTCCTTGGTGTCAGACATCACTGGCGCGTGTAGTGGGGCGGGCCAGCATGTCAGCCAATCCTAGACACACACACAGCTAAGTGGACTTTTAGCCAGAGAAGCAACGGCATGTGTGATAGGATGTGCATGTCACATGTCCCTGCATTATAAAACCGGACATTTTCATCCAGCACGCCATTATCTGCCTTCTGCGTCCTTGGTGTCAGACATCACTGGCGCAGCTCCTATCGCCGATACTGCTGTATACGCTCCATACACTGCGCTGGACAGCTTAGGGATAGCACTTTCTATCAGTCCTTTTAAGGGCTCATACCAGCAGGGTCAGAGCCATAGGTGACAGAGTTTAAAACAGAGTTTAACAGCTACAAAAGATGATAGCGTCTGTGTAGCTAAGGTCAGGGATTTCCTCGCTGCATTTCCCCATTAGGAGGGATAGAAAGGCAGGCTTCCTTTCCTCTACCCAGAGACCCACAACCCTGCCACTGTACCCTCCTGCCCTTTGCACACTCCAACTCATTGTTACTAAGCCATTATACTAGCAAACACTGAGTGAACTTAGTGGCATCCTAAACGTAGCTATTGGACTTCTGTATAGTCCCACTAGTGCAAAGATATTTGCAGCACGTCTGCCTGCATTGCACACTCCAACTCATTATAACTAAGCCATTATACTAGCAAACACTGAGTGAACCTAGGGGCATCCTAAACGTGGCTATTGGACTTCTGTATAGTCCCACTAGTGCAAAGATATTTGCACCACGTCTGCCTGCATTGCACACTCAAACTCATTGTAACTAAGCCATTATACTAGCAAACACTGAGTGAACCTAGTAGCATCCTAAACGTGGCTATTGGACTTCTTTAAAGTCCCACTAGTGCAAAGATATTTGCAGCACCTCTGCCTGCATTGCACAGTCAAACTCATTATAACTAAGCCATTATACTAGCAAACACTCAGTGTACCTAGTGGCATCCTAAACGTGGCTATTGGACTTCTGTATAGTCCCACTAGTGCAAAGATATTTGCAGCACGTCTGCCTGCATTGCACAGTCAAACTCATTATAACTAAGCCATTATACTAGCAAACATTGAGTAAACTTAGCGGCATCCTAAACGTGGCTGTTGGACATTTGTATTGTCCCAGTAGTGCAAATATATTTGCAGCACGTCTGCCTGCATTGCACACTCCAACTCATTGTAACTAAGCCATTATACTAGCAAACACTGAGTGAACCTAGTGGCATCCTAAACGTGGCTATTGGACTTCTGTATAGTCCCACTAATGCAAAGATCTTTGCAGCACGTCTGCCTGCATTGCACACTCAAACTCATTATAACTAAGCCATTATACTAGCAAACACTGAGTGAACTTAGTGGCATCCTAAACGTGGCTATTGGACTTCTGTATAGTCCCACTAGTGCAAAGATATTTGCAGCACGTCTGCCTGCATTGCACACTCAAACTCATTGTTACTAAGCCATTATACTAGCAAACACTGAGTGAACCTAGTGGCATCCTAAACGTGGCTATTTGACTTCTGTATAGTCCCACTAGTGCAAAGATATTTGCAGCACGTCTGCCTGCATTGCACACTCAAACTCATTGTAACTAAGCCATTATACTAGCAAACACTGAGAGAACCTAGTGGCATCCTAAACTTGGCTATTGGACTTCTATATAGTCCCACTAGTGCAAAGATATTTGCAGCACGTCTGCCTGCATTGCACACTCCAACTCATTGTAACTAAGCCATTATACTAGCAAACACTGAGTGAACCTAGTGGCATCCTAAACGTGGCTATTGGACTTCTGTATAGTCCCACTAGTGCAAAGATATTTGCAGCACGTCTGCCTGCATTGCACACTCCAACTCATTGTAACTAAGCCATTATACTAGCAAACACTGAGAGAACCTAGTGGCATCCTAAACGTGGCTATTGTACTTCTGTATAGTCCCACTAGTGCAAAGATATTTGCAGCACGTCTGCCTGCATTGCACACTCAAACTCATTGTAACTAAGCTATTATACTAGCAAACACTGAGTGAACCTAGTGGCATCCTAAACGTGGCTATTGGACTTCTGTATAGTCCCACTAGTGCAAAGATATTTGCAGCACGTCTGCCTGCATTGCACACTCAAACTCATTATAACTAAGCCATTATACTAGCAAACACTGAGTGAACTTAGTGGCATCCTAAACGTGGCTGTTGGACTTTTGTATTGTCCCAGTAGTGCAAAGATATTTGCAGCACGTCTGCCTGCATTTCACACTACAACTCATTGTAACTAAGCTATTATAGTAGCAAACACTGAATGAACCTAGTGGCATCCTAAACCTGGCTATTGGACTTCTGTATAGTCCCACTAGTGCAAAGATATTTGCAGCACGTCTGCCTGCATTGCACACTCCAACTCATTGTAACTAAGCCATTATACTAGCAAACACTGAGTGAACTTAGTGGCGTCCTAAACGTGGCTATTGGACTTCTGTATAGTCCCACTAGTGCAAAGATATTTGCAGCACGTCTGCCTGCATTGCACACTGAAACTCATTGTAACTAAGCCATTATACTAGCAATTTATGCTGCCAGTTTAAGGGCCGTAGTTACATTGTCAGGGATATTTATTATTTATTATTCTGCTGTTAATAAAGCTAGACCACTGCTGCAATCTACACCACCTCTCAATTTTTACTACCACATTTTCAGTGCACAATCTTGTCGCAATCAACATGAGTGGCAAAATGACAGGTGCTGGTGGAAAGGGGAAGAGGCGTGGTGGAAAAGGAAAAAAAGGGTTTGTCCGTTGGGAAGGTGGCAAAGCTCCATTAACATCTGCTGAAGGTAGACCATCTACCAGCAAAAGTAAGATGTCTACTACTTACCATGGACAATCCGATGTGCTCCCTTTTTTACGGGCACAAACAACAGGAACAAAGGTAGATGATGGCCAAAAAAGGAAAATGCTTGAATGGATCTCAAGTGGTCCAACAAGTGCCCTCTCAGCCACCTCAAGTACCGCATCCAAAAAACACCAGTCCTCTGAGTTGTCATCCCAATCAAACTTGCTTTCTCCCATCTCTGAAGTCTCCATCAGCCCTGCACAGTATGGTGGAACTGAGATGGCTGAGTCTGCAGAGCTGTTCAGTCACACTATAGCCTGGGAATCAGAGGTCTGCTCCCAAGCTACAGTGAGTACAGACCAGGAAATGGTCTGCAGTGATGCCCAGAACCTTTCTGACTCTGATTCAGGCCGTGAGGACCAAGTTTCTGAGCATAATGTTGACCCTTTGTCACAAACTGTAACACTTGTGGTTATAGACAATGAGGAACATACTGATGACGATGAGAAGCAGATACCAGATTGGGATGACAACTTAAATATTCGGTCAGGGCAAGAAGAGGCTCGGTCTGAGGGTGAGGGGAGTGCAAACACAACAATTGATGAGGAAGTTCTAGATCCCACCTACTGTCAACCCACAGTCAGGCACTCGAGGAGGTCAACAGAGGCGGTGGAAAAGGATGCAACCGACGACAAAGTTACCTTGCGCCTTCCTGGACAGAGTCGGAGCACTGGTAGCACGTCTACAACTGCATCATCAGCCACCACTCTGCCTCTGAGCACTAGTCGGGGGGGCTCAGCAGGTCGCATGCCCTCTAAGCCTTGCCTAGCCTGGTCCTTTTTTGACATAGAAAAAATCGCCCAAATTATGTGATGTGTAAAATTTGTCGTGATTCTGTTAGTAGAGGTCAAAACCTCAGCAGTTTGACAACTTCTTCCATGAATCGTCACATGAATAAATATCATAGGTCCCAGTGGGAAGCTCACCGTGCTGCAATGCGGCCTAGCGGAGCGAACCATCCACGGCCTGCCCCTTCCAGTGCATCCGCGCGCTCTTCATCTTCTAGGACTGTGGGGACAGCTGTCACACCTGGTTTTCCACGCACAAGATGTCTTTCGGCCTGCCGGTTCATCGCCTGAAATGCGATGTGGCAACACGCTGGAATTCGACTCTCCACATGCTGCAGCGACTGTGGCAACACCGCCGAGCCCTGGTGCAATACGTCATGACGTATAGCCTGGGCCAACGAGATGCAGAGGTGGGGCAGATCACCCTGATGGAGTGGTCTCAGATCAAGGACCCATGCACCCTTCTGCACAGTTTCGACATGGCGACGAATATGTTTAGCGCTGACAATGCCATTATCAGCATGACAATTCCAGTTATTTACATACTGGAGCACACGCTAAACACTATTCGGAGTCAGGGTGTGGGACAACAGGAAGGGGAGGAACTACAGGAGGATTCATATGCGCAAGGGACAGCAACATCACTAAGGTCCAGACGTTCATCATCACCAACGCGGCAGGCATGGGACCATGGGGGACAGGGATCAACAAGGGCGCATGGTAGCAGGCGAAATGTTGAGGAAGGTGCAGGAGAACATGAAGAAATGGAGGACGAACTGTCCATGGACATGGAAGACTCAGCGGATGAGGGAGACCTTGGTCAAATTTCAGTTGAAAGAGGTTGGGGGAGATGTCAGAGGAAGAAAGAACGGTTAGCACTAGAGTTGAGCGCGGTTCGTGGTTCGTGGTTCTCCAGTTCTAGGCTCGAGTGATTTTGGGGCATGTTCTAGATCGAACTAGAACTCGAGCTTTTTTGCAAAAGCTCGATAGTTCTAGAAACGTTCGAGAACGGTTCTAGCAGCAAAAAAACAGCTAAATCCTAGCTTGGTTTCTGCTGTAATAGTGTAAGTCACTCTGTGAATCACACTATTATGACATTTCAGTGTATACTGTGCGGGAACAGCGCCTTCAGATCACTGCTGTTTGTATAATGGCGATCGCCATTTTTTTTTTTTTTTTTTCTTGTCTTCCTTCCCTAAGCGCGCGCGTCTTGTGGGGCGGGCCAGCATGTCAGCCAATCCCAGACACACACACAGCTAAGTGGACTTTTAGCCAGAGAAGCAACGGCATGTGTGATAGGATGTCCATGTCACATGTCCCTGCATTATAAAAACGGACATTTTCCTCCAGGACGCCATTATCTCTTCTGCGTCTTTGGTGTCAGACATCACTGTCGCAGCTCCGTCCTCCTGAGTCCTATCGCCGATACAGCTGTATGCGCTCCATACACAGCGCTGGACAGCATAGGGATAGCACTTTCTAGCAGTCCTTTTAAGGGCTCATGTAGGAAGGAACTCCGGCACTCCTAATTACCCCAGTAAGAGACTTAAACAAATATAATGCTCAAAATGTTTTTTATTCAAAGGAAAAAAGTCCATAAATAAACGTTTTCGACCTAATTCGGTCTTCTTCTGAAAGGACTTATCTATATCCTATGTACCGATGGAGATGCAGAATAAAACTACGATCTTCCTTTATGAGATCCTCCTATATGGATCCACCATATCGAAACAGACCTGTTATGTTGAAAAAAATTCTTTGAATGAGGGTTTTATTAATTATTTCTATCGAACGTCTTAATAGCCTCACGGGGAAATGACTTTACCACATGTTTAGGTCAATCAGCTCTTCGCCACGGTATCATCAAAGATATAAAGATCAATTGCCTATGGGACCATTCAATGATACATATTCAGAATGCCGTCCTATAATTATCCAAAATTGGATGTCTGAAATGAGGTCGGATTAGACAATATTAGATGAAAAAAGGAAATCCCTCACGATTATATTGCAAAGTAGACATATGTGTGTAGGGAAACGCTCCGTGGACTTCAGCGTTTCCCTACACACATATGTCTACTTTGCAATATAATCGTGAGGGATTTCCTTTTTTCGTCTAATATTGTCTAATCCGACCTCATTTCAGACATCCAATTTTGGATAATTATAGGACGGCATTCTGAATATGTATCATTGAATGGTCCCATAGGCAATTGATCTTTATATGTTTGATGATACCGTGGCGAAGAGCTGATTGACCTAAACACGTGGTAAAGTCATTTCCCCGTGAGGCTATTAAGACGTTCGATAGAAATAATTAATAAAACCCTCATTCAAAGAATTTTTTTCAACATAACAGGTCTGTTTCGATACGGTGGATCCATATAGGAGGATCTCATAAAGGAAGATCGTAGTTTTATTCTGCATCTCCATCGGTACATAGGATATAGATAAGTCCTTTCAGAAGAAGACCGAATTAGGTCGAAAACGTTTATTTATGGACTTTTTTCCTTTGAATAAAAAACATTTTGAGCATTATATTTGTTTAAGTCTCTTACTGGGGTAATTAAGAGTGCCGGAGTTCCTTCCTACATATAATTATTTTTCTCCAGAGGACCGAAATGGTGAAGCAGGGTCCTAACTCACTTGACTTTTAAGGGCTCAAACCGGCAGGGTCAGAGTTAAGGTGACAGGTCCTGAAAACAGCGCCAGCGTCTGTGTAGCCAAGGTCAGGGATTTCCTCCCTGCATTTCCCTATTAGGAGGGATAGAAAGGCAGGCTTCCATTCCTCTACCCAGAGCCCCAAAATCCTGGCACTGTACCCTCGTGTCCTCTGCATACTCCAACTCATTATAACTAAGCCATTATACTAGCAAACACTCAGTGTACCTAGTGGCATCCTATCTGTGGCTATTGGACTTTGCTATAGTCCCACTAGTGCAAAGACATTTGCAGAGCGCGTCTGCCTGCATTGCACACTCCAACTCATGATAACTAAGCCATTATACTAGCAAACACTCAGTGTACCTAGTGGCATCCTATACGTGGCTATTGGACTTTGCTATAGTCCCACTAGTGCAAAGACATTTGCAGAGCGCGTCTGCCTGCATTGCACACTCCAACTCATTATAACTAAGCCATTATACTAGCAAACACTCAGTGTACCTAGTGGCATCCTATTCGTGGCTATTGGACTTTGCTATAGTCACACTAGTGCAAAGACATTTGCAGAGCGTGTCTGCCTGCATTGCACACTCCAACTCATTATAACTAAGCCAGTATACTAGCAAACACTCAGTGTACCTAGTGGCATCCTATCTGTGGCTATTGGACTTTGCTATAGTCCCACTAGTGCAAAGACATTTGCAGAGCGCGTCTGCCTGCATTGCACACTCCAACTCATGATAACTAAGCCATTATACTAGCAAACACTCAGTGTACCTAGTGGCATCCTATACGTGGCTATTGGACTTTGCTATAGTCCCACTAGTGTAAAGACATTTGCAGAGCGCATCTGCCTGCATTGCACACTCCAACTCATGATAACTAAGCCATTATACTAGCAAACACTCAGTGTACCTAGTGGCATCCTATCTGTGGCTATTGGACTTTGCTATAGTCCCACTAGTGCAAAGACATTTGCAGAGCGCGTCTGCCTGCATTGCACACTCCAACTCATTATAACTAAGCCATTATACTAGCAAACACTCAGTGTACCTAGTGGCATCCTATACGTGGCTATTGGACTTTGCTATAGTCCCACTAGTGCAACGACATTTGCAGAGCGCGTCTGCCTGCATTGCACACTCCAACTCATTATAACTAAGCCATTATACTAGCAAACACTCAGTGTACCTAGTGGCATCCTATCTGTGGCTATTGGACTTTGCTATAGTCCCACTAGTGCAAAGACATTTGCAGAGCGCGTCTGCCTGCATTGCACACTCCAACTCATTATAACTAAGCCATTATACTAGCAAACACTCAGTGTACCTAGTGGCATCCTATCTGTGGCTATTGGACTTTGCTATAGTCCCACTAGTGCAAAGACATTTGCAGAGCGCGTCTGCCTGCATTGCACACTCCAACTCATGATAACTAAGCCATTATACTAGCAAACACTCAGTGTACCTAGTGGCATCCTATCTGTGGCTATTGGACTTTGCTATAGTCCCACTAGTGCAAAGACATTTGCAGAGCACGTCTGCCTGCATTGCACACTCCAACTCATTATAACTAAGCCATTATACTAGCAAACACTCAGTGTACCTAGTGGCATCCTATACGTGGCTATTGGACTTTGCTATAGTCCCACTAGTGCAAAGACATTTGCAGAGCGCGTCTGCCTGCATTGCACACTCCAACTCATTATAACTAAGCCATTATACTAGCAAACACTCAGTGTACCTAGTGGCATCCTATCTGTGGCTATTGGACTTTGCTATAGTCCCACTAGTGCAAAGACATTTGCAGAGCGCGTCTGCCTGCATTGCACACTCCAACTCATTATAACTAAGCCATTATACTAGCAAACACTCAGTGTACCTAGTGGCATCCTATACGTGGCTATTGGACTTTGCTATAGTCCCACTAGTGCAAAGACATTTGCAGATCACGTCTGCCTGCATTGCACACTCCAACTCATTATAACTAAGCCATTATACTAGCAAACACTCAGTGTACCTAGTGGCATCCTATACGTGGCTATTGGACTTTGCTATAGTCACACTAGTGCAAAGACATTTGCAGAGCGCGTCTGCCTGCATTGCACACTCCAACTCATTATAACTAAGCCATTATACTAGCAAACACTCAGTGTACCTAGTGGCATCCTATCTGTGGCTATTGGACTTTCCTATAGTCCCACTAGAGCAAAGACATTTGCAGAGCGCGTCTGCCTGCATTGCACACTCCAACTCATTATAACTAAGCCATTATACTAGCAAACACTCAGTGTACCTAGTGGCATCCTATACGTGGCTATTGGACTTTGCTATAGTCACACTAGTGCAAAGACATTTGCAGAGCGCGTCTGCCTGCATTGCACACTCCAACTCATTATAACTAAGCCATTATACTAGCAAACACTCAGTGTACCTAGTGGCATCCTATCTGTGGCTATTGGACTTTGCTATAGTCCCACTAGTGCAAAGACATTTGCAGAGCGCGTCTGCCTGCATTGCACACTCCAACTCATGATAACTAAGCCATTATACTAGCAAACACTCAGTGTACCTAGTGGCATCCTATACGTAGCTATTGGACTTTGCTATAGTCCCACTAGTGCAAAGACATTTGCAGAGCGCATCTGCCTGCATTGCACACTCCAACTCATTATAACTAAGCCATTATACTAGCAAACACTCAGTGTACCTAGTGGCATCCTATCTGTGGCTATTGGACTTTGCTATAGTCCCACTAGTGCAAAGACATTTGCAGAGCGCGTCTGCCTGCATTGCACACTCCAACTCATTATAACTAAGCCATTATACTAGCAAACACTCAGTGTACCTAGTGGCATCCTATCTGTGGCTATTGGACTTTGCTATAGTCCCACTAGTGCAAAGACATTTGCAGAGCGCGTCTGCCTGCATTGCACACTCCAACTCATGATAACTAAGCCATTATACTAGCAAACACTCAGTGTACCTAGTGGCATCCTATACGTGGCTATTGGACTTTGCTATAGTCCCACTAGTGCAAAGACATTTGCAGAGCGCGTCTGCCTGCATTGCACACTCCAACTCATTATAACTAAGCCATTATACTAGCAAACACTCAGTGTACCTAGTGGCATCCTATACGTGGCTATTGGACTTTGCTATAGTCACACTAGTGCAAAGACATTTGCAGAGCGCGTCTGCCTGCATTGCACACTCCAACTCATTATAACTAAGCCATTATACTAGCAAACACTCAGTGTACCTAGTGGCATCCTATCTGTGGCTATTGGACTTTCCTATAGTCCCACTAGTGCAAAGACATTTGCAGAGCGCGTCTGCCTGCATTGCACACTCCAACTCATTATAACTAAGCCATTATACTAGCAAACACTCGGTGTACCTAGTGGCATCCTATCTGTGGCTATTGGACTTTGCTATAGTCCCACTAGTGCAAAGACATTTGCAGAGCGCGTCTGCCTGCATTGCACACTCCAACTCATTATAACTAAGCCATTATACTAGCAAACACTCAGTGTACCTAGTGGCATCCTATACGTGGCTATTGGACTTTGCTATAGTCCCACTAGTGCAAAGACATTTGCAGAGCGCCTCTGCCTGCATTGCACACGCCAACTCATTATAACTAAGCCATTATACTAGCAATTTTTGCTGCCAGTTTAAGGGCCATAGTTGCATTGTCAGGGATATTTATTCTTTATTATTCTGCTGTTAATAAAGCTAGACCACCACTGCAATCTTCACCACCTCTCAATTTTTACTACCACATTTTCAGTCCACAATCTTGTCGCAATCAACATGAGTGGCAAAATGACAGATGCTGGTGGAAAGGGGAAGAGGCGTGGTGGAAAAGGCAAAAAAGGTTTTGTCTGTGGGGAAGGTGGCAAAGCTCCATTATCATCTGCTGAAGATAGACCATCTACCAGCAAAAGTAAGATGTCTACTACTTACCGTGGACAATCCGATGTGCTCCCTTTTTTACGGACACGAACAACAGGAAGAAAGGTAGATGATGGGCAAAAAAGGAAAATGCTTGAATGGATCTCAAGTTGTCCAACAAGTGCCCTCTCAGCCACTTCAAGTACCGCATCCAAAAAACACCAGTCCTCTGAGTTGTCATCCCAATCACACTTGATTTCTCCCAGCTCTGAAGTCTCCATCAGCCCTGCACAGTATGGTGGAACTGAGATGGCTGAGTCTGCAGAGCTGTTCAGTCACACTATAGCCTGGGAATCAGAGGTCTGTTCCCAAGCTACAGTGAGTACAGAACAGGAAATGGTCTGCAGTGATGCCCAGAACCTTTGTGAGTCTGATTCAGGCCGTGAGGACCAAGTTTCTGAGCATAATGTTGACCCTGTGTCACAAACTGTAACACCTGTGGTTATAGACAATGAGGAACATACTGATGAAGATGAGACGCAGATACCCGATTGGGATGACAACTTAAATATTCGGTCAGGGCAAGAAGAGGGGGAGGGGAGTGCAAACACAACAATTGATGAGGAAGTTCTAGATCCCACCTACTGTCAACCCCCAGTCAGGCACTCGAGGAGGTCAACAGAGGCGGTGGAGGAGGATGCAACCGACGACGAAGTTACCTTGCGCCTTCCTGGACAGAGTCGGAGCACTGGTAGCACGTCTACAACTGCATACTCAGCCACCACTCTGCCTATGAGCATTATTCGGGGTGGATCAACAGGTCGCATGGCCTCTAAGCCTTGCCTAGCCTGGTCCTTTTTTGACATAGAAAAAGATCGCCCAAATTATGTGGTCTGTAAACTTTGTCATGGTTCTCTTAGTAGAGGTCAAAACCTCAGCAGTTTGACAACTTCTTCCATGAATCGTCACATGAATAAATATCATAGGTCCCCGTGGGAAGCTCACTGTGCTGCAATGCGGCCTAGCAGAGCGAACCATCCACCGCCTGCCCCTTCCAGTGCATCCGCACGCTCTTCATCTTCTAGGACTGTGGGGACAGCTGTCACTCCTGTTTTTCCACGCAAAACTTCCACCACTGTAACCGCAACAGGTAGTTTGCTTGGTAGGTCGTCAGTTGGTTTGGAAGGGGAAACAAGTGAGTGTGTACAGCTCTCTCAGACATCGATAGCACCAACGTTGGATGAAGGCAACATCATGTCTCCGCCTGCACTTTCCTCACAAACCTGCATTTTTCCAGGGACACCCTACTCAACACCGTCTACACACAGCAGCCAGATCTCTGTCCCTCAGATGTGGTCAAATAAAAGGCCACTTCCTGCGACCCATGACAAAGCTAAGAGGTTGACTCTATCCCTTTGTAAGCTGTTGGCTACCGAAATGCTGCCTTTCCGCCTAGTGGACACACAGGATTTTAGAGACCTTATGTCTGTCGCTGTGCCCCAGTACCAGATGCCTAGTCGCCACTACTTCTCTAAGAAAGGTGTGCCCGCGCTACACCAGCATGTCGCACACAACATCACCGCTTCCTTGAGAAACTCTGTGTGTGAACGGGTGCATTTCACCACCGATACTTGGACCAGTAAGCATGGACAGGGACGTTACATGTCGCTGACTGGGCACTGAGTAACTATGGTGATAGATGGTGAAGGGTCTGCTGCACAAGTCTTGCCGTCCCCACGACTTGTGTGTCAATCCTCTGTCTGTCCAAGTTCCGCCACTGCTTCTGCATCCTCCACCTCATCTGGGTCCTCCACCTCCGCCCCAAGCCTGCCTGGTCAGGCCACCAGCGTTCTCACTGCGCAGAAGGAATCACGCACCCCTCATTACTATGCTGGCAGCAGAGCGCAACGGCATCAGGCGGTCTTTAGCTTGACATGTCTTGGGAATAAGAGTCACACAGCTGAGGAGTTGTGGTCAGCTCTGCGGTCTGAGTTTAATAAATGGTTGTCTCCACTCAACCTGCAGCCTGGTAAGGCCGTGTGCGACAATGCTGCAAACCTGGGTGCGGCCCTTCACCTGGGCAAGGTGACACACGTACCTTGTATGGCTCACGTGTTGAACCTTGTTGTCCAGCAATTTTTAACACACTATCCCGGCCTAGATGGCCTTCAGAACAGGGCACGAAAACTGTCTGCTCACTTCCGCCGTTCAAGCGCCGCAGCAGAGCGACTTGCATCGCTCCAGAAGTCTTTCGGCCTGCCGGTTCATCGCCTGAAATGCGATGTGGCGACACGCTGGAATTCAACTCTCCACATGTTACAGCGACTGTGGCAGCACCGCAGAGCCCTGGTGCAATACGTCATGACGTATAGCCTGGGCCAACGAGATGCAGAGGTGGGGCAGATCACCCTGATGGAGTGGTCTCAGATCAAGGACCTATGCACCCTTCTGCACAGTTTCGACATGGCGACAAATATGTTTAGCTCTGACAATGCCATTATCAGCATGACGATTCCAGTCATTTACATGCTGGAGCACACGCTAAACACTATTCGGAGTCAGGGGGTGGGACAACATGAAGGGGAGGAACTACAGGAGGATTCATATGCGCAAGGGACAACAACATCACCAAGGTCCAGACGTTCATCATCACCAACGCAGCAGGCATGGGACCATGGGGGACAGGGATCGACAAGGGCGCATAGTAGCAGGCGAAATGTTGAGCAAGGTGCAGGAGAACATGAAGAAATGGAGGACGAACTGTCCATGGACATGGAAGACTCAGCGGATGAGGGAGACCTTGGTCAAATTTCAGTTGAAAGAGGTTGGGGGGAGATGTCAGAGGAAGAAAGAACGGGTAGCACCTCTATGCCACAAACACAGCGTGGACTTGGTCCGCATGGCTGCGCAAGACACATGAGTGCCTTTTTGTTGCACTACCTCCATCATGACAGTCGTATTGTCAAAATTAGAAGTGATAATGACTACTGGATTGCCACACTATTAGATCCCCGGTACAAGTCCAAATTTTGTGACATAATTCCAGCCATAGAAAGGGACGCACGTATGCAGGAGTATCAGCAGAAGCTGTTACTCGATCTTAGCTCGGCTTTTCTACCAAACAACCGTGCAGGTGCAGGGAGGGAATCTCCCAGTTGTAACTTGACAAACATGGGACGGTCTCGTCATCTTCAACAGTCTACCCGTACCAGTAGGACCGTATCTGGTGCTGGTAACAGCAATTTTATGGAATCTTTTCATAATTTTTTTAGACCCTCTTTTGCAAGGCCACCAGAGACAACAAGTCTGACACATAGTCAACGGCTGGAGAGGATGATACAGGAGTATCTCCAAATGAACATCGATGCCATGACTTTGCAAATGGAGCCTTGCTCCTTTTGGGCTTCAAATCTAGAAAAATGGCCAGAGCTCTCCACTTACGCCTTGGAGATTTTGTCGTGTCCAGCTGCCAGCGTTGTCTCTGAACGTGTCTTCAGTGCTGCTGGGTGTGTGCTGACAGATAAGCGCACGCGTCTGTCCAGTGACAATGTGGACAGACTGACGTTCATCAAAATGAACAAGTCATGGATCCACAAGGAATTTACTACCCCTGTGTCATCCTGGGGAGAGTAAATGCTTGTGGATTTGGAATGTGCTTGATGCAAATCAAAACATCCTGTTTGCAACTAGGGCACAAGTGCTGCCACTGATGGGGTGTCTGTGTGGCCCAATTTTTGGAAAAAAGGGAGACTCCACTTGGAGTAACCCTTGCTTGCTGTGTTTTTTAAAAATGATCCAAGATGAACAGAGCTGGGATCAGGAAAGACTTTGCTACCTACCCCGGTGTCATCCTGGGGACGGATAAGAATGGCTTATTTTTGAATGTGCTTGATGCAAATGTAGCTGTGAAGTGTACAACTGGGGCACAACTGCTGCCACTGAAGGGGTGGGTGTGTGTGGGGCACAATTTTTGGAAAAAAGGGAGACTCTGCTTGGAGTAACCCTTGCTTGCTGTGTTTTTAAAAGAAGCCAAGATGAACAGAGCTGGGATCAGGAAAGACTTTGCTACCTACCCCGGTGTCATCCTGGGGATGGTTAATTAGGCCGTATTTTTGAATGTGCTTGATGCAAATCTAGCTGTGAATTGTACAACTGGGGCACAACTGCTGCCACTGAAGGGGTGGGTGTGTGTGGGGCCCAATTTTTGGAAAAAAGGGAGACTCCGCTTGGAGTAACCCTTGGCTGCTGTGTTTTTAAAAGAAGCCAAGATGAACAGAGCTGGGATCAGGAAAGACTTTGCTACCTACCCCGGTGTCATCCTGGGGACGGTTAATTATGGCGTATTTTTGAATGTGCTTGATGCAAATCTAGCTGTGAAGTGTACAACTAGGGCACAACTGCTGCCACTGAAGGGGTGGGTGTGTGTGGGGCCCAATTTTTGGAAAAAAGGGAGACTCCGCTTGGAGTAACCCTTGCTTGCTGTGTTTTTAAAAGAAGCCAAGATGAACAGAGCTGGGATCAGGAAAGACTTTGCTACCTACCCCGGTGTCATCCTGGGGACGGTTAATTAGGCCGTATTTTTGAATGTGCTTGATGCAAATCTAGCTGTGAATTGTACAACTGGGGCACAACTGCTGCCACTGAAGGGGTGGGTGTGTGTGGGGCCCAATTTTTGGAAAAAAGGGAGACTCCGCTTGGAGTAACCCTTGCTTACATTGTTTTTAAAAGAAGCCAAGATGAACAAGTCATGGGTCAGCAAAGACTTTATCTACCTACCCCGGTGTCATGCTGGGGACGGTTAATTATGGCGTATTTTTGAATGTGCTTGATGCAAATCAAAACATCCTGTTTGCAACTAGGGCCCAAGTGCTGCCACTGATGGGGTGGGTGTCTGTGTGGCCCAATTTTTGGAAAAAAGGGAGACTCCGCTTGGAGTAACCCTTGCTTGCTGTGTTTTTAAAAGAAGCCAAGATGAACAGAGCTGGGATCAGGAAAGACTTTGCTACCTACCCCGGTGTCATCCTGGGGACGGATAAGAATGGCGTATTTTTGAATGTGCTTGATGCAAATGTAGCTGTGAAGTGTACAACTGGGGCACAACTGCTGCCACTGAAGGGGTGGGTGTCTGTGTGGCCCAATTTTTGGAAAAAAGGGAGACTCCGCTTGGAGTAACCCTTGCTTGCTGTGTTTTTAAAAGAAGCCAAGATGAACAGAGCTGGGATCAGGAAAGACTTTGCTACCTACCCCGGTGTCATCCTGGGGACGGATAAGAATGGCGTATTTTTGAATGTGCTTGATGCAAATGTAGCTGTGAAGTGTACAACTGGGGCACAACTGCTGCCACTGAAGGGGTGGGTGTGTGTGGGGCCCAATTTTTGGAAAAAAGGGAGACTCCGCTTGGAGTAACCCTTGCTTACATTGTTTTTAAAAGAAGCCAAGATGAACAAGTCATGGGTCAGCAAAGACTTTATCTACCTACCCCGGTGTCATGCTGGGGACGGTTAATTATGGCGTATTTTTGAATCTGCTTGATGCAAATCAAAACATCCTGTTTGCAACTAGGGCCTAAGTGCTGCCACTGATGGGGTGGGTGTCTGTGTGGCCCAATTTTTGGAAAAAAGGGAGACTCCGCTTGGAGTAACCCTTGCTTGCTGTGTTTTTAAAAGAAGCCAAGATGAACAGAGCTGGGATCAGGAAAGACTTTGCTACCTACCCCGGTGTCATCCTGGGGCCGGATAAGAATGGCGTATTTTTGAATGTGCTTGATGCAAATGTCGCTGTGAAGTGTACAACTGGGGCACAACTGCTGCCACTGAAGGGGTGGGTGTCAGTGTGGCCCAATTTTTGGAAAAAAGGGAGACTCCGCTTGGAGTCACCTTGCGGTGTTTTACATGACTTTAGAAGGGCGTGCCATGTCTATATCTGTGTGTCCTCCTCTTTTTCCTTGTCCAGCTGTTTTGTTTTCGCATGAGTATATGTCCTTGTCACTTTCCCATGTTTTTGAGTTGTTTGTCACTTTTTGGACACCTTTGAGGGTGTTTTCTAGGTGTTTTTCTGTGTTTGTGATTGCCTGCCATTGTTTCCTATGCAGTTCAAGTTCGGTTCGTCGAACGTTCGACGAGCCGAACTCGAACGGGACCTCCGTTCGGCGAACCGGCCTCGAGCCGAACCGGGACCGGTTCGCTCATCTCTAGTTAGCACCTCTATGCCACAAACACAGCGTGGACTTGGTCCGCATGGCTGCGCAAGACACATGAGTGCCTTCTTGTTGCACTACCTCCAACATGACCCTCGTATTGTCAAAATTAGAAGTGATGATGACTACTGGTTTGCCACACTATTAGATCCCCGGTACAAGTCCAAATTTTGTGACATAATTCCAGCCATAGAAAGGAACGCACGTATGCAGGAGTGTCAGCAGAAGCTGTTATTCGATCTTAGCTCGGCTTTTCCACCAAACAACCGTGCAGGTGCAGGGAGTGAATCTCCCAGTTGTAACTTGACAAACATGGGACGGTCTCGTCATCTCCAACAGTCTACCCGTACCAGTAGCACCGTATCTGGTGCTGGTAACAGCAATTTTATTGAATCTTTTCAGAATTTTTTTAGACCCTCCTTTGCAAGGCCACCAGAGACAACAAGTCTGACACATAGTCAATGGCTGGAGAGGATCATACAGGAGTATCTCCAAATGAACATCGATGCCATGACTTTGCAAATGGAGCCTTGCTCATTTTGGGCTTCAAATCTTGAAAAATGGCCAGAGCTCTCCAGTTACGCCATGGATATTTTGTCGTGTCCAGCTGCCAGCGTTGTCTCTGAACGTGTCTTCAGTGCTGCTGGGTGTGTGCTGACAGATAAGCGCACGCGTCTGTCCAGTGACAATGTGGACAGACTAACGTTCATCAAAATGAACAAGTCATGGATCCACAAGGAATTTACTACCCTTGTGTCATCCTGGGGAGAGTAAATGCTTGTGGATTTGGAATGTGCTTGATGCAAATGAATACATCCTGTTTGCAACTAGGGCACAAGTGCTGCCACTGATGGGGTGTCTGTGGGGCACAATTTTTGGAAAAAAGGGAGACTCCGCTTGGAGTAACCCTTACTTACAGTGTTTTTAAAAATGATCCAAGATGAACAGAGCTGGGATCAGCAAAGACTTTGCTACCTACCCCGGTGTCATCCTGGGGACGGTTAAGAATGGCGTATTTTTGAATGTGCTTGATGCAAATCTAGCTGTGAAGTGTACAACTAGGGCACAAGTGCTGCCACTGAATGGGTGGGTGTGTGTAGGGCACAATTTTTGGAAAAAAGGGACACTCCGCTTGGAGTAATCCTTGCTTACATTGTTTTAAAACATGATCCAAGATGAACAGAGCTGGGATCAGCAAAGACTTTGCTACCTACCCCGGTGTCATCCTGGGGACGGTTAAGAATGGCGTATTTTTGAATGTGCTTGATGCAAATCTAGCTGTGAAGTGTACAACTGGGGCACAACTGAAAACAATGAAGGGGTGGGTGTGTGTGTGGCCCAATTTTTGGAAAAAAGGGAGACTCCGCTTGGAGTAACCCTTGCTTACAGTGTTTTTAAAAAGGAGCCAAGATGAACAGAGCTGGGATCAGCAAAGACTTTACTACCTATCCTGGTGTCATCCTGGGGACGGTTAAGAATGGCGTATTTTTGAATGTGCTTGATGCAAATCTAGCTGTGAAGTGTACAACTAGGGCACAAGTGCTGCCACTGAATGGGTGGGTGTGTGTGGGGCACAATTTTTGGAAAAAAAGGGAGACTCTGCTTGGAGTAACCATTGCTTGCTGTGTTTTTTAAAAGGAGCCAAGATGAACAAGTCATGGTTCAGCAAAGACTTTGCTACTTACCCCGGTGTCATCCTGGGGACGGTTAAGAATGGCGTATTTTTGAATGTGCTTGATGCAAATCTAGCTGTGAAGTGTACAACTGGGGCACAACTGAAAACACTGAATGGGTGGGTGTGTGTGTGGCCCAATTTTTGGAAAAAAGGGAGACTCCGCTTGGAGTAACCCTTGCTTACAGTGTTTTTAAAAAGGAGCCAAGATGAACAGAGCTGGGATCAGCAAAGACTTTGCTACCTACCCCGGTGTCATCCTGGGGACGGTTAAGAATGGCCTATTTTTGAATGTGCTTGATGCAAATCTAGCTGTGAAGTGTACAACTGGGGCACAACTGAAAACACTGAAGGGGTGGGTGTGTGTGTGGCCCAATTTTTGGAAAAAAGGGAGACTCCGCTTGGAGTAACCCTTGCTTACAGTGTTTTTAAAAAGGAGCCAAGATGAACAGAGCTGGGATCAGCAAAGACTTTGCTACCTACCCTGGTGTCATCCTGGGGACGGTTAAGAATGGCGTATTTTTGAATGTGCTTGATGCAAATCTAGCTGTGAAGTGTACAACTAGGGCACAAGTGCTGCCACTGAATGGGTGGGTGTGTGTGGGGCACAATTTTTGGAAAAAAGGGAGACTCCGCTTGGAGTAATCCTTGCTTACATTGTTTTAAAAAATGATCCAAGATGCATACAGCTGGGATCAGGAAAGACTTTGCTACCTACCCCAGTGTCATCCTGGGGACGGTTAAGAATGGCGTATTTTTGAATGTGCTTGATGCAAATCTAGCTGTGAAGTGTACAACTAGGGCACAAGTGCTGACAATGAATGGGTGGGTGTGTGTGGGGCACAATTTTTGGAAAAAAGGGACACTCCGCTTGGAGTGATCCTTGCTTACATTGTTTTAAAACATGATCCAAGATGTACAGAGCTGGGATCAGCAAAGACTTTGCTACCTACCCCGGTGTCATCCTGGGGACGGTTAAGAATGGCGTATTTTTGAATGTGCTTGATGCAAATCTAGCTGTGAAGTGTACAACTGGGGCACAACTGAAAACAATGAAGGGGTGGGTGTGTGTGTGGCCCAATTTTTGGAAAAAAGGGAGACTCCGCTTGGAGTAACCCTTGCTTACAGTGTTTTTAAAAAGGAGCCAAGATGAACAGAGCTGGGATCAGCAAAGACTTTGCTACCTATCCTGGTGTCATCCTGGGGACGGTTAAGAATGGCGTATTTTTGAATGTGCTTGATGCAAATCTAGCTGTGAAGTGTACAACTAGGGCACAAGTGCTGCCACTGAATGGGTGGGTGTGTGTGGGGCACAATTTTTGGAAAAAAAGGGAGACTCTGCTTGGAGTAACCGTTGCTTGCTGTGTTTTTTAAAAGGAGCCAAGATGAACAAGTCATGGTTCAGCAAAGACTTTGCTACTTACCCCGGTGTCATCCTGGGGACGGTTAAGAATGGCGTATTTTTGAATGTGCTTGATGCAAATCTAGCTGTGAAGTGTACAACTGGGGCAAAACTGAAAACACTGAAGGGGTGGGTGTGTGTGTGGCCCAATTTTTGGAAAAAAGGGAGACTCCGCTTGGAGTAACCCTTGCTTACAGTGTTCTTAAAAAGGAGCCAAGATGAACAGAGCTGGGATCAGCAAAGACTTTGCTACCTACCCCGGTGTCATCCTGGGGACGGTTAAGAATGGCGTATTTTTGAATGTGCTTGATGCAAATCTAGCTGTGAAGTGTACAACTGGGGCACAACTGAAAACACTGAAGGGGTGGGTGTGTGTGTGGCCCAATTTTTGGAAAAAAGGGAGACTCCGCTTGGAGTAACCCTTGCTTACAGTGTTTTTAAAAAGGAGCCAAGATGAACAGAGCTGGGATCAGCAAAGACTTTACTACCTATCCTGGTGTCATCCTGGGGACGGTTAAGAATGGCGTATTTTTGAATGTGCTTGATGCAAATCTAGCTGTGAAGTGTACAACTGGGGCACAACTGAAAACACTGAAGGGGTGGGTGTGTGTGTGGCCCAATTTTTGGAAAAAAGGGAGACTCCGCTTGGAGTAACCCTTGCTTACAGTGTTTTTAAAAAGGAGCCAAGATGAACAGAGCTGGGATCAGCAAAGACTTTACTACCTATCCTGGTGTCATCCTGGGGACGGTTAAGAATGGCGTATTTTTGAATGTGCTTGATGCAAATCTAGCTGTGAAGTGTACAACTAGGGCACAAGTGCTGCCACTGAATGGGTGGGTGTGTGTGGGGCACAATTTTTGGAAAAAAAGGGAGACTCTGCTTGGAGTAACCATTGCTTGCTGTGTTTTTTAAAAGGAGCCAAGATGAACAAGTCATGGTTCAGCAAAGACTTTGCTACTTACCCCGGTGTCATCCTGGGGACGGTTAAGAATGGCGCATTTTTGAATGTGCTTGATGCAAATCTAGCTGTGAAGTGTACAACTGGGGCACAACTGAAAACACTGAAGGGGTGGGTGTGTGTGTGGCCCAATTTTTGGAAAAAAGGGAGACTCCGCTTGGAGTAACCCTTGCTTACAGTGTTTTTAAAAAGGAGCCAAGATGAACAGAGCTGGGATCAGCAAAGACTTTGCTACCTACCCCGGTGTCATCCTGGGGACGGTTAAGAATGGCCTATTTTTGAATGTGCTTGATGCAAATCTAGCTGTGAAGTGTACAACTGGGGCACAACTGAAAACACTGAAGGGGTGGGTGTGTGTGTGGCCCAATTTTTGGAAAAAAGGGAGACTCCGCTTGGAGTAACCCTTGCTTAGAGTGTTTTTAAAAAGGAGCCAAGATGAACAGAGCTGGGATCAGCAAAGACTTTGCTACCTACCCTGGTGTCATCCTGGGGACGGTTAAGAATGGCGTATTTTTGAATGTGCTTGATGCAAATCTAGCTGTGAAGTGTACAACTAGGGCACAAGTGCTGCCACTGAATGGGTGGGTGTGTGTGGGGCACAATTTTTGGAAAAAAGGAAGACTCCGCTTGGAGTAATCCTTGCTTACATTGTTTTAAAAAATGATCCAAGATGCATACAGCTGGGATCAGGAAAGACTTTGCTACCTACCCCGGTGTCATCCTGGGGATGGTTAAGAATGGCGTATTTTTGAATGTGCTTGATGCAAATCTAGCTGTGAAGTGTACAACTAGGGCACAAGTGCTGACACTGAATGGGTGGGTGTGTGTGGGGCACAATTTTTGGAAAAAAGGGACACTCCGCTTGGAGTAATCCTTGCTTACATTGTTTTAAAACATGATCCAAGATGAACAGAGCTGGTATCAGCAAAGACTTTGCTATCTACCCCGGTGTCATCCTGGGGACGGTTAAGAATGGCGTATTTTTGAATGTGCTTGATGCAAATCTAGCTGTGAAGTGTACAACTGGGGCACAACTGAAAACAATGAAGGGGTGGGTGTGTGTGTGGCCCAATTTTTGGAAAAAAGGGAGACTCCGCTTGGAGTAACCCTTGCTTACAGTGTTTTTAAAAAGGAGCCAAGATGAACAGAGCTGGGATCAGCAAAGACTTTGCTACCTATCCTGGTGTCATCCTGGGGACGGTTAAGAATGGCGTATTTTTGAATGTGCTTGATGCAAATCTAGCTGTGAAGTGTACAACTAGGGCACAAGTGCTGCCACTGAATGGGTGGGTATGTGTGGGGCACAATTTTTGGAAAAAAAGGGAGACTCTGCTTGGAGTAACCGTTGCTTGCTGTGTTTTTTAAAAGGAGCAAAGATGAACAAGTCATGGTTCAGCAAAGACTTTGCTACTTACCCCGGTGTCATCCTGGGGACGGTTAAGAATGGCGTATTTTTGAATGTGCTTGATGCAAATCTAGCTGTGAAGTGTACAACTGGGGCACAACTGAAAACACTGAAGGGGTGGGTGTGTGTGTGGCCCAATTTTTGGAAAAAAGGGAGACTCCGCTTGGAGTAACCCTTGCTTACAGTGTTTTTAAAAAGGAGCCAAGATGAACAGAGCTGGGATCAGCAAAGACTTTGCTACCTACCCCGGTGTCATCCTGGGGACGGTTAAGAATGGACTATTTTTGAATGTGCTTGATGCAAATCTAGCTGTGAAGTGTACAACTGGGGCACAACTGAAAACACTGAAGGGGTGGGTGTGTGTGTGGCCCAATTTTTGGAAAAAAGGGAGACTCCGCTTGGAGTAACCCTTGCTTACAGTGTTTTTAAAAAGGAGCCAAGATGAACAGAGCTGGGATCAGCAAAGACTTTGCTACCTACCCTGGTGTCATCCTGGGGACGGTTAAGAATGGCGTATTTTTGAATGTGCTTGATGCAAATCTAGCTGTGAAGTGTACAACTAGGGCACAAGTGCTGCCACTGAATGGGTGGGTGTGTGTGGGGCACAATTTTTGGAAAAAAGGAAGACTCCGCTTGGAGTAATCCTTGCTTACATTGTTTTAAAACATGATCCAAGATGAACAGAGCTGGGATCAGCAAAGACTTTGCTACCTACCCCGGTGTCATCCTGGGGACGGTTAAGAACGGCGTATTTTTGAATGTGCTTGATGCAAATCTAGCTGTGAAGTGTACAACTGAGGCACAACTGAAAACAATGAAGGGGTGGGTGTGTGTGTGGCCCAATTTTTGGAAAAAAGGGAGACTCCGCTTGGAGTAACCCTTGCTTACAGTGTTTTTAAAAAGGAGCCAAGATGAACAGAGCTGGGATCAGCAAAGACTTTGCTACCTATCCTGGTGTCATCCTGGGGACGGTTAAGAATGGCGTATTTTTGAATGTGCTTGATGCAAATCTAGCTGTGAAGTGTACAACTAGGGCACAAGTGCTGCCACTGAATGGGTGGGTGTGTGTGGGGCACAATTTTTGGAAAAAAAGGGAGACTCTGCTTGGAGTAACCGTTGCTTGCTGTGTTTTTTAAAAGGAGCAAAGATGAACAAGTCATGGTTCAGCAAAGACTTTGCTACTTACCCCGGTGTCATCCTGGGGACGGTTAAGAATGGCGTATTTTTGAATGTGCTTGATGCAAATCTAGCTGTGAAGTGTACAACTGGGGCACAACTGAAAACACTGAAGGGGTGGGTGTGTGTGTGGCCCAATTTTTGGAAAAAAGGGAGACTCCGCTTGGAGTAACCCTTGCTTACAGTGTTCTTAAAAAGGAGCCAAGATGAAAAGAGCTGGGATCAGCAAAGACTTTGCTACCTACCCCGGTGTCATCCTGGGGACGGTTAAGAATGGCGTATTTTTGAATGTGCTTGATGCAAATCTAGCTGTGAAGTGTACAACTGGGGCACAACTGAAAACACTGAAGGGGTGGGTGTGTGTGTGGCCCAATTTTTGGAAAAAAGGGAGACTCCGCTTGGAGTAACCCTTGCTTACAGTGTTTTTAAAAAGGAGCCAAGATGAACAGAGCTGGGATCAGCAAAGACTTTGCTACCTACCCCAGTGTCATCCTGAGGACGGTTAAGAATGGCCTATTTTTGAATGTGCTTGATGCAAATCTAGCTGTGAAGTGTACAACTGGGGCACAACTGAAAACACTGAAGGGGTGGGTGTGTGTGTGGCCCAATTTTTGGAAAAAAGGGAGACTCCGCTTGGAGTAACCCTTGCTTACAGTGTTTTTAAAAAGGAGCCAAGATGAACAGAGCTGGGATCAGCAAAGACTTTGCTACCTACCCTGGTGTCATCCTGGGGACGGTTAAGAATGGCGTATTTTTGAATGTGCTTGATGCAAATCTAGCTGTGAAGTGTACAACTAGGGCACAAGTGCTGCCACTGAATGGGTGGGTGTGTGTGGGGCACAATTTTTGGAAAAAAGGGAGACTCCGCTTGGAGTAATCCTTGCTTACATTGTTTTAAAAAATGATCCAAGATGCATACAGCTGGGATCAGGAAAGACTTTGCTACCTACCCCGGTGTCATCCTGGGGACGGTTAAGAATGGCGTATTTTTGAATTTGCTTGATGCAAATCTAGCTGTGAAGTGTACAACTAGGGCACAAGTGCTCACACTGAATGGGTGGGTGTGTGTGGGGCACAATTTTTGGAAAAAAGGGACACTCCGCTTGGAGTAATCCTTGCTTACATTGTTTTAAAACATGATCCAAGATGAACAGAGCTGGGATCAGCAAAGACTTTGCTACCTACCCCGGTGTCATCCTGGGGACGGTTAAGAATGGCGTATTTTTGAATGTGCTTGATGCAAATCTAGCTGTGAAGTGTACAACTGGGGCACAACTGAAAACAATGAAGGGGTGGGTGTGTGTGTGGCCCAATTTTTGGAAAAAAGGGAGACTCCGCTTGGAGTAACCCTTGCTTACAGTGTTTTTAAAAAGGAGCCAAGATGAACAGAGCTGGGATCAGCAAAGACTTTGCTACCTATCCTGGTGTCATCCTGGGGACGGTTAAGAATGGCGTATTTTTGAATGTGCTTGATGCAAATCTAGCTGTGAAGTGTACAACTAGGGCACAAGTGCTGCCACTGAATGGGTGGGTGTGTGTGGGGCACAATTTTTGGAAAAAAAGGGAGACTCTGCTTGGAGTAACCGTTGCTTGCTGTGTTTTTTAAAAGGAGCAAAGATGAACAAGTCATGGTTCAGCAAAGACTTTGCTACTTACCCCGGTGTCATCCTGGGGACGGTTAAGAATGGCGTATTTTTGAATGTGCTTGATGCAAATCTAGCTGTGAAGTGTACAACTGGGGCACAACTGAAAACACTGAAGGGGTGGGTGTGTGTGTGGCCCAATTTTTGGAAAAAAGGGAGACTCCGCTTGGAGTAACCCTTGCTTACAGTGTTTTTAAAAAGGAGCCAAGATGAACAGAGCTGGGATCAGCAAAGACTTTGCTACCTACCCCGGTGTCATCCTGGGGACGGTTAAGAATGGCCTATTTTTGAATGTGCTTGATGCAAATCTAGCTGTGAAGTGTACAACTGGGGCACAACTGAAAACACTGAAGGGGTGGGTGTGTGTGTGGCCCAATTTTTGGAAAAAAGGGAGACTCCGCTTGGAGTAACCCTTGCTTACAGTGTTTTTAAAAAGGAGCCAAGATGAACAGAGCTGGGATCAGCAAAGACTTTGCTACCTACCCTGGTGTCATCCTGGGGACGGTTAAGAATGGCGTATTTTTGAATGTGCTTGATGCAAATCTAGCTGTGAAGTGTACAACTAGGGCACAAGTGCTGCCACTGAATGGGTGGGTGTGTGTGGGGCACAATTTTTGGAAAAAAGGAAGACTCCGCTTGGAGTAATCCTTGCTTACATTGTTTTAAAACATGATCCAAGATGAACAGAGCTGGGATCAGCAAAGACTTTGCTACCTACCCCGGTGTCATCCTGGGGACGGTTAAGAACGGCGTATTTTTGAATGTGCTTGATGCAAATCTAGCTGTGAAGTGTACAACTGGGGCACAACTGAAAACAATGAAGGGGTGGGTGTGTGTGTGGCCCAATTTTTGGAAAAAAGGGAGACTCCGCTTGGAGTAACCCTTGCTTACAGTGTTTTTAAAAAGGAGCCAAGATGAACAGAGCTGGGATCAGCAAAGACTTTGCTACCTATCCTGGTGTCATCCTGGGGACGGTTAAGAATGGCGTATTTTTGAATGTGCTTGATGCAAATCTAGCTGTGAAGTGTACAACTAGGGCACAAGTGCTGCCACTGAATGGGTGGGTGTGTGTGGGGCACAATTTTTGGAAAAAAAGGGAGACTCTGCTTGGAGTAACCGTTGCTTGCTGTGTTTTTTAAAAGGAGCAAAGATGAACAAGTCATGGTTCAGCAAAGACTTTGCTACTTACCCCGGTGTCATCCTGGGGACGGTTAAGAATGGCGTATTTTTGAATGTGCTTGATGCAAATCTAGCTGTGAAGTGTACAACTGGGGCACAACTGAAAACACTGAAGGGGTGGGTGTGTGTGTGGCCCAATTTTTGGAAAAAAGGGAGACTCCGCTTGGAGTAACCCTTGCTTACAGTGTTCTTAAAAAGGAGCCAAGATGAAAAGAGCTGGGATCAGCAAAGACTTTGCTACCTACCCCGGTGTCATCCTGGGGACGGTTAAGAATGGCGTATTTTTGAATGTGCTTGATGCAAATCTAGCTGTGAAGTGTACAACTGGGGCACAACTGAAAACACTGAAGGGGTGGGTGTGTGTGTGGCCCAATTTTTGGAAAAAAGGGAGACTCCGCTTGGAGTAACCCTTGCTTACAGTGTTTTTAAAAAGGAGCCAAGATGAACAGAGCTGGGATCAGCAAAGACTTTGCTACCTACCCCAGTGTCATCCTGAGGACGGTTAAGAATGGCCTATTTTTGAATGTGCTTGATGCAAATCTAGCTGTGAAGTGTACAACTGGGGCACAACTGAAAACACTGAAGGGGTGGGTGTGTGTGTGGCCCAATTTTTGGAAAAAAGGGAGACTCCGCTTGGAGTAACCCTTGCTTACAGTGTTTTTAAAAAGGAGCCAAGATGAACAGAGCTGGGATCAGCAAAGACTTTGCTACCTACCCTGGTGTCATCCTGGGGACGGTTAAGAATGGCGTATTTTTGAATGTGCTTGATGCAAATCTAGCTGTGAAGTGTACAACTAGGGCACAAGTGCTGCCACTGAATGGGTGGGTGTGTGTGGGGCACAATTTTTGGAAAAAAGGGAGACTCCGCTTGGAGTAATCCTTGCTTACATTGTTTTAAAAAATGATCCAAGATGCATACAGCTGGGATCAGGAAAGACTTTGCTACCTACCCCGGTGTCATCCTGGGGACGGTTAAGAATGGCGTATTTTTGAATTTGCTTGATGCAAATCTAGCTGTGAAGTGTACAACTAGGGCACAAGTGCTGACACTGAATGGGTGGGTGTGTGTGGGGCACAATTTTTGGAAAAAAGGGACACTCCGCTTGGAGTAATCCTTGCTTACATTGTTTTAAAACATGATCCAAGATGAACAGAGCTGGGATCAGCAAAGACTTTGCTACCTACCCCGGTGTCATCCTGGGGACGGTTAAGAATGGCGTATTTTTGAATGTGCTTGATGCAAATCTAGCTGTGAAGTGTACAACTGGGGCACAACTGAAAACAATGAAGGGGTGGGTGTGTGTGTGGCCCAATTTTTGGAAAAAAGGGAGACTCCGCTTGGAGTAACCCTTGCTTACAGTGTTTTTAAAAAGGAGCCAAGATGAACAGAGCTGGGATCAGCAAAGACTTTGCTACCTATCCTGGTGTCATCCTGGGGACGGTTAAGAATGGCGTATTTTTGAATGTGCTTGATGCAAATCTTGCTGTGAAGTGTACAACTAGGGCACAAGTGCTGCCACTGAATGGGTGGGTGTGTGTGGGGTGTTACATCTCTTGGCTCTCCTGAGGCAAGGACTGAGGCAGTCTCCCATTCCTTGCCTGCCACGAGCACTCCTGCCCAGCAGCGCCGAAGGTCTGCCAGACTGCGCAGTGTGCAGGAGATACCTTCTCAGAGAGGCAGCAGAAGGGTGACACCTAGTGGTTCTCCTGTTACAAGGAGTGAAGTGGTCTCCCATTCCTGGCCTGCCGCAGACTCTCCTGCTCAGCGGCCCTGAAGGTCTGCCAGGCTGCACAATGTGCAGAGGTTTACTGCTCAGGGAAGCAGTGAGATTCCCGTTATCTCTCCACATTGTGAGACCGAGGATCCCGCCTCTATTTCCCAGAGGCAGGAGGCTGAGCATGTGCAATGCGTGGTGGGTCCTGATTCGCTCACTGACGTCACACGGCTTGATGACAAGGCTGGTGACGTGGTGAATCCTGACTGGCCAGGCTGGGACGTCGTGGACCCTGATTGGGTCAAGTCCGTCATCTCCGCCTCGCGCCCGCCCTCGGGTGGAGCTGCACCTCCTTAAAAGCTCCCCCTGCCATCATGGCGGCGCGCGACCGTCCTTCTATGTTTGGATGTCTGGCAGCGTGCTGCCATGCCACTGCTCAGGCATTACTGTCTCTTGTGGGCTTGGCCCTTGCTGCTCCGGCAGTACCTCGTTTGCAGGCCGTGTTCCTGCCTTGCTGCTCCGGCAGTACCCCCGTCAACAGGCCGTGTTCCTGTCCCAGGTGAGCTCCTCAAGTCTCCATTGGACTCACCTGGTTATTGAAAGCACACGTGCGTGGGCACCTCTGTGCTACCCTCGTGCCATATTCTCGTGACTTCCACTGGCACACGTGCGTGGGCACCTCTGTGCTTCCCCGTGCAACAGGTACACCGAGCCGTGAGATCTGTGCCATACAACCCTCACGGGTTAGGGCAGATCGGTGTACATAGATTGTCTGTGATATTCCAGACGATCGCTAGCAGCAACCCGCTCACTCTTCACCCACCATAGCGGCGGTCCCTTACACCGCACAGTGGACCTTGACCGGCGGAAGCAGTCCATTTCCCATCTTGGCACGCTTCCCCGGGTCCCCCTCGTAACATTACGGTCGCACCAAAGGTCTGGCTATGGCTGAAGAGCAGCAGCAGTTGCTGCGTTATGTGCAGCAGTTGGAGTCACGATTGGCAGCAGTGGAGCAGTCTTCCTCCGATAAGACTACTCTGACGACAGTCGCCACCCAGGCGGCTACCCAGGCTGTGCTATTGGGCGGAAGGTCTCCTCGCCTTGCGCTTCCAGAGCGCTTTAGCGGCAACAGCTCTGAGTGCCGTGGTTTTATAAACCAGGTTACCACCTACTTAGAGCTGTCCGCGACTCTTTACGCTACCGAGAAGGCGAAGGTAGCCTTCGTCCAGTCCCTGCTCACAGGGAGAGCGCTGAAGTGGTCCACGCCGTTGTGGGAGCGCGGAGATCGTGTGGTGAATAACTTAGCAGCGTATCTTGGGGCCATGAGAATGGTGTTCCTCGGGCCTCAAGTCACCCACGATTCCGTGCTGCGCCTCCTACGACTTCGGCAAGGGTCTGCTTCAGTCGGGGACTTTGCTGTACACTTTAGGACACTGGCCGCAGAGCTGGACTGGCCGGATAAGGTCCTTGTCCCTGTGTTTTGGGAGGGCCTGGCAGGGTTTGTCAAAGACGCACTGGCCACACGTGAGGTGCCTGCCACTTTAGAGTCCTTGATTCAGGTTGCCTCTTGCATAGACATCCGCCAGGCGGAGCGAAGGCTCGAGGTCTCTTCAGCACCCACGTCTTCTCGGCCTAAAAAGCGTCTGACTCCCGTCTTCCATCAGACAGGTCCCCCAGCCAGTCCTGTAGGCGACTCCGTGGAGTCAATGGAGGTGTCCAAGGTGGTCTCCTCTGCCCCAGGTTCTCGGTCTTGTGTCATCTGCTTTTCCTGTGGGCAGAGGGGACACATAGCTACCCTATGTCCCAAACCGTCGGGAAAAGACAGCGTCTAGTTTCTATCAGAGGGGGGACTCTAGACGCTACTTCTCCCTCTAGGTTGACTATCAGCGCCCAGTTGCAGTTCGGCACTACTCTCTTCTCTGCTCTGGCTTGCTTGGACTCAGGCGCTGAAGGCTATTTCATCTCGACCTCCCTGGCAACCCGATACTCAGTTCCCCTGGTTCTGTTGCCCAAGCCACTCAGGGTCCGGGTAGTCGACGGGTCCATACTACTCGATCCTATCACCCAGATCACCATCCCTCTCAGGATGGATGTACCACCGGGACACCATGAGCAGGTGTCCTTACTGGTGCTTCCAGGGGGGACGGATGAGATCCTACTGGGCCTTCCCTGGTTGAGACAGCATGCTCCTATACTCAACTGGGCAACAGGGGAGATCTCATCCTGGGCAGGATCCTGTAGAGAGCACCTCATGACTACCGAACCACCCGCTACCATTAGGTCGGTTGGGTCCTCAGGGAATACTGAGGGGCCGGGTTTACCGACACCTTATGAGGCCTACAGGGATGTCTTTTCCAATAGGGCCGCAGATACTCTTCCTCCCCACCGGCCATATGATTGCCGAATAGACCTGAAGCCAGGCTCCGAGCCCCCTAGGGGCAGAGTGTATCCACTCTCTGCTCCAGAGACGGAGGCTATGTCCAAATATATTCAGGACAGCCTGGCGAAGGGGTTCCTTCGCAAGTCTATTTCACCGGCTGGTGCAGGGTTCTTTTTTGTGCAGAAGAAGGAAGGGGATCTGCGCCCCTGTATCGATTACAGGGGATTAAATGCAATCACAATCAAGAACAAATACCCTTTGCCCCTCATTACTGAGCTATTTGATCGATTCCGCGGGGCAAAGGTCTTCACAAAGCTGGATCTACGCGGGGCGTATAATCTAGTGCGAGTCCGAAAGGGCGATGAGTGGAAGACCGCCTTTAACACCAGGGACGGTCACTACGAGTATCTAGTAATGCCCTTCGGACTCTGCAATGCCCCCGCCGTATTTCAAGACTTTGTGAATGACATTTTCCGGGATTTGTATCTTTCTGTGGTTGCATACCTGGATGACATTCTTATCTTCTCCCCCGATCTTACCACCCATCAGAGGGATGTCATCCGAGTACTTAAGAGGTTCCGCACCCATTCGTTATATGCTAAGCTGGAAAAGTGCGTTTTTGAACAGGAATCCTTGCCGTTCCTGAGGTACATAGTGTCCAGTCAGGGGTTAGCAATGGATCCGGGGAAGTTGGAGACAGTGATGAACTGGCCTGAGTCCCGCTCGCTGAAGGCGATCCAGCGATTCTTGGGGTTTATCAATTATTATCGCCAGTTCATTCCCAACTTCTCGACGGTGGCAGCACCCATCATTGCCCTTACCCGCAAGAGCGCTAATCCCAAAGCATGGACACGGGAAACGGTAGAGGCATTTCACACTCTCAAAACTCACTTCTCCAGAGCTCCCATCCTTCATCGTCCAGACATCTCCAAACCCTTCCTACTGGAGGTAGACGCCTCTTCGGTCGGTGCAGGTGCAGTCCTGTACCAGAAAAACGAACGAGGAAGGAAACATCCGTGTTTCTTTTTCTCCAAGACCTTTTCTCCGGCCGAGAGGAACTACTCCATAGGGGATAGGGAGTTACTGGCGATGAAACTAGCATTCCAGGAATGGCGGCATCTCCTGGAGGGTGCGAAGCATCCATTTGAGGTTTTTTCTGACCACAAAAACCTCACATACCTCCAGACAGCACAACGCCTGAACCCAAGGCAGGCCCGTTGGTCTTTATTCTTCTCCCGGTTCCGCTTTATTATCCGCCACCTGGCCGGTGAGAAGAACGTACGGGCCGATGCCTTGTCACGTTGTATGGTTGTGTTGTCGGCCTTTTCTCCGGCCGAGAGGAACTACTCCATAGGGGATAGGGAGTTACTGGCGATGAAACTAGCATTCCAGGAATGGCGGCATCTCCTGGAGGGTGCGAAGCATCCATTTGAGGTTTTTTCTGACCACAAAAACCTCACATACCTCCAGACAGCACAACGCCTGAACCCAAGGCAGGCCCGTTGGTCTTTATTCTTCTCCCGGTTCCGCTTTATTATCCGCCACCTGGCCGGTGAGAAGAACGTACGGGCCGATGCCTTGTCACGTTGTATGGTTGTGTTGGAGGAGGACGAGGAGGAGCCTCGTCTTATACTACCCCCGGACAGCTTGAGGATGGTCACTCCCACTTCTTTGGACCAGGTGCCACCTGGCAAAACCCTCGTTCCCCCTGAACTACGGAACGAGGTGCTATCGTGGGCCCATGCCTCCAAAGTCGGGGGTCACTTCGGGGTCAAAAGGACCAGAGACCTGGTGACCAGGCATTATTGGTGGCCGAGACTACCCCAGGACATACAGGAATATGTGGGAGCCTGTATGTCGTGTGCTCGGAATAAGCCGTCCCGGCAGAGACCGGCAGGTCTTCTTCACCCACTGCCAGTGCCGGATCGTCCCTGGGAAGTGGTAGGGATGGACTTCCTGGGAGATCTGCCCAAGTCAGCAGGGCACAGGGTCGTATGGGTCATCACGGACCACTTCTCTAAAATGGTCCACTTGGTGCCTCTCCCACGACTCCCGACGTCACGTGCTCTCGCCACCTTGTTCATTCAGCATGTATTTAGGTTGCATGGCATGCCTGACAAGGTGGTGAGCGACCGGGGTCCCCAGTTCGCGTCTCGCTTCTGGAGAGAGCTCTGTAAGCTCCTGCAGATAGAGCTGAACATCTCCTCCGCATACCATCCCGAGACCAATGGACTAGTGGAGAGAACTAATCAGACCTTGGTAACTTACCTCCGCCATTTTATATCCGCGCACCACGACAACTGGGCTAACCTCCTTCCTTGGGCCGAATTTGCCATTAACAATTCGGTCCATGAATCCTCTGGCCAGACTCCGTTCCTACTCAATAACGGACAACATCCCAGAATCCCGGTTCCGATGCCCATTACGTCACCCGATACTAGAGTGGAGGATTGGGCGACCAAGGCCCGGGAGATCTGGGATGACACCCAAGAGGCTCTTAAAAGGGCTAAAGACCGGATGGTGACAACGGCTGATGTTCGCCGCCGCCCTGCACCATCCTTCGCCCCTGGTGACCTAGTATGGCTGTCCTCTAAGAATGTTAACCTACGGGTACAGGCAGCCAAATTCGCCCCTAGGTATCTGGGTCCGTTTAAAGTACTACAGCAGGTAAACCCAGTGGCATATCGACTCCAGCTCCCTCCACGCTGGGCTATAGCCAACACCTTTCACGTGTCCCTCCTGAAACCCGTACGACTTAATAAATTCTCGGGGTCCCTGCCGGCTCAAACCGACTCCCCGTCCAACGACCCTGAGGTGGCAAAACTTGTGGAGACAAAAGTCATACAGGGCAAGAGGTACTACCTCGTGGAGTGGGCCGGCCGTGGTCCGGAGCATAGATCCAGGGAGTTGGAGGATCATATCCGCGCCCCGGGTTTGATAGCGGCCTTCGAGCACGGACAGGGGGGGGGGGCCTAGACGGGGGGGTAATGTTACATCTCGTGGCTCTCCTGAGGCAAGGACTGAGGCAGTCTCCCATTCCTTGCCTGCCACGAGCACTCCTGCCCAGCAGCGCCGAAGGTCTGCCAGACTGCGCAGTGTGCAGGAGATACCTTCTCAGAGAGGCAGCAGAAGGGTGACACCTAGTGGTTCTCCTGTTACAAGGAGTGAAGCGGTTTCCCATTCCTGGCCTGCCGCAGACTCTCCTGCTCAGCGGCCCCGAAGGTCTGCGAGGCTGCGCAATGTGCAGAGGTTTACTGCTCAGGGAAGCAGTGAGATTCCCGTTATCTCTCCACATTGTGAGACCGAGGATCCCGCCTCTATTTCCCAGAGGCAGGAGGGTGAGCATGTGCAATGCGTGGTGGGTCCTGATTCGCTCACTGACGTCACACGGCTTGATGACAAGGCTGGTGACGTGGTGAATCCTGACTGGCCAGGCTGGGACGTCGTGGACCCTGATTGGGTCAAGTCCGTCATCTCCGCCTCGCGCCCGCCCTCGGGTGGAGCTGCACCTCCTTAAAAGCTCCCCCTGCCATCATGGCGGCTCGCGACCGCCCTTCTATGTTTGGATGTCTGGCAGCGTGCTGCCACGCCACTGCTCAGGCATTACTGTCTCTTGTGGGCTTGGCCCTTGCTGCTCCGGCAGTACCTCGTTTGCAGGCCGTGTTCCTGCCTTGCTGCTCCGGCAGTACCCCCGTCAACAGGCCGTGTTCCTGTCCCAGGTGAGCTCCTCAAGTCTCCATTGGACTCACCTGGTTATTGAAAGCACACGTGCGTGGGCACCTCTGTGCTACCCTCGTGCCATATTCTCGTGACTTCCACTGGCACACGTGCGTGGGCACCTCTGTGCTTCCCCGTGCAACAGGTACACCGAGCCGTGAGATCTGTGCCATACAACCCTCACGGGTTAGGGCAGATCGGTGTACATAGATTGTCTGTGACATTCCAGACGATCGCTAGCAGCAACCCGCTCACTCTTCACCCACCATAGCGGCGGTCCCTTACACCGCACAGTGGACCTTGACCGGCGGAAGCAGTCCATTTCCCATCTTGGCACGCTTCCCCGGGTCCCCCTCGTAACAGTGGGGCACAATTTTTGGAAAAAAAGAGAGACTCTGCTTGGAGTAACCGTTGCTTGCTGTGTTTTTTAAAAGGAGCCAAGATGAACAAGTCATGGTTCAGCAAAGACTTTGCTACTTACCCCGGTGTCATCCTGGGGACGGTTAAGAATGGCATATTTTTGAATCTGCTTGATGCAAATCTAGCTGTGAAGTGTACAACTGGGGCACAACTGAAAACACTGAAGGGGTGGGTGTGTGTGGCCCAATTTTTGGAAAAAAGGGAGACTCCGCTTGGAGTAACCCTTGCTTACAGTGTTCTTAAAAAGGAGCCAAGATGAACAGAGCTGGGATCAGCAAAGACTTTGCTACCTACCCTGGTGTCATCCTGGGGACGGTTAAGAATGGCGTATTTTTGAATGTGCTTGATGCAAATCTAGCTGTGAAGTGTACAACTAGGGCACAAGTGCTGCCACTGAATGGGTGGGTGTGTGTGGGGCATAATTTTTGGAAAAAAGGGAGACTCCGCTTGGAGTAATCCTTGCTTACATTGTTTTAAAAAATGATCCAAGATGCATACAACTGGGATCAGGAAAGACTTTGCTACCTACCCCGGTGTCATCCTAGGGACGGTTAAGTATGACGTATTTTTGAATGTGCTTGATGCAAATCTAGCTGTGAAGTGTACAACTGGGGCACAAGTGCTGCCACTGAAGGCGTGGGTGTGTGTGTGGCCCAATTTTTAAAAGATGGGAGACTCCGCTTGGAGTCACCTTGCGTTGTTTTACATGATTTTAGAAGGGCGTGCCATGCCTATATCTGTGTCTCCTCCTCTTTTTCCTTGTCCAGCTCTTTTGTTTTCACATGAGTATATGTCCTTGTCAGTTTCCCATGTGTTTGTGTTGTGTTGTGAGTTGTTTGTCACCTTTTGGACACCTTTGAGGGTGTTTTCTAGGTGTTTTTATGTGTTTGTGATTGCCTGCCATTGTTTCCTATGCAGTTCGAGTTCGGTTCGTCGAACGTTCGACGAACCGAACTTGAACGAGACCTCCGTTCGGCGAACCGACCTCGAGCCGAACCGCGACCGGTTCGCTCATCTCTACTCTTTAGTGTTCTAATCACTGTGTTTCTGTTCCACATAAACTGAAGCTTAATCAAGTATACTAAAATGCTAAGATACAATATTTATTGTTCCTTATAAAGGAAATTTGTCAGCAGGTTTTTGTTATGTAATCTGATGACAGCATGATGTAAGGGTTTAAACATTGCATTCAGAGAACTGTCACTTTTTAGGCCGTGTGCTTCTGTTTCTACACAATGAATGTTTTATCACCATGGTATAATCACTGTAAGGACATGCCCCATTTTTTGATAAGCAGTCCACTATCGATAAACAATGCACAGAAGGAGCTATGGTGTGGGCAGGGTTATCTATCTGAGCTCTGCTTTATGCCTTAGCTAAGAACTCTGAGTGTTTCACAACTGCTGCACCCAATAAACTAAGTGATACATTGTTGAAATCAGGGTCCCTTTTCCTAAATTATGTTGTTCTCAGATGATGTATCAAAAATCTGTATCAAAGACTCTACTAACTATTATCTATATAACATCAGTGTTTCTGTGTGTGCAATAGCATATACATTTATGCATATACAACTCATATGTACCAATTTAAGCCATAGAACATATACTAAATGGATAAACCTGTTGTAACACCTACACACTAAACCTACAGTACATTAGCTTTTATGGCATAACATCCCAAATAAATGGAATTAAAATGTTTTTTGGTTATTGCTTTATTGCAAGGGAATGTAAAATTGGGAATCCTAAAAGTATATAATATACAGACTGATTACTGTGTTCGACAGTTTGAGCAGTCATTACATGGCCACACAAATGCGATTTGGAAATTGCAAACTCGCATTCAGGTGTCAACCAGTTTCTATTCTACCTCTCTAAATAGAAGAGTAAAAGAAATCTAAGAGAAGCTAGTCAGCATGTGACTGCAAGTATGCAAATCAGATGCAGAATCCAATGATAATGTGTTTTAGACTAGAAATGAGTGGTTCCTCTGAGGCTCGGTTCACCGGAAGCAAACAAGCCTAGCTCCACAGGCTCCAGCTTGACCCGAACCCTGGATTTGTACCACCACTGCAGCAGTCGGAACACTCGGATCCGGGGTTGTTGTGGCTCGAGGGTCTCCGGATCCGGGGGCTTGTGGTCACTCGAAAATGAAAGGGGGCTATTTACAGGGGATTAGTGTTCGTGATGTCACCCGTGGTTCGCGGTAAGAGGAGTACCGCCACTGCCGATGGGAGTACCCGGGGGAGATGTAGTGGGGCAGCCAGATGACGTTCCCTCCACAGGTAGGGGAGGCCCCAGGACTCTGGATGGTGGGGGTGTAGGGGAGCATAGTGCAGGCCAGCCAGGCAAACTCATGGGAGAGCAGCGTACTCACTCAGGCTGTGTGGATGTTGGTGCGACCATTAAGCAGCCTCTGAAACAGGAGTAAACCAAGTCTCTGGGTGCCACTGCCACTCAGGGGAGCTCGTCCGGGAATCCTTCCCCATTGGTATTGCTGATGGTTCTGGACCTGCCTCCATGCACTGTGTTTAGACGTTTCTGAGTGACCCTTTGGCCTGAAGCTGTCAGGGGTTCTGCTCCCTATGTTTAAATAGAGGAGCTGTGCTCTCGAGGGCTGACACTTGGGATTTCAGTGGGCCGCATAAGCTGGAAAGCCCTATCCCCCTCGTTGTGTTGGTGCCTTTGATCTCTGAGCTCTTGGGGAAAGTTCATAAAGAGACTATCCTCCACAGTTTAATTATCAGGTTGTGTGAAGCTACTCCCTGATCTAGGGTCCAGTACCCTGCCATGCTTGGTACCGGTTCAGTTACTAGATTTTCCGGTGCTGAACGTTCGCCAAAACTAAGTCTGGGCAGCCTTCTCTAATACCCTGTGACTGGGTCTCCAACTCCTCCGGTCTCAAACCACCATATGCGACCTAGCTAAAGTCTCCCAGGGAGCTTCAACTCCCTTCAGCTCCTCACTCTCTGAGGACTACTCTGTTCTCATGTCCCTCCCACCAGCCTGCCTGACCCCTAGGCGGGTGGCACTTTTCCAGATAGACCACCCACTGGTGTGCCTGACAGGATGTGGTGTGAGGTGTGGCTAAGATTTGGATGCTGATGGAAGCAATACCAACAGTTAGGATCCCAGAATCACAGGGGGTTGAGCTCTGCACCAAAAGAGAAAGGAGTGCAATTCCCTGTGACACCCTGATAGATTCAGGGGTTTCACATTCCCCCTTGGTTAAATGTAGCTCGTCCCTGAGCTACAGGACACCCAGAGGATTTATTTAGTTTTAACTGAAAGAAAGATTAACAAGTTATGCATGCTTATTCATCCCATACAGGGGAGGCAATATACTTAAACGTTACTTTAAACTCCCAGAGTTCAATTACTAAAACAACGGGGAACGCTACCGGTTGTAGCGGTAGTCGGTGGCTCAGCCTGCTCTGCTGCAGCCCCTTCCTGCGACAATCCATTCCCATTGTCCCTCTCCCTTCAACCCACCACCCAAACAACCTGTATCCCTGGTGCCACCTCTAATCCTGGTGGACACCCCTTTTCCAGGCACCTTGGCAGTCCCTGGTGACAGTTTTGAAGTCATGGAGGTTTAAAAGACAACTCTTGTAGGCGCACGAGGTGCAACTATAGACAATAAGCACAAGTTCGTGCTGGCTGCTGCCAGTCCTGCAGCCATGGTCCATGTTTAATAATAAGGGAGGGATAAAACAGGGTCCATGCACCAGGTGCAAACATTATAACTTCTAAAATAAGGTGAAGTATTCGAGTAATTTGCATTTTTCAAACATTGGCCATTAATCAGCATTCTGCAACAGTTCATGTTAAGATACAACATAACTTGAAACATTAAAGTAGCCAAGTTCCGCTACCATCATTCTCTATGGTAGTAGGGGGTAGTGGTGGGAGCTGGCATGACCCAGTCGCCCATCATCACATTCTTCTTAACCTCCAGGGCATACCAGCCCCACTCCCCACAATGCCGGCAATATGAGACCACATCACCTGGTGTCAGGTTCCGGTCCGGGTGTCACCTTGGAAGGTGCTTGGCCACATCAGTCCTAGAGGCAGACACCCCAGCAGTGAGGCCCAGCTCCGCAATGAACCCCCACCCCTTAATGGGGTCAAAGCGCTCAACCAGGCCATGGTACTGCGGCCCTCTGACCTGGAAGGTCCTCAAGTGGTCTTTTTCTCGGTTGGTGCGGACAGTGATCTCCTGCCGGCGCCGCTCTCTGGTGGCAATCTCAGTGTGCAGCCATTGCTGCTGTCTTTCCCAATAGGGGGTGCTGGCATTAGGCCCCGCCTCCACTATGGGAACTGGCTGTAAGTAGACTCTTGCGACCACGGCAGCTAAAGGAAGGTCGTGCGGCGTTGGAGCTGGCATCTCAACAGGCTCCGCCTCTGCTACGGTAGATTAAGAAACCGGCTGTTCTGCAGTTGGGATTGCAAAGTCCGGGTGCTCCGTACCAAGGTACGGGCCCGGTGATGCGGCCGGGTCTGATCGGGCCGGTGGTGAGGCCTGAGACGTCGCGGCCTGCTCGCTTTCAACTAAGACTGGAGATTCCGCTGCTGGTGTTTAGGGTAGCGGCTCAGTGTCCGCCGAGGGCAAGGGTGATGGTGGCTGAGTGATTGCAGTGGCCAGGGGCAAACCGGGTCCTGCGGCCGGGTCAACCGGGACTGGGTAGCTGCTTACCCGCTCCACACGTGGGCCCCCATCTCACGGGCCCGTACCGCCACAGCCAGGCTCCTCATCTCCTCCCTCCAGTGGTTCAGAATGTAAAGGAACTGCATCCACATTCTCCTGCAAAGCTGCTCGGTCTCTTCTTCAATCCAGGTTGTGGTCTTGGGAGCAGCACGCTCCGGTGATCAGTCCCTTGCTGCCGCCATCTTGCCTCTGCCTGGTCCAGAAACTTTTATGGGCAGAGTCCTGGCGTCCCTGCTCCACTTCAGCTGTTATATCCCATTATGCCTCCTTGGTTTTTGGTAGCCAGCTCTCCAGCTCCCGGCTGCGCTCTCTAGATGAGGGAGGAGCTCCAGTTTTGTGCTCTTTTGGTCGGGAAAATGGCGATTAGGCGCCAAAAATGGCGGAAAATGGCAGGAACCAAATTTTGACACCGCAGCTTGGATTTTTCAAGGCGTACGTCATCCAGGTTAGTGGGCCCAGTCCGAATCCTGTTCGTGATGCCAAAGTTTTTGAGGGGTACCCTTGAGGCCTGACAGCATCCCCCTATCTATGAGAGGCCACTGGACTCTCAGCCATCTGATGGTGTGCTGATGGAATTGCACTCTGCACCATGTTTTCAGCAAGAAAACCTCCCAAACACACCCAGCAGTTATAGTCATGACTAGAGTTGAGCGCGGTTCGCGGTTCAAGGTTCTCCAGTTCTAGGCTTGAGTGATTTTGGGGCCTGTTCTAGATCGAACTAGAACTCGAGCTTTTTGCAAAAGCTCGATAGTTCTAGAAACGTTCGAGAACGGTTCTAGCAGCAAAAAAACAGCTAATTCCTAGCTGGCTTTCCGCTGTAATAGTGTAAGTCACTCTGTGACTCACACTATTATGAAATTATTAATAAAGCTAGACCACTGCTGCAGGAAAAGGAAAAAAAGGGTTTGTCCGTCGGGAAGGTGGCAAAGCTCCATTAACATCTGCTGAAGGTAGACCATCTACCAGCAAAAGTAAGATGTCTACTACTTACCGTGGACAATCCGATGTGCTCCCTTTTTTACGGACACAAACAACAGGAACAAAGGTAGATGATGGCCAAAAAAGGAAAATGCTTGAATGGATCTCAAGTGGTCCAACAAGTGCCCTCTCAGCCACTTCAAGTACCGCATCCAAAAAACACCAGTCCTCTGAGTTGTCATCCCAATCAAACTTGCTTTCTCCCAGCTCTGAAGTCTCCATCAGCCCTGCACAGTATGGTGGAACTGAGATGGCTGAGTCTGCAGAGCTGTTCAGTCACACTATAGCCTGGGAATCAGAGGTCTGCTCCCAAGCTACAGTGAGTACAGAACAGGAAATGGTCTGCAGTGATGCCCAGAACCTTTCTGACTCTGATTCAGGCCGTGAGGACCAAGTTTCTGAGCATAATGTTGACCCTTTGTCACAAACTGTAACACCTGTGGTTATAGACAATGAGGAACATACTGATGAAGATGAGACGCAGATACCCGATTGGGATGACAACTTAAATATTCGGTCAGGGCAAGAAGAGGCTCGGTCTGAGGGGGAGGGGAGTGCAAACACAACAATTGATGATGAAGTTCTAGATCCCACCTACTGTCAACCCACAGTCAGGCACTCGAGGAGGTCAACAGAGGTGGTGGAGGAGGATGCAACTGATGACGGAATTACCTTGCGCCTTCCTGGACAGAGTCGGAGTACTGGTAGCACGTCTACAACTGCATCCTCAGCCACCACTCTGCCTCTGAGCACTAGTCGGGGTGCATCAACAGGTCGCATGCCCTCTAAGCCTTGCCTAGCCTGGTCCTTTTTTGACAGCAAAAGATCGCCCAAATTATGTGATCTGTAAAATTTGTCATGGTTCTCTTAGTAGAGGTCAAAACCTCAGCAGTTTGACAACTTCTTCCATGAATCGTCACATGAATAAATATCATATGTCCCGATGGGAAGCTCACCGTGCTGCAATGCGGCCTAGCGGAGCGAACCATCCACCGCCTGCCCCTTCCAGTGCATCCGCGCGCTCTTCATCTTCTAGGACTGTGGGGACAGCTGTCACACCTGTTTTTCCACGCACAACTTGAACCACTGTAACCGCAACAGGCAGTTTGCTTGGTAGGTCGTCAGTTGGTTTGGAAGGGGAAACAAGTGAGTGTGTACAGCTCTCTCAGACATCGATAGCACCAACGTTGGATGAAGGCAACATCATGTCTCTGCCTGCACTTTCCTCACAAACCTGCATTTTTCCAGGGGCACCCTACTCAACACCGTCTACACACAGCAGCCAGATCTCTGTCCCTCAGATGTGGCCACTTTCTGCGACCCATGACAAAGCTAAGAGGTTGACTCTATCCCTCTGTAAGCTCTTGGCTACCGAAATGCTGCCTTTCCGCCTAGTGGACACACAGGATTTTAGAGACCTTATGTCTGTCGCTGTGCCCCAGTACCAGATGCCTAGTCGCCACTACTTCTCTAAGAAAGGTGTGCCCGCGCTACACCAGCATGTCGCACACAACATCACCGCTTCCTTGAGAAACTCTGTGTGTGAACGGGTGCATTTCACCACCGATACTTGGACCAGTAAGCATGGACAGGGACGTTACATGTCGCTGACTGGGCACTGGGTAACTATGGTGATAGATGGTGAAGGGTCTGCTGCACAAGTCTTGCCTTCCCCACGACTTGTGTGTCAATCCTCTGTCTGTCCAAGTTCTGCCACTGCTTCTGCCTCCTCCACCTCATCTGGGTCCTCCCCCTCTGCCCCAAGCCTGCCTGGTCAGGCCACCAGCGTTCTCACTGCGCAGAAGGAATCACGCACCCCTCATTACTATGCTGGCAGCAGAGTGCAACGGCATCAGCCGGTTTTTAGCTTGACATGTCTTGGGAATAAGAGTCACACAGCTGAGGAGTTGTGGTCAGCTCTGCGGTCCGAGTTTAATAAATAGTTGTCTCCACTCAACCTGCAGCCTGGTAAGGCCATGTGCGACAATGCTGCAAACCTGGGTGCGGCCCTTCGCCTGGGCAAGGTGACACACGTACCTTGTATGGCTCACGTGTTGAACCTTGTCGTCCAGCAATTTTTAACACACTATCCCGGCCTAGATGGCCTTCTGAACAGGGCACGAAAACTGTCTGCTCACTTCCGCCGTTCAAGCGCCGCAGCTAAGCGACTTGCATCGCTCTAGAAGTCTTTCGGCCTGCCGGTTCATCGCTTGAAATGCGATGTGGCGACACGCTGGAATTCAACTCTCCACATGTTACAGCGAATGTGGCAGCACCGCCAAGCCCTGGTGCAATACGTCATGACGTATAGCCTGGGCCAACGAGATGCAGAGGTGGGGCAGATCACCCTGATGGAGTGGTCTCAGATCAAGGACCTATGCACCCTTCTGCACAGTTTCGACATGGCGACGAATATGTTTAGCGCTGACAATGCCATTATCAGCATGACAATTCCAGTCATTTACATGCTGGAGCACACGCTAAACACTATTCGGAGTCAGGGGGTGGGACAACAGGAAGGGGAGGAACTACAGGAGGATTCATATGCGCAAGGGACAACAACATCACCAAGGTCCAGACGTTCATCATCACCAACGCAGCAGGCATGGGACCATGGGGGACAGGGATCAACAAGGACGCATAGTAGCAGGCTAAATGTTGAGGAAGGTGCAGGAGAACATGAAAAAATGGAGGACGAACTGTCCATGGACATGGAAGACTCAGCAGATGAGGGAGACCTTGGTCAAATTTCTGTTGAAAGAGGTTGGGGGGAGATGTCAGAGGAAGAAAGAACGGTTAGCACCTCTATGCCACAAACACAGCGTGGACTTGGTCCGCATGGCTGCGCAAGACACATGAGTGCCTTCTTGTTGCACTACCTCCAACATGACCAACGTATTGTCAAAATTAGAAGTGATGATGACTACTGGATTTCCACACTATTAGATCCCCGGTACAAGTCCAAATTTTGTGACATAATTCCAGCCACAGAAAGGGACGCACGTATGCAGGAGTATCAGCAGAAGCTGTTACTCGATCTTAGCTCGGCTTTTCCATCAAACAACCGTGCAGGTGCAGGGAGTGATTCTCCCAGTTGTAACTTGACAAACATGGGACGGTCTCGTCATCTTCAACAGTCTACCCGTACCAGTAGGACCGTATCTGGTGCTGGTAACAGCAATTTTATGGAATCTTTTCATAATTTTTTTAGACCCTCCTTTGCAAGGCCACCAGAGACAACACGTCTGACACATAGTCAACGGCTGGAGAGGATGATACAGGAGTATCTCCAAATGAACATCGATGCCATGACTTTGCAAATGGAGCCTTGCTCCTTTTGGGCTTCAAATCTAGAAAAATGGCCAGAGCTCTCCAGTTACGCCTTGGAGATTTTGTCGTGTCCAGCTGCTAGCGTTGTCTCTGAACGTGTCTTCAGTGCTGCTGGGTGTGTGCTGACAGATAAGCGCACGCCTCTGTCCAGTGACAATGTGGACAGACTGACGTTCATCAAAATGAACAAGTCATGGATCCAGAAGGAATTTACCATCCCTGTGTCATCCTGGGGAGAGTAAATGCTTGTGGATTTGGAATGTGCTTGATGCAAATCAAAACATCCTGTTTGCAACTAGGGCACAAGTGCTGCCACTGATAAGGTGTCTGTGTGGGACCCATTTTTGGAAAAAAAGGGAGACTCCGATTGGAGTAACCCTTGCTTGCTGTGTTTTTTAAAAATGATCCAAGATGAACAGAGCTGGGATCAGGAAAGACTTTGCAACCAACCCCGGTGTCATCCTGGGGACGGTTAAGAATAGCGTATTTTTGAATGTGCTTGATGCAAATCTAGCTGTGAAGTGTACAACTAGGGCACAAGTGCTGCCACTGAATGGGTGGGTGTGTGTGGGGCACAATTTTTGGAAAAAAGGGAGGCTCCGCTTGGAGTAACCCTTGCTTACATTGTTTTTAAAAGAAGCCAAGATGAACAAGTCATGGTTCAGCAAAGATTTTGCTACCTACCCCGGTGTCATCCTGGGGACGGTTAAGAATAGCGTATTTTTTAATGTGCTTGATGCAAATCTAGCTGTGAATTGTACAACTGGGGCACAACTGCTGCCACTGAAGGGGTAGGTGTGTGTGGGGCCCAATTTTTGGAAAAAAGGAAGACTCCGCTTGGAGTAACCCTTGCTTACATTGTTTTTAAAAGAAGCCAAGATGAACAGAGCTGGGATCAGGAAAGACTTTGCTACCTACCCCGGTGTCATCCTGGGGATGGTTAAGAATAGCGTATTTTTGAATGTGCTTGATGCAAATCTAGCTGTGAAGTGTACAACTAGGGCACAAGTGCTGCCACTGAATGGGTGGGTGTGTGTGGGGCACAATTTTTGGAAAAAAGGGAGGCTCCGCTTGGAGTAACCCTTGCTTACATTGTTTTTAAAAGAAGCCAAGATGAACAAGTCATGGTTCAGCAAAGACTTTGCTACCTACCCCGGTGTCATCCTGGGGACGGTTAAGAATAGCGTATTTTTTAATGTGCTTGATGCAAATCTAGCTGTGAATTGTACAACTGGGGCACAACTGCTGCCACTGAAGAGGTAGGTGTGTGTGGGGCCCAATTTTTGGAAAAAAGGAAGACTCCGCTTGGAGTAACCCTTGCTTACATTGTTTTTAAAAGAAGCCAAGATGAACAGAGCTGGGATCAGGAAAGACTTTGCTACCTACCATGGTGTCATCCTGGGGACGGTTAAGAATAGCGTATTTTTTAATGTGCTTGATGCAAATCAAAACATCCTGTTTGCAACTAGGGCACAAGTGCTGCCACTGATAAGGTGTCTGTGTGGGGCCCAATTTTTTGAAAAAAAGGGAGACTCCGCTTGGAGTAACCCTTGCTTGCTGTGTTTTTTAAAAATGATCCAAGATGAACAGAGCTGGGATCAGGAAAGACTTTGCTACCAACCCTGGTGTCATCCTGGGGACGGTTAAGAATAGCGTATTTTTGAATGTGCTTGATGCAAATCTAGCTGTGAATTGTACAACTGGGGCACAACTGCTGCCACTGAAGGGGTGGGTGTGTGTGGGGCCCAATTTTTGGAAAAAAGGAAGACTCCGCTTGGAGTAACCCTTGCTTACATTGTTTTTAAAAGAAGCCAAGATGAACAGAGCTGGGATCAGGAAAGACTTTGCTACCTACCCCGGTGTCATCCTGGGGACGGTTAAGAATAGCGTATTTTTGAATGTGCTTGATGCAAATCTAGCTGTGAATTGTACAACTGGGGCACAACTGCTGCCACTGAAGGGGTAGGTGTGTGTGGGGCCCAATTTTTGGAAAAAAGGAAGACTCCGCTTGGAGTAACCCTTGCTTACATTGTTTTTAAAAGAAGCCAAGATGAACAAGTCATGGTTCAGCAAAGATTTTGCTACCTACCCCGGTGTCATCCTGGGGACGGTTAAGAATAGCGTATTTTTTAATGTGCTTGATGCAAATCTAGCTGTGAATTGTACAACTGGGGCACAACTGCTGCCACTGAAGGGGTAGGTGTGTGTGGGGCCCAATTTTTGGAAAAAAGGAAGACTCCGCTTGGAGTAACCCTTGCTTACATTGTTTTTAAAAGAAGCCAAGATGAACAGAGCTGGGATCAGGAAAGACTTTGCTACCTACCCCGGTGTCATCCTGGGGACGGTTAAGAATAGCGTATTTTTGAATGTGCTTGATGCAAATCTAGCTGTGAAGTGTACAACTAGGGCACAACTGCTGCCACTGAAGGGGTGGGTGTGTGTGGGGCCCAATTTTTGGAAAAAAGGAAGACTCCGCTTGGAGTAACTTTTGCTTACATTGTTCTTAAAAGAAGCCAAGATGAACAGAGCTGGGATCAGGAAAGACTTTGCTACCTACCCCGGTGTTATCCTGGGGACGTTTAAGAATAGCGTATTTTTGAATGTGCTTGATGCAAATCAAAACATCCTGTTTGCAACTAGGGCACAAGTGCTGCTACTGATAAGGTGTCTGTGTGGGGCCCAATTTTTGGAAAAAAAGGGAGACTCCGCTTGGAGTAACCCTTGCTTACATTGTTTTTAAAAGAAGCCAAGATGAACAGAGCTGGGATCAGGAAAGACTTTGCTACCAACCCCGGTGTCATCCTGGGGACGGTTAAGAATAGCAAATTTTTGAATGTGCTTGATGCAAATCTAGCTGTGAAGTGTACAATTAGGGCACAAGTGCTGCCACTGAATGGGTGGGTGTGTGTGGGGCACAATTTTGGGAAAAAAGGGAGGCTCCGCTTGGAGTAACCCTTGCTTACATTGTTTTTAAAAGAAGCCAAGATGAACAAGTCATAGTTCAGCAAAGACTTTGCTACCTACCCCGGTGTCATCCTGGGGACGGTTAAGAATAGCGTATTTTTGAATGTGCTTGATGCAAATCTAGCTGTGAATTGTACAACTGGGGCACAACTGCTGCCACTGAAGGGGTGGGTGTGTGTGGGGCCCAATTTTTGGAAAAACGGAAGACTCCGCTTGGAGTAACCCTTGCTTACATTGTTTTTAAAAGAAGCCAAGATGAACAGAGCTGTAATCAGGAAAGACTTTGCTACCTACCCCGGTGTCATCCTGGGGACGGTTAAGAATAGCGTATTTTTGAATGTGCTTGATGCAAATCAAAACATCCTGTTTGCAACTAGGGCACAAGTGCTGCCACTGATAAGGTGTCTGTGTGGGGCCCGATTTTTGGAAAAAAAGGGAGACTCCGCTTGGAGTAACCCTTGCTTGCTGAGTTTTTTAAAAATGATCCAAGATGAACAGAGCTGGGATCAGGAAAGACTTTTCTACAAACCCCGGTGTCATCCTGGGGACGGTTAAGAATAGCGTATTTTTGAATGTGCTTGATGCAAATCTAGCTGTGAATTGTACAACTGGGGCACAACTGCTGCTACTGAAGGGGTGGGTGTGTGTGGGGCCCAATTTTTGGAAAAAAGGTAGTCTCCGCTTGGAGTAACCCTTGCTTACATTTTTTTTAAAAGAAGCCAAGATGAACAGAGCTGGGATCAGGAAAGACTTTGCTACCAACCCCGGTGACATCCTGGGGACGGTTAAGAATAGCGTATTTTTGAATGTGCTTGATGCAAATCTAGCTGTGAAGTGTACAACTAGGGCACAAGTGCTGCCACTGAATGGGTGGGTGTGTGTGGGGCACAATTTTTGGAAAAAAGGGAGGCTCCGCTTGAAGTAACCCTTGCTTACATTGTTTTTAAAAGAAGCCAAGATGAACAAGTCATGGTTCAGCAAAGACTTTGCTACCTACCCCGGTGTCATCCTGGGGACGGTTAAGAATAGCGTATTTTTGAATGTGCTTGATGTAAATCTAGCTGTGAATTGTACAACTGGGGCACAACTGCTGCCACTGAAGGGGTGGGTGTGTGTGGGGCCCAATTTTTGGAAAAAAGGAAGACTCCGCTTGGAGTAACTTTTGCTTACATTGTTTTTAAAAGAAGCCAAGATGAACAGAGCTGGGATCAGGAAAGACTTTGCTACCTACCTCGGTGTCATCCTGGGGACGGTTAAGAATAGCGTATTTTTGAATGTACTTGATGCAAATCAAAATATCCTGTTTGCAACTAGGGCACAAGTGCTGCCACTGATAAGGTGTCTGTGTGGGGCCCAATTTTTGGAAAAAAAGGGAGACTCCGCTTGGAGTAACCCTTGCTTACATTGTTTTTAAAAGAAGCCAAGATGAACAGAGCTGGGATCAGGAAAGACTTTGCTACCAACCCCGGTGTCATGCTGGGGACGGTTAAGAATAGCGTATTTTTTAATGTGCTTGATGCAAATCTAGCTGTGAAGTGTACAACTAGGGCACAAGTGCTGCCACTGAATGGGTGGGTGTGTGTGGGGCACAATTTTTGGAAAAAAGGGAGGCTCCGCTTGGAGTAACCCTTGCTTATATTGTTTTTAAAAAAAGCCAAGATGAACAAGTCATGGTTCAGCAAAGACTTTGCTACCTACCCCGGTGTCATCCTGGGGACGGTTAAGAATAGCGTATTTTTGAATGTGCTTGATGCAAATCTAGCTGTGAATTGTACAACTGGGGCACAACTGCTGCCACTGAAGGGGTGGGTGTGTGTGGGGCCCAATTTTTGGAAAAAAGGAAGACTCCGCTTGGAGTAACCCTTGCTTACATTGTTTTTAAAAGAAGCCAAGATGAACAGAGCTGGGATCAGGAAAGACTTTGCTACCTACCCCGGTGTCATCCTGGGGACGGTTAAGAATAGCGTATTTTTGAATGTGCTTGACGCAAATCAAAACATCCTGTTTGCAACTAGGGCACAAGTGCTGCCACTGATAAGGTGTCTGTGTGGGGCCCAATTTTTCGAAAAAAAGGGAGACTCCGCTTGGAGTAACCCTTGCTTACATTGTTTTTAAAAGAAGCCAAGATGAACAGAGCTGGGATCAGGAAAGACTTTGCTACCAACCCCGGTGTCATCCTGGGGACGGTTAAGAAAAGCGTATTTTTTAATGTGCTTGATGCAAATCTAGCTGTGAAGTGTACAACTAGGGCACAAGTGCTGCCACTGAATAGGTGGGTGTGTGTGGGGCACAATTTTTGGAAAAAAGGGAGGCTCCGCTTGGAGTAACCCTTGCTTACATTGTTTTTAAAAGAAGCCAAGATGAACAGAGCTGGGATCAGGAAAGACTTTGCTACCAACCCCGGTGTCATCCTGGGGACGGTTAAGAATAGCGTATTTTTGAATGTGCTTGATGCAAATCTAGCTGTGAATTGTACAACTGGGGCACAACTGCTGCCACTGAAGGGGTGGGTGTGTGTGGGGCCCAATTTTTGGAAAAAAGGAAGACTCCGCTTGGAGTAACCCTTGCTTACATTGTTTTTAAAAGAAGCCAAGATGAACAGAGCTGGGATCAGGAAAGACTTTACTACCTACCCCGGTGTCATCCTGGGGACGGTGAAGAATAGCGTATTTTTGAATGTGCTTGACGCAAATCAAAACATCCTGTTTGCAACTAGGGCACAAGTGCTGCCACTGATAAGGTGTCTGTGTGGGGCCCAATTTTTGGAAAAAAAGGGAGACTCCGCTTGGAGTAACCCTTGCTTACGTTGTTTTTAAAAGAAGCCAAGATGAACAGAGCTGGGATCAGGAAAGACTTTTTTACCAACCCCGGTGTCATCCTGGGGACGGTTAAGAATAGCGTATTTTTGAATGTGCTTGATGCAAATCTAGCTGTGAAGTGTATAATTAGGGAACAAGTGCTGCCACTGAATGGGTGGGTGTGTGTGGGGCACAATTTTGGGAAAAATGGGAGGCTACGCTTGGAGTAACCCTTGCTTACATTGTTTTTAAAAGAAGCCAAGATGAACAAGTCATGGTTCAGCAAAGACTTTGCTACCTACCCCGGTGTCATCCTGGGGACGGTTAAGAATAGCGTATTTTTGAATGTGCTTGATGCAAATCTAGCTGTGAATTGTACAACTGGGGCACAACTGCTGCCACTGAAGGGGTGGGTGTGTGTGGGGCCCAATTTTTGGAAAAAAGGAAGACTCCGCTTGGAATAACCCTTGCTTACATTGTTTTTAAAAGAAGCCAAGATGAACAGAGCTGGGATCAGGAAAGACTTTGCTACCTACCCCGGTGTCATACTGGGGACGGTGAAGAATAGCGTATTTTTGAATCTGCTTGACGCAAATCAAAACATCCTGTTTGCAACTAGGGCACAAGTGCTGCCACTGATAAGGTGTCTGTGTGGGGCCCAATTTTTGGAAAAAAAGGGAGGCTCCGCTTGGAGTAACCCTTGCTTACATTGTTTTTAAAAAAAGCCAAGATGAACAAGTCATGGTTCAGCAAAGACTTTGCTACCTACCCCGGTGTCATCCTGGGGACGGTTAAGAATAGCGTATTTTTGAATGTGCTTGATGCAAATCTAGCTGTGAAGTATACAACTAGGGCACAAATGCTGCCACTGAATGGGTGGGTGTGTGTGGGGCACAATTTTGGGAAAAAAGGGAGGCTCCGCTTGGAGTAACCCTTGCTTACATTGTTTTTAAAAGAAGCCAAGATGAACAGAGCTGGGATCAGGAAAGACTTTGCTACCAACCCCGGTGTCATCCTGGGGACGGTTAAGAATAGCGTATTTTTGAATGTGCTTGATGCAAATCTAGCTGTGAAGTGTACAATTAGGGCACAAGTGCTGCCACTGAATGGGTGGGTGTGTGTGGGGCACAATTTTGGGAAAAAAGGGAGGCTCCGCTTGGAGTAACCCTTGCTTACATTGTTTTTAAAAGAAGCCAAGATGAACAGAGCTGGGATCAGGAAAGACTTTGCTGCCAACCCCGGTGTCATCCTGGGGACGGTTAAGAATAGCGTATTTTTGAATGTGCTTGATGCAAATCTAGCTGTGAATTGTACAACTGGGGCACAACTGCTGCCACTGAAGGGGTGGGTGTGTGTGGGGCCCAATTTTTGGAAAAAAATAAGACTCCGCTTGGAGTAACCCTTGCTTACATTGTTTTTAAAAGAAGCCAAGATGAACAGAGCTGGGATCAGGAAAGACTTTGCTACCTACCCCGGTGTCATCCTGGGGACGGTGAAGAATAGCGTATTTTTGAATGTGCTTGACGCAAATCAAAACATCCTGTTTGCAACTAGGGCACAAGTGCTGCCACTGATAAGGTGTCTGTGTGGGGCCCAATTTTTGGAAAAAAAGGGAGACTCCGCTTGGAGTAACCCTTGCTTACATTGTTTTTAAAAGAAGCCAAGATGAACAGAGCTGGGATCAGGAAAGACTTTGCTACCAACCCCGGTGTCATCCTGGGGACGGTTAAGAATAGCGTATTTTTTAATGTGCTTGATGCAAATCTAGCTGTGAAGTGTACAACTAGGGCACAAGTGCTGCCACTGAATGGGTGGGTGTGTGTGGGGCACAATTTTTGGAAAAAAGGGAGGCTCCGCTTGGAGTAACCCTTGCTTACATTGTTTTTAAAAAAAGACAAGATGAACAAGTCATGGTTCAGCAAAGACTTTGCTACCTACCCCGGTGTCATCCTGGGGACGGTTAAGAATAGCGTATTTTTGAATGTGCTTGATGCAAATCTAGCTGTGAATTGTACAACTGGGGCACAACTGCTGCCACTGAAGGGGTGGGTGTGTGTGGGGCCCAATTTTTGGAAAAAAGGAAGACTCCGCTTGGAGTAACCCTTGCTTACATTGTTTTTAAAAGAAGCCAAGATGAACAGAGCTGGGATCAGGAAAGACTTTACTACCTACCCCGGTGTCATCCTGGGGACGGTGAAGAATAGCGTATTTTTGAATGTGCTTGACGCAAATCAAAACATCCTGTTTGCAACTAGGGCACAAGTGCTGCCACTGATAAGGTGTCTGTGTGGGGCCCAATTTTTGGAAAAAAAGGGAGACTCCGCTTGGAGTAACCCTTGCTTACGTTGTTTTTAAAAGAAGCCAAGATGAACAGAGCTGGGATCAGGAAAGACTTTGCTACCAACCCCGGTGTCATCCTGGGGACGGTTAAGAATAGCGCATTTTTGAATGTGCTTGATGCAAATCTAGCTGTGAAGTGTACAATTAGGGCACAAGTGCTGCCACTGAATGGGTGGGTGTGTGTGGGGCACAATTTTGGGAAAAATGGGAGGCTACGCTTGGAGTAACCCTTGCTTACATTGTTTTTAAAAGAAGCCAAGATGAACAAGTCATGGTTCAGCAAAGACTTTGCTACCTACCCCGGTGTCATCCTGGGGACGGTTAAGAATAGCGTATTTTTGAATGTGCTTGATGCAAATCTAGCTGTGAATTGTACAACTGGGGCACAACTGCTGCCACTGAAGGGGTGGGTGTGTGTGGGGCCCAATTTTTGGAAAAAAGGAAGACTCCGCTTGGAGTAACCCTTGCTTACATTGTTTTTAAAAGAAGCCAAGATGAACAGAGCTGGGATCAGGAAAGACTTTGCTACCTACCCCGGTGTCATCCTGGGGACGGTGAAGAATAGCGTATTTTTGAATGTGCTTGACGCAAATCAAAACATCCTGTTTGCAACTAGGGCACAAGTGCTGCCACTGATAAGGTGTCTGTGTGGGGCCCAATTTTTGGAAAAAAAGGGAGGCTCCGCTTGGAGTAACCCTTGCTTACATTGTTTTTAAAAAAAGCCAAGATGAACAAGTCATGGTTCAGCAAAGACTTTGCTACCTACCCCGGTGTCATCCTGGGGACGGTTAAGAATAGCGTATTTTTGAATGTGCTTGATGCAAATCTAGCTGTGAAGTATACAACTAGGGCACAAATGCTGCCACTGAATGGGTGGGTGTGTGTGGGGCACAATTTTGGGAAAAAAGGGAGGCTCCGCTTGGAGTAACCCTTGCTTACATTGTTTTTAAAAGAAGCCAAGATGAACAGAGCTGGGATCAGGAAAGACTTTGCTACCAACCCCGGTGTCATCCTGGGGACGGTTAAGAATAGCGTATTTTTGAATGTGCTTGATGCAAATCTAGCTGTGAAGTGTACAATTAGGGCACAAGTGCTGCCACTGAATGGGTGGGTGTGTGTGGGGCACAATTTTGGGAAAAAAGGGAGGCTCCGCTTGGAGTAACCCTTGCTTACATTGTTTTTAAAAGAAGCCAAGATGAACAGAGCTGGGATCAGGAAAGACTTTGCTACCAACCCCGGTGTCATCCTGGGGACGGTTAAGAATAGCGTATTTTTGAATGTGCTTGATGCAAATCTAGCTGTGAATTGTACAACTGGGGCACAACTGCTGCCACTGAAGGGGTGGGTGTGTGTGGGGCCCAATTTTTGGAAAAAAATAAGACTCCGCTTGGAGTAACCCTTGCTTACATTGTTTTTAAAAGAAGCCAAGATGAACAGAGCTGGGATCAGGAAAGACTTTGCTACCTACCCCGGTGTCATCCTGGGGACGGTGAAGAATAGCGTATTTTTGAATGTGCTTGACGCAAATCAAAACATCCTGTTTGCAACTAGGGCACAAGTGCTGCCACTGATAAGGTGTCTGTGTGGGGCCCAATTTTTGGAAAAAAAGGGAGACTCCGCTTGGAGTAACCCTTGCTTACATTGTTTTTAAAAGAAGCCAAGATGAACAGAGCTGGGATCAGGAAAGACTTTGCTACCAACCCCGGTGTCATCCTGGGGACGGTTAAGAATAGCGTATTTTTTAATGTGCTTGATGCAAATCTAGCTGTGAAGTGTACAACTAGGGCACAAGTGCTGCCACTGAATGGGTGGGTGTGTGTGGGGCACAATTTTTGGAAAAAAGGGAGGCTCCTCTTGGAGTAACCCTTGCTTACATTGTTTTTAAAAAAAGCCAAGATGAACAAGTCATGGTTCAGCAAAGACTTTGCTACCTACCCCGGTGTCATCCTGGGGACGGTTAAGAATAGCGTATTTTTGAATGTGCTTGATGCAAATCTAGCTGTGAATTGTACAACTGGGGCACAACTGCTGCCACTGAAGGGGTGGGTGTGTGTGGGGCCCAATTTTTGGAAAAAAGGAAGACTCCGCTTGGAGTAACCCTTGCTTACATTGTTTTTAAAAGAAGCCAAGATGAACAGAGCTGGGATCAGGAAAGACTTTACTACCTACCCCGGTGTCATCCTGGGGACGGTGAAGAATAGCGTATTTTTGAATGTGCTTGACGCAAATCAAAACATCCTGTTTGCAACTAGGGCACAAGTGCTGCCACTGATAAGGTGTCTGTGTGGGGCCCAATTTTTGGAAAAAAAGGGAGACTCCGCTTGGAGTAACCCTTGCTTACGTTGTTTTTAAAAGAAGCCAAGATGAACAGAGCTGGGATCAGGAAAGACTTTGCTACCAACCCCGGTGTCATCCTGGGGACGGTTAAGAATAGCGTATTTTTGAATGTGCTTGATGCAAATCTAGCTGTGAAGTGTACAATTAGGGCACAAGTGCTGCCACTGAATGGGTGGGTGTGTGTGGGGCACAATTTTGGGAAAAATGGGAGGCTACGCTTGGAGTAACCCTTGCTTACATTGTTTTTAAAAGAAGCCAAGATGAACAAGTCATGGTTCAGCAAAGACTTTGCTACCTACCCCGGTGTCATCCTGGGGACGGTTAAGAATAGCGTATTTTTGAATGTGCTTGATGCAAATCTAGCTGTGAATTGTACAACTGGGGCACAACTGCTGCCACTGAAGGGGTGGGTGTGTGTGGGGCCCAATTTTTGGAAAAAAGGAAGACTCCGCTTGGAGTAACCCTTGCTTACATTGTTTTTAAAAGAAGCCAAGATGAACAGAGCTGGGATCAGGAAAGACTTTGCTACCTACCCCGGTGTCATCCTGGGGACGGTGAAGAATAGCGTATTTTTGAATGTGCTTGACGCAAATCAAAACATCCTGTTTGCAACTAGGGCACAAGTGCTGCCACTGATAAGGTGTCTGTGTGGGGCCCAATTTTTGGAAAAAAAGGGAGACTCCGCTTGGAGTAACCCTTGCTTACATTGTTTTTAAAAGAAGCCAAGATGAACAGAGCTGGGATCAGGAAAGACTTTGCTACCAACCCCGGTGTCATCCTGGGGACGGTTAAGAATAGCGTATTTTTTAATGTGCTTGATGCAAATCTAGCTGTGAAGTGTACAACTAGGGCACAAGTGCTGCCACTGAATGGGTGGGTGTGTGTGGGGCACAATTTTTGGAAAAAAGGGAGGCTCCGCTTGGAGTAACCCTTGCTTACATTGTTTTTAAAAAAAGCCAAGATGAACAAGTCATGGTTCAGCAAAGACTTTGCTACCTACCCCGGTGTCATCCTGGGGACGGTTAAGAATAGCGTATTTTTGAATGTGCTTGATGCAAATCTTGCTGTGAAGTATACAACTAGGGCACAAATGCTGCCACTGAATGGGTGGGTGTGTGTGGGGCACAATTTTGGGAAAAAAGGGAGGCTCCGCTTGGAGTAACCCTTGCTTACATTGTTTTTAAAAGAAGGCAAGATGAACAGAGCTGGGATCAGGAAAGACTTTGCTACCAACCCCGGTGTCATCCTGGGGACGGTTAAGAATAGCGTATTTTTGAATGTGCTTGATGCAAATCTAGCTGTGAAGTGTACAATTAGGGCACAAGTGCTGCCACTGAATGGGTGGGTGTGTGTGGGGCACAATTTTGGGAAAAAAGGGAGGCTCCGCTTGGAGTAACCCTTGCTTACATTGTTTTTAAAAGAAGCCAAGATGAACAAGTCATGGTTCAGCAAAGACTTTGCTACCTATCCCGGTGTCATCCTGGGGACGGTTAAGAATAGCGTATTTTTGAATGTGCTTGATGCAAATCTAGCTGTGAATTGTACAACTGGGGCACAACTGCTGCCACTGAAGGGGTGGGTGTGTGTGGGGCCCAATTTTTGGAAGAAAGGAAGACTCCGCTTGGAGTAACCCTTGCTTACATTGTTTTTAAAAGAAGCCAAGATGAACAGAGCTGGGATCAGGAAAGACTTTGCTACCTACCCCGGTGTCATCCTGGGGACGGTTAAGAATAGCGTATTTTTGAATGTGCTTGATGCAAATCAAAACATCCTGTTTGCAACTAGGGTACAAGTGCTGCTACTGATAAGGTGTCTGTGTGGGGCCCAATTTTTGGAAAAAAAGGGAGACTCCGCTTGGAGTAACCCTTGCTTACATTGTTTTTAAAAGAAGCCAAGATGAACAGAGCTGGGATCAGGAAAGACTTTGCTACCAACCCCGGTGACATCCTGGGGACGGTTAAGAATAGCGTATTTTTTAATGTGCTTGATGTAAATCTAGCTGTGAAGTGTACAACTAGGGCACAAGTGCTGCCACTGAATGGGTGGGTGTGTGTGGGGCACAATTTTTGGAAAAAAGGGAGGCTCCACTTGGAGTAACCCTTGCTTACATTGTTTTTAAAAAAAGCCAAGATGAACAAGTCATGGTTCAGCAAAGACTTTGCTACCTACCCCGGTGTCATCCTGGGGACGGTTAAGAATAGCGTATTTTTGAATGTGCTTGATGCAAATCTAGCTGTGAATTGTACAACTGGGGCACAACTGCTGCCACTGAAGGGGTGGGTGTGTGTGGGGCCCAATTTTTGGAAGAAAGGAAGACTCCGCTTGGAGTAACCCTTGCTTACATTGTTTTTAAAAGAAGCCAAGATGAACAGAGCTGGGATCAGGAAAGACTTTGCTACCTACCCTGGTGTCATCCTGGGGACGGTTAAGAATAGCGTATTTTTGAATGTGCTTGATGCAAATCAAAACATCCTGTTTGCAACTAGGGCACAAGTGCTGCCACTGATAAGGTGTCTGTGTGGGGACCAATTTTTGGAAAAAAAGGGAGACTCCGCTTGGAGTAACCCTTGCTTACATTGTTTTTAAAAGAAGCCAAGATGAACAGAGCTGGGATCAGGAAAGACTTTGCTACCAACCCCGGTGTCATCCTGGGGACGGTTAAGAATAGCGTATTTTTTAATGTGCTTGATGCAAATCTAGCTGTGAAGTGTACAACTAGGGCACAAGTGCTGCCACTGAATGGGTGGGTGTGTGTGGGGCACAATTTTTGGAAAAAAGGGAGGCTCCGCTTGGAGTAACCCTTGCTTACATTGTTTTTAAAAAAAAGCCAAGATGAACAAGTCATGGTTCAGCAAAGACTTTGCTACCTACCCCGGTGTCATCCTGGGGACGGTTAAGAATAGCGTATTTTTGAATGTGCTTGATGCAAATCTAGCTGTGAATTGTACAACTGGGGCACAACTGCTGCCACTGAAGGGGTGGGTGTGTGTGGGGCCCAATTTTTGGAAGAAAGGAAGACTCCGCTTGGAGTAACCCTTGCTTACATTGTTTTTAAAAGAAGCCAAGATGAACAGAGCTGGGATCAGGAAAGACTTTGCTACCTACCCCGGTGTCATCCTGGGGACGGTTAAGAATAGCGTATTTTTGAATGTGCTTGATGCAAATCAAAACATCCTGTTTGCAACAAGGGCACAAGTGCTGCTACTGATAAGGTGTCTGTGTGGGGCCCAATTTTTGGAAAAAAAGGGAGACTCCGCTTGGAGTAACCCTTGCTTACATTGTTTTTAAAAGAAGCCAAGATGAACAGAGCTGGGATCAGGAAAGACTTTGCTACCTACCCCGGTGTCATCCTGGGGACGGTTAAGAATAGCGTATTTTTGAATGTGCTTGATGCAAATCTAGCTGTGAAGTGTACAACTAGGGCACAAATGCTGCCACTGAATGGGTGGGTGTGTGTGGGGCACAATTTTGGGAAAAAAGGGAGGCTCCGCTTGGAGTAACCCTTGCTTACTTTGTTTTTAAAAGAAGCCAAGATGAACAAGTCATGGTTCAGCAAAGACTTTGCTACCTACCCCGGTGTCATCCTGGGGACGGTTAAGAATAGCGTATTTTTGAATGTGCTTGATGCAAATCTAGCTGTGAATTGTACAACTGGGGCACAACTGCTGCCACTGAAGGGGTGGGTGTGTGTGGGGCCCAATTTTTGGAAGAAAGGGAGACTCCGCTTGGAGTAACCCTTGCTTACATTGTTTTTAAAAGAAGCCAAGATGAACAGAGCTGGGATCAGGAAAGACTTTGCTACCAACCCCGGTGTCATCCTGGGGACGGTTAAGAATAGCGTATTTTTTAATGTGCTTGATGCAAATCTAGCTGTGAAGTGTACAACTAGGGCACAAGTGCTGCCACTGAATGGGTGGGTGTGTGTGGGGCACAATTTTTGGAAAAAAGGGAGGCTCCGCTTGGAGTAACCCTTGCTTACATTGTTTTTAAAAAAAAGCCAAGATGAACAAGTCATGGTTCAGCAAAGACTTTGCTACCTACCCCGGTGTCATCCTGGGGACGGTTAAGAATAGCGTATTTTTGAATGTGCTTGATGCAAATCTAGCTGTGAATTGTACAACTGGGGCACAACTGCTGCCACTGAAGGGGTGGGTGTGTGTGGGGCCCAATTTTTGGAAAAAAGGAAGACTCCGCTTGGAGTAACCCTTGCTTACATTGTTTTTAAAAGAAGCCAAGATGAACAGAGCTGGGATCAGGAAAGACTTTGCTACCTACCCCGGTGTCATCCTGGGGACGGTGAAGAATAGCGTATTTTTGAATGTGCTTGACGCAAATCAAAACATCCTGTTTGCAACTAGGGCACAAGTGCTGCCACTGATAAGGTGTCTGTGTGGGGCCCAATTTTTGGAAAAAAAGGGAGACTCCGCTTGGAGTAACCCTTGCTTACATTGTTTTTAAAAGAAGCCAAGATGAACAGAGCTGGGATCAGGAAAGACTTTGCTACCAACCCCGGTGTCATCCTGGGGACGGTTAAGAATAGCGTATTTTTTAATGTGCTTGATGCAAATCTAGCTGTGAAGTGTACAACTAGGGCACAAGTGCTGCCACTGAATGGGTGGGTGTGTGTGGGGCACAATTTTTGGAAAAAAGGGAGGCTCCGCTTGGAGTAACCCTTGCTTACATTGTTTTTAAAAAAAGCCAAGATGAACAAGTCATGGTTCAGCAAAGACTTTGCTACCTACCCCGGTGTCATCCTGGGGACGGTTAAGAATAGCGTATTTTTGAATGTGCTTGATGCAAATCTAGCTGTGAAGTATACAACTAGGGCACAAATGCTGCCACTGAATGGGTGGGTGTGTGTGGGGCACAATTTTGGGAAAAAAGGGAGGCTCCGCTTGGAGTAACCCTTGCTTACATTGTTTTTAAAAGAAGCCAAGATGAACAGAGCTGGGATCAGGAAAGACTTTGCTACCAACCCCGGTGTCATCCTGGGGACGGTTAAGAATAGCGTATTTTTGAATGTGCTTGATGCAAATCTAGCTGTGAAGTGTACAATTAGGGCACAAGTGCTGCCACTGAATTGGTGGGTGTGTGTGGGGCACAATTTTGGGAAAAAAGGGAGGCTCCGCTTGGAGTAACCCTTGCTTACATTGTTTTTAAAAGAAGCCAAGATGAACAGAGCTGGGATCAGGAAAGACTTTGCTACCAACCCCGGTGTCATCCTGGGGACGGTTAAGAATAGCGTATTTTTGAATGTGCTTGATGCAAATCTAGCTGTGAATTATACAACTGGGGCACAACTGCTGCCACTGAAGGGGTGGGTGTGTGTGGGGCCCAATTTTTGGAAAAAAATAAGACTCCGCTTGGAGTAACCCTTGCTTACATTGTTTTTAAAAGAAGCCAAGATGAACAAGTCATGGTTCAGCAAAGACTTTGCTACCTACCCCGGTGTCATCCTGGGGACGGTTAAGAATAGCGTATTTTTGAATGTGCTTGATGCAAATCTAGCTGTGAATTGTACAACTGGGGCACAACTGCTGCCACTGAAGGGGTGGGTGTGTGTGGGGCCCAATTTTTGGAAAAAAGGAAGACTCCGCTTGGAGTAACCCTTGCTTACATTGTTTTTAAAAGAAGCCAAGATGAACAGAGCTGGGATCAGGAAAGACTTTACTACCTACCCCGGTGTCATCCTGGGGACGGTGAAGAATAGCGTATTTTTGAATGTGCTTGACGCAAATCAAAACATCCTGTTTGCAACTAGGGCACAAGTGCTGCCACTGATAAGGTGTCTGTGTGGGGCCCAATTTTTGGAAAAAAAGGGAGACTCCGCTTGGAGTAACCCTTGCTTACGTTGTTTTTAAAAGAAGCCAAGATGAACAGAGCTGGGATCAGGAAAGACTTTGCTACCAACCCCGGTGTCATCCTGGGGACGGTTAAGAATAGCGTATTTTTGAATGTGCTTGATGCAAATCTAGCTGTGAAGTGTACAATTAGGGCACAAGTGCTGCCACTGAATGGGTGGGTGTGTGTGGGGCACAATTTTGGGAAAAATGGGAGGCTACGCTTGGAGTAACCCTTGCTTACATTGTTTTTAAAAGAAGCCAAGATGAACAAGTCATGGTTCAGCAAAGACTTTGCTACCTACCCCGGTGTCATCCTGGGGACGGTTAAGAATAGCGTATTTTTGAATGTGCTTGATGCAAATCTAGCTGTGAATTGTACAACTGGGGCACAACTGCTGCCACTGAAGGGGTGGGTGTGTGTGGGGCCCAATTTTTGGAAAAAAGGAAGACTCCGCTTGGAGTAACCCTTGCTTACATTGTTTTTAAAAGAAGCCAAGATGAACAGAGCTGGGATCAGGAAAGACTTTGCTACCTACCCCGGTGTCATCCTGGGGACGGTGAAGAATAGCGTATTTTTGAATGTGCTTGACGCAAATCAAAACATCCTGTTTGCAACTAGGGCACAAGTGCTGCCACTGATAAGGTGTCTGTGTGGGGCCCAATTTTTGGAAAAAAAGGGAGACTCCGCTTGGAGTAACCCTTGCTTACATTGTTTTTAAAAGAAGCCAAGATGAACAGAGCTGGGATCAGGAAAGACTTTGCTACCAACCCCGGTGTCATCCTGGGGACGGTTAAGAATAGCGTATTTTTTAATATGCTTGATGCAAATCTAGCTGTGAAGTGTACAACTAGGGCACAAGTGCTGCCACTGAATGGGTGGGTGTGTGTGGGGCACAATTTTTGGAAAAAAGGGAGGCTCCGCTTGGAGTAACTTTTGCTTACATTGTTTTTAAAAAAAGCCAAGATGAACAAGTCATGGTTCAGCAAAGACTTTGCTACCTACCCCGGTGTCATCCTGGGGACGGTTAAGAATAGCGTATTTTTGAATGTGCTTGATGCAAATCTAGCTGTGAATTGTACAACTGGGGCACAACTGCTGCCACTGAAGGGGTGGGTGTGTGTGGGGCCCAATTTTTGGAAGAAAGGAAGACTCCGCTTGGAGTAACCCTTGCTTACATTGTTTTTAAAAGAAGCCAAGATGAACAGAGCTGGGATCAGGAAAGACTTTGCTACCTACCCCGGTGTCATCCTGGGGACGGTTAAGAATAGCGTATTTTTGAATGTGCTTGATGCAAATCAAAACATCCTGTTTGCAACTAGGGCACAAGTGCTGCTACTGATAAGGTGTCTGTGTGGGGCCCAATTTTGGGAAAAAAAGGGAGACTCCGCTTGGAGTAACCCTTGCTTACATTGTTTTTAAAAGAAGCCAAGATGAACAGAGCTGGGATCAGGAAAGACTTTGCTACCAACCCCGGTGACATCCTGGGGACGGTTAAGAATAGCGTATTTTTTAATGTGCTTGATGCAAATCTAGCTGTGAAGTGTACAACTAGGGCACAAGTGCTGCCACTGAATGGGTGGGTGTGTGTGGGGCACAATTTTTGGAAAAAAGGGAGGCTCCACTTGGAGTAACCCTTGCTTACAGTGTTTTTAAAAAAAGCCAAGATGAACAAGTCATGGTTCAGCAAAGACTTTGCTACCTACCCCGGTGTCATCCTGGGGACGGTTAAGAATAGCGTATTTTTGAATGTGCTTGATGCAAATCTAGCTGTGAATTGTACAACTGGGGCACAACTGCTGCCACTGAAGGGGTGGGTGTGTGTGGGGCCCAATTTTTGGAAGAAAGGAAGACTCCGCTTGGAGTAACCCTTGCTTACATTGTTTTTAAAAGAAGCCAAGATGAACAGAGCTGGGATCAGGAAAGACTTTGCTACCTACCCCGGTGTCATCCTGGGGACGGTTAAGAATAGCGTATTTTTGAATGTGCTTGATGCAAATCAAAACATCCTGTTTGCAACTAGGGCACAAGTGCTGCCACTGATAAGGTGTCTGTGTGGGGCCCAATTTTTGGAAAAAAAGGGAGACTCCGCTTGGAGTAACCCTTGCTTACATTGTTTTTAAAAGAAGCCAAGATGAACAGAGCTGGGATCAGGAAAGACTTTGCTACCAACCCCGGTGTCATCCTGGGGACGGTTAAGAATAGCGTATTTTTTAATGTGCTTGATGCAAATCTAGCTGTGAAGTGTACAACTAGGGCACAAGTGCTGCCACTGAATGGGTGGGTGTGTGTGGGGCACAATTTTTGGAAAAAAGGGAGGCTCCGCTTGGAGTAACCCTTGCTTACATTGTTTTTAAAAAAAAGCCAAGATGAACAAGTCATGGTTCAGCAAAGACTTTGCTACCTACCCCGGTGTCATCCTGGGGACGGTTAAGAATAGCGTATTTTTGAATGTGCTTGATGCAAATCTAGCTGTGAATTGTACAACTGGGGCACAACTGCTGCCACTGAAGGGGTGGGTGTGTGTGGGGCCCAATTTTTGGAAGAAAGGAAGACTCCGCTTGGAGTAACCCTTGCTTACATTGTTTTTAAAAGAAGCCAAGATGAACAGAGCTGGGATCAGGAAAGACTTTGCTACCTACCCCGGTGTCATCCTGGGGACGGTTAAGAATAGCGTATTTTTGAATGTGCTTGATGCAAATCAAAACATCCTGTTTGCAACTAGGGCACAAGTGCTGCTACTGATAAGGTGTCTGTGTGGGGCCCAATTTTTGGAAAAAAAGGGAGACTCCACTTGGAGTAACCCTTGCTTACATTGTTTTTAAAAGAAGCCAAGATGAACAGAGCTGGGATCAGGAAAGACTTTGCTACCTACCCCGGTGTCATCCTGGGGACGGTTAAGAATAGCGTATTTTTGAATGTGCTTGATGCAAATCTAGCTGTGAAGTGTACAACTAGGGCACAAATGCTGCCACTGAATGGGTGGGTGTGTGTGGGGCACAATTTTGGGAAAAAAGGGAGGCTCCGCTTGGAGTAACCCTTGCTTACTTTGTTTTTGAAAGAAGCCAAGATGAACAAGTCATGGTTCAGCAAAGACTTTGCTACCTACCCCGGTGTCATCCTGGGGACGGTTAAGAATAGCGTATTTTTGAATGTGCTTGATGCAAATCTAGCTGTGAATTGTACAACTGGGGCACAACTGCTGCCACTGAAGGGGTGGGTGTGTGTGGGGCCCAATTTTTGGAAAAAAGGAAGACTCCGCTTGGAGTAACCCTTGCTTACATTGTTTTTAAAAGAAGCCAAGATGAACAGAGCTGGGATCAGGAAAGACTTTGCTACCTACCCCGGTGTCATCCTGGGGACGGTTAAGAATAGCGTATTTTTGAATGTGCTTGATGCAAATCAAAACATCCTGTTTGCAACTAGGGCACAAGTGCTGCCACTGATAAGGTGTCTGTGTGGGGCCCAATTTTTGGAAAAAAAGGGAGACTCCGCTTGGATTAACCCTTGCTTACATTGTTTTTAAAAGAAGCCAAGATGAACAGAGCTGGGATCAGGAAAGACTTTGCTACCAACCCCGGTGTCATCCTGGGGACGGTTAAGAATAGCGTATTTTTGAATGTGCTTGATGCAAATCTAGCTGTGAAGTGTACAACTAGGGCACAAGTGCTGCCACTGAATGGGTGGGTGTGTGTGGGGCACAATTTTTGGAAAAAAGGGAGGCTCCGCTTGGAGTAACCCTTGCTTACATTGTTTTTAAAAAAAAGCCAAGATGAACAAGTCATGGTTCAGCAAAGACTTTGCTACCTACCCCGGTGTCATCCTGGGGACGGTTAAGAATAGCGTATTTTTGAATGTGCTTGATGCAAATCTAGCTGTGAAGTATACAACTAGGGCACAAATGCTGCCACTGAATGGGTGGGTGTGTGTGGGGCACAATTTTGGGAAAAAAGGGAGGCTCCGCTTGGAGTAACCCTTGCTTACATTGTTTTTAAAAGAAGCCAAGATGAACAGAGCTGGGATCAGGAAAGACTTTGCTACCAACCCCGGTGTCATCCTGGGGACGGTTAAGAATAGCGTATTTTTGAATGTGCTTGATGCAAATCTAGCTGTGAAGTGTACAATTAGGGCACAAGTGCTGCCACTGAATTGGTGGGTGTGTGTGGGGCACAATTTTGGGAAAAAAGGGAGGCTCCGCTTGGAGTAACCCTTGCTTACATTGTTTTTAAAAGAAGCCAAGATGAACAGAGCTGGGATCAGGAAAGACTTTGCTACCTACCCCGGTGTCATCCTGGGGACGGTGAAGAATAGCGTATTTTTGAATGTGCTTGACGCAAATCAAAACATCCTGTTTGCAACTAGGGCACAAGTGCTGCCACTGATAAGGTGTCTGTGTGGGGCCCAATTTTTGGAAAAAAAGGGAGACTCCGCTTGGAGTAACCCTTGCTTACATTGTTTTTAAAAGAAGCCAAGATGAACAGAGCTGGGATCAGGAAAGACTTTGCTACCAACCCCGGTGTCATCCTGGGGACGGTTAAGAATAGCGTATTTTTTAATGTGCTTGATGCAAATCTAGCTGTGAAGTGTACAACTAGGGCACAAGTGCTGCCACTGAATGGGTGGGTGTGTGTGGGGCACAATTTTTGGAAAAAAGGGAGGCTCCGCTTGGAGTAACTTTTGCTTACATTGTTTTTAAAAAAAGCCAAGATGAACAAGTCATGGTTCAGCAAAGACTTTGCTACCTACCCCGGTGTCATCCTGGGGACGGTTAAGAATAGCGTATTTTTGAATGTGCTTGATGCAAATCTAGCTGTGAATTGTACAACTGGGGCACAACTGCTGCCACTGAAGGGGTGGGTGTGTGTGGGGCCCAATTTTTGGAAGAAAGGAAGACTCCGCTTGGAGTAACCCTTGCTTACATTGTTTTTAAAAGAAGCCAAGATGAACAGAGCTGGGATCAGGAAAGACTTTGCTACCCACCCCGGTGTCATCCTGGGGACGGTTAAGAATAGCGTATTTTTGAATGTGCTTGATGCAAATCAAAACATCCTGTTTGCAACTAGGGCACAAGTGCTGCTACTGATAAGGTGTCTGTGTGGGGCCCAATTTTTGGAAAAAAAGGGAGACTCCGCTTGGAGTAACCCTTGCTTACATTGTTTTTAAAAGAAGCCAAGATGAACAGAGCTGGGATCAGGAAAGACTTTGCTACCAACCCCGGTGACATCCTGGGGACGGTTAAGAATAGCGTATTTTTTAATGTGCTTGATGCAAATCTAGCTGTGAAGTGTACAACTAGGGCACAAGTGCTGCCACTGAATGGGTGGGTGTGTGTGGGGCACAATTTTTGGAAAAAAGGGAGGCTCCACTTGGAGTAACCCTTGCTTACATTGTTTTTAAAAGAAGCCAAGATGAACAGAGCTGGGATCAGGAAAGACTTTGCTACCTACCCCGGTGTCATCCTGGGGACGGTTAAGAATAGCGTATTTTTGAATGTGCTTGATGCAAATCTAGCTGTGAATTGTACAACTGGGGCACAACTGCTGCCACTGAAGGGGTGGGTGTGTGTGGGGCCCAATTTTTGGAAGAAAGGAAGACTCCGCTTGGAGTAACCCTTGCTTACATTGTTTTTAAAAGAAGCCAAGATGAACAGAGCTGGGATCAGGAAAGACTTTGCTACCTACCCCGGTGTCATCCTGGGGACGGTTAAGAATAGCGTATTTTTGAATGTGCTTGATGCAAATCAAAACATCCTGTTTGCAACTAGGGCACAAGTGCTGCCACTGATAAGGTGTCTGTGTGGGGCCCAATTTTTGGAAAAAAAGGGAGACTCCGCTTGGAGTAACTCTTGCTTACATTGTTTTTAAAAGAAGCCAAGATGAACAGAGCTGGGATCAGGAAAGACTTTGCTACCAACCCCGGTGTCATCCTGGGGACGGTTAAGAATAGCGTATTTTTTAATGTGCTTGATGCAAATCTAGCTGTGAAGTGTACAACTAGGGCACAAGTGCTGCCACTGAATGGGTGGGTGTGTGTGGGGCACAATTTTTGGAAAAAAGGGAGGCTCCGCTTGGAGTAACCCTTGCTTACATTGTTTTTAAAAAAAAGCCAAGATGAACAAGTCATGGTTCAGCAAAGACTTTGCTACCTACCCCGGTGTCATCCTGGGGACGGTTAAGAATAGCGTATTTTTGAATGTGCTTGATGCAAATCTAGCTGTGAATTGTACAACTGGGGCACAACTGCTGCCACTGAAGGGGTGGGTGTGTGTGGGGCCCAATTTTTGGAAGAAAGGAAGACTCCGCTTGGAGTAACCCTTGCTTACATTGTTTTTAAAAGAAGCCAAGATGAACAGAGCTGGGATCAGGAAAGACTTTGCTACCTACCCCGGTGTCATCCTGGGGACGGTTAAGAATAGCGTATTTTTGAATGTGCTTGATGCAAATCAAAACATCCTGTTTGCAACTAGGGCACAAGTGCTGCTACTGATAAGGTGTCTGTGTGGGGCCCAATTTTTGGAAAAAAAGGGAGACTCCACTTGGAGTAACCCTTGCTTACATTGTTTTTAAAAGAAGCCAAGATGAACAGAGCTGGGATCAGGAAAGACTTTGCTACCTACCCCGGTGTCATCCTGGGGACGGTTAAGAATAGCGTATTTTTGAATGTGCTTGATGCAAATCTAGCTGTGAAGTGTACAACTAGGGCACAAATGCTGCCACTGAATGGGTGGGTGTGTGTGGGGCACAATTTTGGGAAAAAAGGGAGGCTCCGCTTGGAGTAACCCTTGCTTACTTTGTTTTTAAAAGAAGCCAAGATGAACAAGTCATGGTTCAGCAAAGACTTTGCTACCTACCCCGGTGTCATCCTGGGGACGGTTAAGAATAGCGTATTTTTGAATGTGCTTGATGCAAATCTAGCTGTGAATTGTACAACTGGGGCACAACTGCTGCCACTGAAGGGGTGGGTGTGTGTGGGGCCCAATTTTTGGAAGAAAGGAAGACTCCGCTTGGAGTAACCCTTGCTTACATTGTTTTTAAAAGAAGCCAAGATGAACAGAGCTGGGATCAGGAAAGACTTTGCTACCTACCCCGGTGTCATCCTGGGGACGGTTAAGAATAGCGTATTTTTGAATGTGCTTGATGCAAATCAAAACATCCTGTTTGCAACTAGGGCACAAGTGCTGCCACTGATAAGGTGTCTGTGTGGGGCCCAATTTTTGGAAAAAAAGGGAGACTCCGCTTGGAGTAACCCTTGCTTACATTGTTTTTAAAAGAAGCCAAGATGAACAGAGCTGGGATCAGGAAAGACTTTGCTACCAACCCCGGTGTCATCCTGGGGACGGTTAAGAATAGCGTATTTTTTAATGTGCTTGATGCAAATCTAGCTGTGAAGTGTACAACTAGGGCACAAGTGCTGCCACTGAATGGGTGGGTGTGTGTGGGGCACAATTTTTGGAAAAAAGGGAGGCTCCGCTTGGAGTAACCCTTGCTTACATTGTTTTTAAAAAAAAGCCAAGATGAACAAGTCATGGTTCAGCAAAGACTTTGCTACCTACCCCGGTGTCATCCTGGGGACGGTTAAGAATAGCGTATTTTTGAATGTGCTTGATGCAAATCTAGCTGTGAATTGTACAACTGGGGCACAACTGCTGCCACTGAAGGGGTGGGTGTGTGTGGGGCCCAATTTTTGGAAGAAAGGAAGACTCCGCTTGGAGTAACCCTTGCTTACATTGTTTTTAAAAGAAGCCAAGATGAACAGAGCTGGGATCAGGAAAGACTTTGCTACCTACCCCGGTGTCATCCTGGGGACGGTTAAGAATAGCGTATTTTTGAATGTGCTTGATGCAAATCAAAACATCCTGTTTGCAACTAGGGCACAAGTGCTGCTACTGATAAGGTGTCTGTGTGGGGCCCAATTTTTGGAAAAAAAGGGAGACTCCGCTTGGAGTAACCCTTGCTTACATTGTTTTTAAAAGAAGCCAAGATGAACAGAGCTGGGATCAGGAAAGACTTTCCTACCTACCCCGGTGTCATCCTGGGGACGGTTAAGAATAGCGTATTTTTGAATGTGCTTGATGCAAATCTAGCTGTGAAGTGTACAACTAGGGCACAAATGCTGCCACTGAATGGGTGGGTGTGTGTGGGGCACAATTTTGGGAAAAAAGGGAGGCTCCGCTTGGAGTAACCCTTGCTTACTTTGTTTTTAAAAGAAGCCAAGATGAACAAGTCATGGTTCAGCAAAGACTTTGCTACCTACCCCGGTGTCATCCTGGGGACGGTTAAGAATAGCGTATTTTTGAATGTGCTTGATGCAAATCTAGCTGTGAATTGTACAACTGGGGCACAGCTGCTGCCACTGAAGGGGTGGGTGTGTGTGGGGCCCAATTTTTGGAAAAAAGGAAGACTCCGCTTGGAGTAACCCTTGCTTACATTGTTTTTAAAAGAAGCCAAGATGAACAGAGCTGGGATCAGGAAAGACTTTGCTACCTACCCCGGTGTCATCCTGGGGACGGTTAAGAATAGCGTATTTTTGAATGTGCTTGATGCAAATCAAAACATCCTGTTTGCAACTAGGGCACAAGTGCTGCCACTGATAAGGTGTCTGTGTGGGGCCCAATTTTTGGAAAAAAAGGGAGACTCTGCTTGGAGTAACCCTTGCTTGCTGTGTTTTTTAAAAATGATCCAAGATGAATAGAGCTGGGATCAGTAAAGACTTTGCTACCAACCCCGGTGTCATCCTGGGGACGGTTAAGAATAGCGTATTTTTGAATGTGCTTGATGCAAATCTAGCTGTGAAGTGTACAACTAGGGCACAAGTGCTGCCACTGAATGGGTGGGTGTGTGTGGGGCCCAATTTTTGGAAAAAAAGGGAGACTCCGTTTGGAGTCACCTTGCGGTGTTTTACATGATTTTAGAAGGGCGTGCCATGCCTATATCTGTGTGTCCTTTTCTTTTTCCTTGTCCAGCTCTTTTGTTTTCGCATGAGTATATGTCCTTGTCACTTTCCCATGTGTTTGTGTTGTGTTGTGAGTTGTTTGTCACCTTTCGGACACCTTTGAGGGTGTTTTCTAGGTTTTTTTATGTGTTTGTGATTGCCTGCTATTGTTTCCTATGCAGTTCGAGTTCGGTTCGTCGAACGTTCGACGAGCCGAACTCGAACGGGACGTCCGTTCGGCGAACCGACCTCGAGCCGAACCGCGACCGGTTCGCTCATCTCTAGTCATGACCCTTCCACTTGACAAGATACTAAAAACGGTGCCTTGCCCATCTAGAACTCAGCACTTGCTTTACCTCATACCCCCACACACAGTGGACAGGAGCTTCCTTGAATTTTTAGTTGACACCTTTTTTGGACTGGTCACTGGACAAGTCAATAATAGGTTTTAAAGGAGCCTCGTTAGCCAAGAAAAAATCTGCTGCGACCTGAAGAGAAGTATTAGTCCTAGCACAGACTCTGCAGTTATGGACATACTCACCAGTGTCCTTACGAGCATTCTAAATGTGATTTGTGAGATTTGCCCTCAAAGCACCCTTCACCTGGAATCCTGACAGGTTCTTTATCTCTCAATTCTGGGATAATGCTAGGAGACAAAACATGAGCGTTAACATTCTTAGATCTGTGCACTTGTAAGCAAAGGCAATCTGAGAAATGCCCAGGCTTTAGGATCTCCATGCAGCAAGGACAAGGACAAAACAATGCCCACTTGTTGACTTTCATCCACAGAAGAGACAGGATGGAAGTGAAACTACAATTTACATGCAGCAAAACAAATTGAGAACTTACGTCTATCCCCGTCAAAGCAGTCCAGTAACTTTACCTTGGGTTCCACATCATCAATAGGAATAGCAAGTAGTTGATGCCTGATGCTTCAAGGAGAAAGTTTAAATTTGGAGACCAACACTTTCATGTAGGCCATGATGAAGCTTCAGCACATACTATGGTGTGGGCTGGATATAATGTTATGCATATCCATATTAAAGATTCTGACACCTCTTTAAGATCATGTACAACTAATACTTTTTCCATACTGGTCTAATATTCTTTGAGCCGTGTGTCTCTCCCTTTATATTCCACCTGCTTCTTTGAGGCTGTCGGTTTAGTGCTAGTGGTAATCAGGAACGATACTTATCTTACCTATACATTTTGCCTGCCATCAGCTGTATCTTTTTCCGACCACATTCTACTCATGTGGCACTATCTCTAGCCACATCTTAGTGCCTGAAAGTTTTTTTGGTAGTAATAATTGCAATTAATTATTATTGTTTACTATTATTGTCCTTGAATTCCCTCACACTATCCCTATTGCCACACTACTGCATTCTGATAGCTATTATTCTTACATATTACGCAGTTTTTTTGACGCCTTTTTCCAGTCAACAGCCGTGTATGTGTGTGTTTCATGTACAATTTTAACCATGATAATAAAGATTTAACTTATATTTAGACCCTGTTGTTCGGTTTTTCTCTTCTTTGGTTTAATATAATCTAATCCGAATGGTCCTATTTGATCCCATATCCCCACATTTTGATTATGTTATAGTATTGACCTTATACGTATTCTTATACTTATGAATCCTATGTGGTATGGATTTCGTCCTCTAACTATTGGTGTTCTCATTTATGCTGTGTTTTGCACAGGTTTCGTTGAGGAAATGGATCTTAAAGCCAGGAAGACCAGCTGGCTTAATCAGATCAATCAAGTTTTTAATGACACTGCTGTTGCTGGACCTAGTGGTACACAGGTTGACACTATTGCACATGATCTTAAAGATCTTCTTTTAAAAAAGACCAAAATTTGGTGGAACAAAGCATTTCTTGAGAATTATATACTCAAACAAATTATCCCAAGGGGGCTCCGTGTCAGAGTCATACCATCCTTTGAGGTGAATGATGAGGTTTTCAAAAAAACATGGGAAAGTATTTGTTCAGATACATCTCGGAAGTTTATGGAATTATTGATCAGCCTAAATACTAAGAAGCTTGTTGACATTGATAAAATGTTAAACGAAATGTACATTACTGCACAGACTGAACTATCTCCTGAGCAATATTCCACGCTCAATGATCAAATGGATAAATATTTGGATTCCTGGGTTAAAGATATTAGATCCAACCATGCCAACAAATACGCAAGGGACACGCGAGATTTTGCAAATAATAATGTCTACATGTGGAGAAAACCTATAGTCCGCAACATCAATAAGGAACGTACTCCCTCTGTTGTATCAATTACATCAAGTACATCTATGAGTGCTGTCTCAGAGATCTCCAATCAGGCACCTCCTATGTCAAACAATTTAACACCTAAACGGAAACGAGATAATAGGTTTAGTACTAACAGATCCAACTCTGCCTACTCACCTAAGAGAATGTTTGGACATTCGCCTGAATATAAAAGAAACTTTCATAAGGTAATTAATTTAAGCTCACATGTTCTGTCCAGCTCTGATTTTTCCATACTTAGTAGAGGTCTTTCCTTTTGTCCTTCAGAAAGATTTGATAAATTTACGGCCATCAAGGACCTGCATATTTTTGCTAGGTCCTTGATGTTCAAAAAACATTTCCATAATGACTCTACGTCAATTCTTTTTCCCACAGAGACAGAACAGACGGCGTTAGGTGTATTGGAGGAACTGGCTCATGAACATAATACAACAGAGGGAGGTAAGATCCCGAGTAGTATTAGGGCCAGATCAACAAAATTTCCACCTTTGTCAGCATATCCGAATCTTGACCTCTTTGTAAAAGCCGTCAGTCAAGAATTCGATAGAATTCCCGGCTATATTAAGAATAACAACCTTAATCAAATGGAGAATAAAAGCATACAAAAACTTGAAAAATTATCAGATGTAGTAATTAAACCTGCTGACAAAGGTGGAAATGTTGTGATCTGGCCTAAGGCTATGTATGAGACTGAAGCATTTAAGCAGTTGAACAACCCAGTCTGTTATAAAAAAAATGACCTTCAATCCCTTAATTAAATTCCAGGTTGAGTTGTTCGGCATTTTGAAATTGCCAAGGGAGGAGAATATTATCACCAAAGATTTTTTTTTGGCATTACAGGTATGTGAACCCACAATACCAACATTTTATTTGTTACCAAAAATACACAAAAATAGCAAGGTTCCCCCAGGTCGTCCGATCATTTCTGGTAATAATAATTATCTTGACCATGTCAATAAATTTATTGACGCCAAGCTTCAACCTTTGGTTGAATGTCTCCCCTCCCATACTCGAGATACCAGTGATTTTCTAAAGAAAATTGAGGGACTCCATATTGATGACCAATCCCTTTTGGTCACATGCGATGTGGAGTCTCTTTATACGAATATAAAACACACTGATGGAATAAAAGCTACTCGTTTTTTTATGAGTTCTTCCTCTATTTCACCAGTTATGCAGAAATTTATCTTGCAACTTTTGGAATTTACGTTATCACATAATTTTTTTACATTTAAGGGGTCCTTCTTCCTACAGACCCAGGGAACAGCTATGGGGGCGGCCTTTGCGCCCTCATATGCTAATCTGTTCCTGGGTCTGTGGGAACGGGACCTCTTCCTGTCAGATCAGGGACTCTCAATGGACCGCGTCCTCTTTTGGACGCGGTACATTGATGATATCTTTTTGATCTGGCAGGACACTGAGGAGGAACTGAATCTTTTTATGGGAGCTTTAAATAAAAATGATTGTAATATACATCTTACCTACCAGGCTGATCGAAATTCTGTTGAATTCCTTGATGTCATAGTGAAGCGTGAAAAGTCAAATTACCTTCATACAGATCTTTTTCGTAAAAAAACTGCAACTAACTCTTTACTACACGCTAGCTCTTCACACCCCCCAGCCCTGATTAAGGCTATTCCCGTCGGACAATTCTTGCGCTTGCGCAGGATTTGTTCGAGTGATATAGATTTCAATAGACGAGCTGTTGAGCTTAGTGAAAGGTTCTATGAAAGGGGCTACTGCCATAGATTGGTAAAAAGGGCATTGAATAGAGCCAAATTCACTCCAAGACAGAATCTTTTATATAATTCTGAACAATGTAAGATAAAAACCAATCAGGTGAGGTTTATTACGAAATTCAACTCACAGCATTCTTTCATGTATTCCTGCCTTGAGAGATTGTGGCCAATACTAACTGCTGATCCAGTATTTTCTCAATATCTTAATAATAGACTGAGTATCACGTTCAGGAGGTCGACAAACCTACGCGACAGATTAGTCCAAAGCCATTATAGTAATAAACCTACTACCTTTCTTGATCAGCATCGCCAACCCTGGGGTTGTTCCCCATGTGGTAATTGCGTGGCATGCTCTAACATTATTAAAGCAAAAACATTTACGGACTCTAAAGCTAGTAGGACTTTCAATATCACACATCCTATTACTTGTACCACTAAGGCTGTTGTGTATTATGCCACTTGCCCCTGTGGATTGATATACGTTGGCCTTACTTCTCGACAGCTTAAAGTTAGGACACGTGAACATGTCAATGGGATTGTAGCTGCTAAGGACATTATTGATATGTCTATTTTGAAGACCATTCCGAAACATTTTAAACTCCACCATAACTGTGATGCTTCACTGTTCTTGGTGAGAGGGATTGATCATATCCGCCCTCATATACGAGGTGGAAATATCAAGAAACAGTTAGCAAGACTTGAGGCTAAGTGGATATGGACTCTGAATACGGTGTCCCCTTTGGGACTTAATGAGAACCTCAGCTTTGTTCCTTTTCTGTGACCACTTGTAAGTAATTCCATATAATATTGATTTTCCATCATATTATATTGTTTTTATTTATTTTAATTCATGTTTTTAATCATGATCTTAATTCTATATTTTTCTTTTAGTTTGATTGACTATATATGATGGAGAATATCTTGGATTGCTACATATATACATCCCTGGGGAAAAGATTGAATTATAGTGCTGCATCTCTGGAATGAACTAAATACAATATATCCATCTACCTTATATACATTCATGAAATTCGTCTCTTTTTATATATTTTTTTTTATATATTTCTATATATATTGGGATTTCTTTTCTGTACTTCTGCATAATTTTGTGTAATCTTATATATTTATTTATTTATTTGCACTTACGTGTCTGCGTGATATTGAACATTCAGGCACATACGTGAATTTGTACTTTTTATATATATTTTTATAATTGTGTTTATGCATTTGTCTTTATGGAATTTTTCTTAATTTAATTACACTTGCACTTTCATGTCTGGTGCGGTTCATTATTTGACCATGGTTTAATATATGCCTTAATTCATTTCCTCAGACTGTCACTTCCCTTTCCTCACTGCCTCACACTTCCCCTATGGATGGGCGTAATTGCCCCATGGTCTTTGAATGATGGCACTACATATGAATTAATGTTTAAGTGTTGGTACTTTAATGATATATTGATTGTGACTTGTTCATATGCATGTATATTTATATCATGTTTCTTGCAGTGATTTTGTTTGTATTTAAACTATAGCTGTAGAGTATTTACCCCCCTTCCCCCCCCCTTCCCCCTCCCCCCACTTTATATGATGGGTTATTTACCATTTAACCCCTTATGAAATTGACTTGCACTTTATACTGTACATTTTATTTCTTTCTCTATATATGGAGATTTAACACTTCTTATGATGATTCACACAATTTTTTTATTTGCATTTATTTATTATATACTTGGTTTAAAAAAATTTTTTATATTCTGATAAACTGGTTATCTATTTATTTATTCATGGTTTTTCCATGATCTGAGTATATTACTCACTTTTTCTGATATGATCTTGATATGGGTTGTATCTTCCGCCCCTTTCATTACACATTACATGCTATACTTTCTCTTTCACTTATTTTTTTTAATTCCCTGTTCCCTATCTATCTGGTTATTGTCCGGAAGAAATTTATATGGTTATAATCTCTCCTTACTGGATTGGTCATTTGGCTTTGTGTCACTTGTCTAGTTTATTCGGTTTCCCTTTGTTGGTGTTGTCCGTTTATTTATTACTTATAACTTGATTCCTTTTCGATGTATATTTAACTTAGTATCGATCCCATGTAATAGTATGTGAAATTTGTTTAGTTCAAACTACCATTCTATACCTTATCTTTTCGTTTATCTTCCTACTTTTTGTGCAGTGATCTAGCGATTCGGCTATGATAGTTTTTGACACTTTCCCCATGTGATCTCCTACGTATACGATCAACTATGCATGCGCACAGACCCTGTGCTGATTTGTTGTAATCTACGTCCATCTTCTTGATTTACCTATGACGCGTTGTGACACGCTTGTCACGTGTTTTACTACGTATAAGTCTGACAACGCTTGCGCTCATATCATGGGCTGATGGATCGTCAGTTGACATGCGCACAGCCTTTGTGTTGATTTGTTATTTTTTGTTGTTATGTTTCATTCCTACGTCCATCTTCCTGATTCACCTATGACGCGATGTGACACTCCTGTCACGTGTTTTACTACGTATAAGTCTGACAACGCTTGCGCTCATATCATGGGCTGATCGTCAGTTGACATGCGCACAGCCTTCGTGCTGATTTGTTGTTATGTTCCATTCTTACGTCCATCTTCCACCTGTGACGTGGTGTGACACTGCTATCATGTGATCAATTACGTATACGCTCAACAACGCATGCGTTCACTCTTTGTGCTGATTGGTCGTTAATTTACATTTAATCTGAGGCAATCCTTAATGACTCCACCCCCTGAAGAAGTCGCTACGAAATGTGCGCGCGTCGGGGCAGGCGTTATATACTGCGAGGAGGCTGTGCTCTATAAACCCCAGGTGAATATATCCCTATTTAGTGTTTGGAGTGTGCCGATTCTGACACCTCTCTAAGATCATTTACACCTATGTCTTTTCACTTACTGGTTTAAAATCCTTTGAGCTGAGTGCCTCTCTCTTTACATTCTACCTGCTTTTTTGTGGCTGTCGGTTTAGTGCTAGTGGGATTCAGGAACGATATCTATCTTATTCATTTTGTCTGCTATCAACTGTATCTTTTGCTGACTACATTTTATTAATGTGGCACTATTTCTAGCCACTTTTTCCTTAGTGCCTGAAAGCTTTTGGTAGTGCTTGGGGCAGGCGTTGTATACTGTGAGGAGGCTGTGCTCTATAATTCCAGGTCTATAATTTCAGGTGAATATATCACGATTTAGTGATTGGAGTGTGCCGATTCTGACACCTCTTTAAGATCATGTACAACTAATACTTTTTCCATACTGGTCTAATATTCTTTGAGCCGTGTGTCTCTCCCTTTATATTCCACCTGCTTCTTTGAGGCTGTCGGTTTAGTGCTAGTGGTAATCAGGAACGATACTTATCTTACCTATACATTTTGCCTGCCATCAGCTGTATCTTTTTCTGACCACATTCTACTCATGTGGCACTATCTCTAGCCACATCTTAGTGCCTGAAAGTTTTTTTGGTAGTAATAATTACAATTAATTATTATTGTTTACTATTATTGTCCTTGAATTCCCTCACACTATCCCTATTGCCACACTACTGCATTCTGATAGCTATTATTCTTACATATTACGCAGTTTTTTTGACGCCTTTTTCCAGTCAACAGCCATGTATGTTTGTGTTTCATGTACAATTTTAACCATGATAATAAAGATTTAACTGATATTTAGACCCTGTTGTTCGGTTTTTCTCTTCTTTGGTTTAATATAAAGCACTCCTACATGGGTAAAGGGAAAATTCAGCCTATCTCACAGCTGCCGCACCTGCAGCCTTACTAGTTTCTGTACAGACTTGTATCCCTTACAGCACAGGACCCTAATGGTTCCTGCACAGACTGGACTATCTGTAGCTGCACAACTAAAAATCCACAACTCGGACCTGACTGCCTAAAAGGTGGTCAGATTGTATCATGTACCTCCTTAGGACACAGAGGGAGTTTAGAAAAACTGCAATGATAAAACAAACACCCAAAGTGAGGAAACATAAAACTCATGCACATATGCATAAAGGAAAAATAATAAATTCAAACAAAGGTAAACTCCCAACAGCCTAACAGAAAACAAGTGGTAAGTGTAGGACAGGCAAGTCTAAAGGCTGCTTTACATGCAGCGACATCGCTAGCGATAGCACCCGCCCCCATCATTTGTGCGTCACGGGCAAATTACTGCCTGTGGCGAATAATATTGCCGGTACGTGTCACATGAACTTACCTTTCTAACGACATCGCTGTGGCGGTGAACAACCTCTTTTTTAAGGGGGCGGTTTGTGCGGCATCACAGCGATGTCACACATCAGGCCACCAAGAGAAGCAGAGGGGCGGAGAGAAGCCGCATGAATGTCACTCTCACCTCGTTGCCAGAGGACGCAGGAACGCTGTTGTTCGTCATTCTCGGGGTGTCACACACAGCGATGTGTGCTGCCTCAGGAACGACGAACAACCTGCATCCCAAACGAGCAACGATATTTTGAAAATGAACGATGTGTCAACAATCAACGATTTGGTGAGTATTTGGGATCGTTAGCGGTCGCTCGTAAGTATCACACGCAACAACATCGTTAACGAGGCCGGATGTGCATCACAAATTCCGGGACCCCAGCGATATCTTGTTAGCGATGTTGTTGCGTGTAACAGGGCCTTAAGTCCCACAACTGTAGAGCAGACATTCAAGGGAAATAAATCTAGCACAGAATGGTTGGAATAGGAGATTATAAATGATGCTACCAAGAATGTGATAGGCCAGAGACAATGACCAAGTGAACACAGATGATAGCTGTACACAAATGGAAGAGAAACCAAAGAAACAGAAGTAAATAGACTTTAAATCTAAATGTAAATTTACACAACTATTGCTCTCTTGATAATCAATATGTTTTTTTGCATGAAAGAACTACGGTATGTTATGTGCTATCCCTTCTTCAGGGTTTCTTAGTACCCCTGATATTTGATTCTACATATAATCAAACACTTTTCATTTGTGAAAAAATTTGATGTATTGCATATTATTTTACTTCATATCTAGAATCAGCAGCTTTCATTTGGGTAAAATCAGCAAAAAATACTACGGTCAGCAAAATTGTTTTTTTTTTTCAAATGTAGACCAGTGTACTGGATCAATAAAATCCATTACAGATCTTGTAGTTATTGAACATATGATGCCAAAATGAACTTACCCTAAATCTGATGATCTCTGACAACAGCTTATACAGTGAGTGTCCAAATGCTTTGACATCTTGGTCATGTGCCTGTGTTATCTGATTAATTGCAGTAGAAGCTATAGCTATCTTGTTGGCATAACTGTCACAAATGATCATTTCTTATCCATTTTATGTAGTAAAGACAAAGTGATGAAACAGTGATGCATACAGTCTGTAATTGTGTCTACATATGAATGGGTATTTAAGAAAATACCATTGTTGACAAATGTGCAAAACATGGGAAATTTAACAAACTAAATAAACATGGTCATTTAAAAAAAATGTCTAATGTTATAGAGTATAATTAATACTAATCACAGTTTTTACATACCATCGAATATTCAGTTGTGCTCCCCTGCATGACACGCTGGTAACTAAAATGTTATTTGAGTCACTGTCATCTTGTTGTCAATCAAGGAGTCTGGTCTTATTCTCAACTGTCTCATTAGCAAGAGTTCTACACCTCAGCAATTAACATTGAAGGTTTTTTTTAATGATATTTCTGTAAAATTTAGAAACTGTTGTACATGGAAACCATATAGATGTTTGTCACATTCCACAGTCAAAGTCATTTGGATTACACTTCATCCATGTCTACGTATAAAGCTAGGTTTACATATACCCATACTGCATCATCCGCATTATCTAAGCTTTAACAAAAATGCCAGATGAATACTGGTAGAAGAACTGATTTCATTGTTTGTACTGTCATTAGTCCTACTTGTTTTTGCACCAGACTGATGTAAGTGCAAGAAGGGAGAAGAAAGAAGCGGCACCAGACCCAAGCTTTAATGTAAAAAATGTGTAATTCTAGATCAATATGCTTATATCCCAACCACTTTCAAGATTCAAGCTTGATGCTTCAAGAAGGCTGAGATGTAAGCCGAAACATTTCATATTGGACTATAAATATACTTTTGGTTTTTAATTGACACTTGTGAGAGATGTCATGTCTTGTCTTCTTTGGTTATTGTTTGGGGTAGTTTGGCTGGATCATAAACTATCACAAAACATTCACTAGGTATTCCCAATGAAGCATGGAGTGCTGCTTATATTTACTTCCTGAAGGCCCATATGCTAATCTGTTTACCTAATGATAACATTTCATGTTACGCTTAGAGATGAGAGAACCAAAGCAGTAGAGTTCGGTGTTTGTACCGAACACAGACTTTACATAAAAATCAGTGTTTGATTTCAGAGTTTGACTGCTTTACAGTATATGTTAACTACTCGAACGAGCATCGCTGTGCTCGAGTATGGCGGTACTTGGTCCGGGTGAGCCACTTGCAGTGTTTGAAAGCCTCACACTGGTGATACCAAAGCGTTATTGGATGTAGTGTGAACAAAATAAATGAAGGTGCTTAGATAGATAGATTTAAATCTGAATAGATAGATAATCTTAGCATGATTTGATTCTGCTGAAAGTCTTCTCACTGTCATGCTGGTATTTGGTGTGTCAGTCTATGTAAGGAGAAAAGCTTCCCCTTTAGATCCTGTCTTAGCCTCTCATACAGCCAAATCAGATATCATACTTTGCACTGACGAGGGACAACCATCCCGAAACACTGTGTCTGCAAATTGAGATTCTGATCTGGCATAAATCCTAAGGGGTACTTTGCACGTTGCGACATCGCTAGCCGATGATAGCGATGCCGAGCGCGATAGTACCCGCCCCCGTCGCACATGCGATATCTTGTGATAGCTGTCGTAGCGAACATTATCGCTATGGCAGCTTCATACGTGCTTACCTGCCCTGCGACGTTTCTCTGGCCGGCGACCTGCCTCCTTCCTAAGGGGGCGGGTCGTGCGGCATCACAGCGACGTCACCCGGCAGGCGGCCAATAGAAGCGGAGGGGCGGAGATGAGTGGGACGTAAAAATCCCGCCCACCTTCTCCCTTCCGCATAGCCGGTGAACGCAGGTAGGAGATGTTCCTCGCTCCTGCGGCTTCACACACAGCAATGTGTGCTGCCACAGGAACAAGGAACAACATCATATCTCCTATTGGTGCGACATTATGGAAATGTCCGACACTGCACAGATCACTGATTTACGACGCTTTTGCGATCATTTATCGTTGCATCTAGGCTTTACACGTTGCAACATCGTTACTGGTGCCGGATGTGCGTAACTTTTGATTTGATCCCCACGATATCGCAGTAGTAATGTCGCAACGTGCAAAGTACCCCAAAGTCATATGATAAGACTCATTGAAGGATTACGTTTAACTTTTAGGATTGCTACCTCCAATGGGTGGCACTAGAGTTCGTGTCCTTCCTCCCTGAAGAGACAATTTGATTCTGCAGACACATGCCACGTGTTTGCTTACCAACCAACATAAGCAGTCAGATCATTCACAAAGATCATCCTGGATCGAAGCATCAGTGAAAATGTATGTTAAATTGTTAATCACTTGCTGGTAAGTAAAATACACAAACATTGGGACACATTCCAACATGCCTGGTGAACATTAATTTGGCTGTGGATCTTTCTATATTTTAGTGTGTTTACTTTATAAGTTCCACAAACACTTTATATTAGTTAATATATCTTTCTCCTATGAATAGGAGAATTAAGCAATTAGAATTTGCATCTGGCATGAATTGATTTGGAATGTTGAATATATTGTAATGATTTGCACTTTTCTCTTATGTTAATTGTGAACAGAAAAAGGAAAACAGAGGAAATTGCTTAATTTTTTTTACAGTCAATGCTTACTTTTATTCAGGGAAACTTATCAGTCAGTATTCATGCTGAGAAAATAATGTGAGGTTTTTTTCTCCTAAAATTGAATTTAAAAGGCGCACTTTAAACACACTACTCTAAGCCTTCATTTGTATACCCACACATAAACACACACGCTGTAAATTTAATTAAAATAACTGAAATGAAACTAGAGATAATTTGTTTTTTAAATAGACTGCCACATGCTACATTTACATAAAATCCATTAGTTTGCATTAACTACAAATTAGCTGCTGATATGAATTAAATCACATATAAATACTCTAGAATAACCTTAAAAACTAATATATTAATAATGTAGACAGAAATATTGCATACCTAAATTACCTTTAATTAAAATAAAGGTACAGCCAAAGCATTCCTAACATTAAAGTTAAATAGAAGATCTTCCATAACATACATACTGTAAATCTATAGTAGTGACAAAACGTTTTGCATTTTTTTCAAAAGTGTGATCACTTCGTTCTGATTGTTGTGATGCCATTTTCTTGCTGATGAATTGAAATTGTGTGAAGTTGTCATCATGCAAGACCTTAATTTTAACCAAAATGATTTTAAATATAGATATGGCCATTTAATTAAAGAAAAGTGACTGCCAAAAGTTTTGCATATACTAATTATTGAGCACGCCATAGAAAGAAATGCATTGTTTACTATGCCATAACTTAGTATTTTGTAGCACAACCTCTTGCTTTAATTATTGCAGCACACTGATGGGGCATTGAAACTACTAGGGTATTCAAGACATCATGAGGGATCTTCCTCCATTACATTTGCAAATCTGCAAACTATTCATCTTTATTGAGTATGGGCCTCAACTAGTCACCCTACCTCATCGCAAAGGTACTCTATAGGGTTTAAATCAGGTGATTGGCTTGGCCATTGCAACAGGCAAACAATTTTCTTTGTTAAATTCGGATGTGTGCTTAGGATCATTGTCTTCCTGGAATTTCCAGCACCTGCCTACTTTGGTTTTACCATGTGGCAGCATTGCATTCTCCAGTATATCCTTGTACATGACAGCATTCATATTTTTATCAATTCTATGCACAGGGCCAATGGTAGATGCAGAAAAGCAGAAGGAGTAAGATTGACAGTCATCTTGTGTTACTTCTATTTTCTAATAATTGTGGCATCAGTTGCTGCTTTCTCACCAAGCTGCTTGACTATTGTCCTTTAACCCATCCTAGTTTTGTGCAGGTCTACAATTTTGTCGGAAGAAAAATATTGATCCAGCTCAGCTGTGGCAGGGTCCGGCATGCATGAATAAACATTCAGAGTGCAGAGTAGGAGGGCTTCTTAAAGAAAAAATAACAGGTCTTTGAAAGTCATGATTCTTGCTGGTTGGTAAGTGAAATACTTATTTCATGCAAATAAAATTTTTTCACGAAAAGCAAAACTATACACATACCACCAAATAAAACTAACTACCCCCAATATTCCCACCATAACCCAGCTTCCCCCCATTTATCACATTCCCCCTCAGTATCCCAAACCTAATCCACATTTCCCTCCCTCTGCAATTTTATTTTCCACACCTCTGTTTCAACCAATGTGGATAAATCCACAAGAACAGCAATATATTTAAAAAATCCAAAATGAACAGCAAATACTACAGCTTAAAAAAACAGAAAATTAGGCAACCTAGACAAATTTGTCATATTTTTATAAATTTGTTTTTTTTTGTTTTGCAACCGGTAAAAAAAAAGGAGCATAAGCTCTCTATTTAAGAAAATTAAATAATGAATGCATACATTTGTGAAAAATAAAAAAAGGGAGAGGTCAACAAGAAATGGGGGACAATGGACAATGGGTCTCAGATTTTCCTCACCCTGGCAATACTTGTTCCTCCGAATCTCTGGGTCTCTCAGGGTCTCCGTATCTATCAGGGTCTCTGGGTCTCTCTGGGTCTCCGGGTTTATCAGGGTCTCCTGGTGTTTTCTCCCGTTCTCCTGGTGTTTTCTCCAGGTCTCCTGGTGTTTTCTCCGGCCGGGTGTCTGTGTCTCCATCTTAGGTTCATAGAGCATTGTCTGGGTCTTAATTGGGGCTTCTATATATACCTTTCCTAATTGGGAGGCTTTTCAGGATGATTGTTTACATTCTGGGCATGTTCAGAAAAAAATAGGGGAATCCCGCGCAGGATTCCACCGTACAGCGCATTGCAGCGGAATCCGCCACCATAGACAACCATTATACCTCTTGGCAGATTCCACCGGAATCAGTCGCAGTGCATCGTTTTGACAATACAAAAAACGTTATATTCTGCATTTTATCCGGCTGGCGCTCAGTCATAATAATGACTCAGCGTCGGCTGGCAGATGCAACGCAGACACATTAGTCACAATTCGTCGTCCATACAAGTCTATGGGAAACAGCGCAAGCCGTTAACGGATTGCACTGTTTTCCAAAGCTGCGGATTGCCACTAACGCAAGTGTGAAAGTAGCCAATAATATAAGCCTTACTCTGAAAATAGTAACTAAAGAATGTATGTCTGGAACACCAATGGTGTGAACAGGGTGCAAGACTCAAAAATATACAACTAAACAATAGGATAAAGAGTTGCACACCAGTCACAATGTATAGGGGAATAATGAAAAGCATAACTGCTATAGGAATACTAGACTGAAAAATACAATGGACTATCTGAAATAAGTGAAAAACATGAAAATGGTATCTGCATAACTGCTATGAAAAATAGAAATGAGAGATATTTAGCCATTGTATTGATCAATGCAAAGGAGCCCCAAAACCAAACGCCAAGGTAATTTCTATTTTTGGGGTCCCTAACCTATGTGTAACCTCACCTGCAGTTAAAAAACTTGCTCTATATGGGAAGCAAGGGACCAAGCTATATATGTGAAATAAGAGACATGGCTATGGGTGGGGCAGGGTTCTCAGACAAAAAGTGCATACTAACTAAAGAATGTATGTCTGGAACACCAATGGTGTGAACAGGGTGCAAGACTCAAAAATATACAACTAAACAATAGGATAAAGAGTTGCACACCAGTCACAATGTATAGGGGAATAATGAAAAGTATAACTGCTATAGGAATACTAGACTGAAAAATACAATGGACTATCTGAAAAAAGTGAAAAACATGGTTTTGAGGCTCTTTTGCATTGATCAATACAATGGCTAAATATCTCTCATTTCTTTTTTTCATAGCAGTTATGCAGATACCATTTTCATGTTTTTCACTTATTTCAGATAGTCCATTGTATTTTTCAGTCTAGTATTCCTATAGCAGTTATGCTTTTTATTATTCCCCTATACATTGTGACTGGTGTGCAACTCTTTATCCTATTGTTTACTCTCAAAATAGGCCCTTGTTGCTAGGTCCCTAGTTTACTCAGGCTTGACAAAGAACTCAGGTAGCGTTCGAAAAGCGTAGCCGCACATGGGCTCCCTATTTTGTCCCTTATAATGACAAGTATTTTTTACGTCCCTTAAAATAAAGCTTGCACAAGATTTGAGCTGAGCTGGATCACCTTCTTTCCCCCCTAGTTGCTGTTCCATAAGGAAGTGTCCAAGCAGCTAAAAAAGTTAAAGAATACAGAAGGACTGATCATCAAAGAAAGCAGACATTCCAAAAGAAAACAGACACCTCCAAAAGAAAGCAGACACCACCTCTTGCCCCTCAAAAAATTAAAATCACTCACCAGACCCCAAGCAATTACAGTTGGCAAGAGCCAATAGTGGATGGGCTCTCACACAAAGATAAAACACAAATGTTGATTTTCCAGAATGTGTTGACATGATTATGTATTTCAATAAATGTTGATTTTTTTTGTTCAAGAATAAATGTATATTGTTGTTCATGAGAAAATATAAGACATCCCCTGAAAATAAGCCATAGCGTATCTTTTGGAACAAAAAAATAATATAAGACCCTGTCTTATTTTTGGGGAAACACAGCACGCATATTAGTATTTGTCACAAGTATACTGTACGTATGAGCATATGACTTTAATTCTTTTGTACATACACTTGTTAATTCCTTGCCTTTTCTGATCAATAATGGGCAGCTATGTCTGTGATTAACACCCACACTAGTTGTGATTAGTGGTAATTGAATACCTATTGGTGACTGCATACCAGAATTTTTCTCTATGGTTACAAAAGCAATTGTAAGCTTCACTATAAAAAAAACAATAGCTAAGTAAATAAAATCTAAAATGATATTTTTATAAAGATGAAAAAACTGCCAGAAATCTGCAAGTCTTGATCAATTCTGGAGTGCAGCGTCTGACAAAAAAATATATATATATAAATATATATATGATATGCATCAAATCTTTGGCAAGGTGCACCTAAGCTAACCGTTATTCAAATATACTTTCTCCAGAAAAAGTTATTTTATTTTTGCCAAATATTATTTCTATCTAGATTTGTAGTTTTATCCATACTCAGCAGTCAGGCTTACATTTTCTAAATCACAGGGAAGATTACTAGTTTGACATGTGCAGATTTGGGGAGATTCAAATTTGAAAAATAGCATGGATTTTAACAAAAAATTCAACTTGCAACAAAGTTATTCTCCACAAATTGAATGTTCTCTATTATGCTTTGTTGTTATTTCTGTATTACAAATAAAGTCTACCTCTGTTAATGTTAACTACGCATTGCAAGAAGAACCCATTATAATAGCAGTTGGAGGATTGGATTACTAGAATGAAAGATCTGAAGTTCTCTTGATAGACCTTTGTAATCATGACCTAGACAAATAGACAGACATTAATCGTTAACACATTAACGCACACCAATCACCAGGATTTTCCTATATAACCTAAAGCCAGTTCTGTACTGGCACTATCATGCTGATTCTATACATACCTTTAGTTGTCAGCTCAGATGTATAGGTTTTGAAACACAAGCAAGTAAACTTTGCAAAATGAGCAGCTGTTTGAATGACATCATTTTCCGATCAGCTGCTAGCTGGAGGGTATTCATAGTTATCCCCTCCCCTTGTTATTTATGCTAATTCTATTATAGAATCATTTTACTGTGACTAAATGGACCTTTGTTGATGTCATACTCATGTGACCAAAAGGAGCAGGGCCTCAGCAAACAGAAAAATATTGGTGCTTCCTGGTATCAATAAAGAAAGGAAGATGTGGCAGTCTGAGTCTAGAGGTGCCTGGATAGGCTTCATATCCTTAATAAAGTATCAAAGAAATCTGGCACTCAGACATGGGAGTACGTGATAATAAGTGCTGATGTCATACCCATGTGACCATAAGGGGTGAGCATCAGACAACATAGCTGATACCAGGAAGCATGATAATAAGTGCTTTAATTCAGCACAGTGTGTAAATAATTGGTGATGTTTCGGTCAAAGATTAAACCTTCATCAGAAACACAAAAACATTTAAACTTCCTGGACACAATGGTCATTAAAGGGGTTGGAGGCAAGCTAGAAACTGACCTATATAGCAAGTCCACTGACAAGAATAGCTTATTACATTTCACTACAGGGTCTTGGGGCACGAGATAAAAACATCATTCTCCCTCTGTACAAATCACTCGTCAGACCACACTTGGAGTATTGTGTGCATTTTTGGGCGCCGGTGCTCAAGAAAGACATTACTGAACTTGAAAGGGTTCAGAGGCGGGCTACTAAAATAATAAATGGAGTGGGTGCATTACAATATACGGAAAGGTTATCAAAATTAGGTCTATTTACTCTAGAAAAGAGAAGACTTAGGGGAGACGTAATAAATATGTACAAGTATATCAGAGGGCCATATAGAGATCTCTCCCATGATCTGTTTGTACTAAGGACTATGACAAGAACAAGGGGGCATTCTCTACGATTGGAGGAAAGAAAATACCTACATCAGCATAGAAGAGGGTTCTTCACGTAAGAGCAGTGAGGCTCTGGAACTCTCTTCCTGAGGAAGTGGTGTTGGCCAACTCACTGAATGAATTTAAGAGAGGAATGGATGCTTTTCTTGATAACAAAAGTATAGAAGGTTATAAATAGCATAATCTTACAGGTAGATAGAAGAGCGACCAAGATTATTAGAGGAATGGTTGGGCTGCAATACCAAGACAGGTTATTAAACTTGGGGTTATTTAGTTTGGAAAAACAAAGGCTTAGGGGAACTCTCTGCCGCATGATGTTATAATGAGTGATTCACTACTAACATTTAAACAGAGCCTGGATGCCTTTCTTGAAAAATGTAATATTACCAGTTATGTATATTAGATTTTATGACAGGGTGTTGATCCAGGGAACTAGTCTGATTGCCGTATGTGGAGTCAGGAAGGAATTTTTTTCCCCATTGGAGCTTGTTTGCCACATTGGTTTTTTTTTGCCTTCCTCTGCATCAACATGTTAGGCTACGGGTTGAACTAGATGGACTTAGGGGCACTTTGCACACTGCGACATCGCAGGTGCGATGTCGGTGGGGTCAAATTGAAAATGACGCACTTCCGGCATCGCATGCGACATCGCAGTGTGTAAAGGCTGGATGATACGATTAACGAGCGCAAAAGCGTCGTAATCGTATCATCGGTGCAGCATCGGCGTAATCCATGATTACGCTGACGCGACGATCCGATGTTGTTCCTCGCTCCTGCGGCAGCACACATCGCTGTGTGTGAAGTCGCAGGAGCAAGGAACGTCTCCTACCGGCCTCACTGCGGCTTCCGTAGGATATGCGGAAGGAAGGAGGTGGGCAGGATGTTTACATCCTGCTCATCTCCGCCCCTCCGCTCTGATTGGCCGCCTGCCGTGTGACGTCGCAGTGACGCCGCACGACCCGCCCCCTTAACAAGGAGGCGGGTCGCCGGCCACAGGGACGTCGCACGGCAGGTGAGTGTGTGTGTGAAGCTGGCGTAGCGATAACTTTCGCTACGCCAGCTATCACCACATATCGCTGCTGCGACGGGGGCGGGCACTATCGCACTCGGCATCGCAGCATCGGGCTGCGATGTCGTAGTGTGCAAAGCCCGCCTTAGAGTCTCCCCTCAACCTTAAAAACTATGAAACTATGAAACTATGAAACTAGCTCTCACCCTCGGGCCACAAAAAAATCTATTCCCAGACCTCAATTCTTATGAGTTAACAGCATAGTAAGTCAAGATGATATCAAGGACACAGGGCTAAATGAAATGCATGCCAAATTCAGAGCAAGAGGCTATCCTGAAACCGTATTAAGAAGTAATAGAAATTTGACTACTTGCACCAATATATCTAGACTGGCTACCGTATTACTTTTGTTCACACTTTCCCTCCCTAAGCCTACAGGATCCATAAATTTATACTTACCCATTGTTACAATTTGAGCCGAGAATATCCAGGGGTGTTGGACTCTCAAAATTCATTTCTTCCAAGTTTCCACCGGGCCCCTAACCTTAGCAATAAGTTAATTAGGGCTGACCTGGGCACCAAGTCTATACAGTACAGTCAAACGTATAGTAGCACACCCTGGGAAGGTGCATTCCCTTGCCTCAATTGCTTACAGTACAATAACATTATCAAAGGTGATAGGGTCCATCACCCGCAAACAGGTCAGGGTTTCCCTATTAAAGGATTCTATACGTGTGAAAGTACATTTGTGATATATGTCATCAAGTGCCTTTGTAGCTTACTATATGTGGGATAAACAACACAACTAATTCGTGATCGAATCTCCCAACACAAGTCCACAATACAATGTGAACGCCTTAATCTTCCTCTTGCATTGCACATTCATAAGATGGGCCAGAAGCTGTCTCAGCTACTATTCCAAGTACTGGAACAGATTCCTCAACATAGGAGAGGCCAGACTAGAACTACTCAACTCAAAAGACATGAGGCATATTGGATGTTGATGCTCCAGACTCTGAAGCTCAAAGGCTTAAATAGAAAGTTTGATGTTGGCAGCTTCATGTGAACTTGTTTATATTTTTTCATAAATAATTCTACTAACCATATTTCCCCTTTTTTGTTTAGTCACAATCACAACCCCTCTAGACCAGGTGATTTCATCTATCAACAGTGGGTATATACTATTTATTCTCCATATTGGTTCATATTCTTCTTTTCTATTTCCTTTTTCTTCTCCCCCCCCCACATTTCCCTTCCCCCTCCTCTTTTTTGGTCAATGGGCAAGTCCATGGGCGAGTCCATGGTCCGTGAGGTCATCAATGGGGTTGCTCCATGAGGCCATCAGTGGGGTGGTCCGCGATATTGGCCAGTGGGTCTTTTTCCTCATACGATGATTCTTCTTTCCTCTGGTCATTCCCTGCATACCAGGGCAGGGTGTAGAGAACAGGATATGGCGGCCATCTTAAATGTGTGTCACATGATGATATATCTGAAGTGACTATGTAAGGGGAAATAATACGTTTCATCAGTGATTTCCCACAACCCCCTACATCTCAAGGTTAATTAAACATTTAATCCAATGACCCTCCTCAACAGTTACATGTAATAACTATGAAAATTATATTACAAAAACAAGTCCTATATTGCTTATTATGTGAAAAGAAATATGAAAGTGTTTTCTCCGTGGCTATTTTCTCTAAAAATCCTTTTATCAGAATAAGTTATGACATATAATATAAGGCTTCTGGCTAAAATCAAACATGCAGTAGTATAAAAGATGGCAATGGGTGGCATATTATGTATCTGTAGCACATGGATTTATTTTACCCCTGTATGCATATTCTACATTCCTTATTATCATCCACCTAATCAAATTGTTATTTGCAAACATCCATAGCAGCAATTAAAACAAATTACTCTATTTTATAAACCTTGGAAATTAATTTAAGCTTTCCCTGTTGTTGAAAATATGTTTTTCAAGATCTAATCTAAGAAATATCTAGTCTATAAGAAAGCCAGGCGATAAGAACTTGAGATATCCCTTTTTTCTTGCAATTTGCCAGAGGTCATACAGAGCAGACATGGGAATTAAACCACAATCCCCTATACCAGACGAAGCAGGGGAGATGTATTATTTGATAGCAACACTCTCCAAAAACATGGTTGAAGAAAATAGTCCTTAGAAAAAGTCCTATAACACAACAGCCCCTTTCTCGTTCTTCATACCTCCCATAATAATGATGAGTAAACTGATTTAATAAGTGCTAAATGAGTTAACAAAGATCAGACTAAAATAGAAATTGTCTAAATTATTAAGTCTCATGATGAATTCTAATAAAAACAAATATCTAGATCTTTTGGAAAACATCAATATCTTCCTTTTCTACAGTTATCATTATTTTGTCTGCAGTTGTACTTTTTCTGCTGTATTCTGTGAAACTTATGCTGTATGTTTTCAAATTTACATAACCTTTCAAATGCCTTTGAGAAAGATACAAATTTATCAAGGACTGTATCATTCAAAAATATTTGTTTTTAGCACTTTGGGGCATTCCAGCTGATATAAAGTATTTGTAGCAAGCAATTGAGCATTTAAAGCAAGACATACCAGTTAAGATGTCTTTATAACAGCATGAGCAATATGCATTCTCCACAGGAGAACCCAGATATTTTCTGTTAGGAATTCCAATGAAGTAAATCAATCCTCTTACATAAGGTACATACATACTTAATAGATCCACCACAGAGCAGTTTAGCTTCAAGTAAAACAAAAAAAAAATCCTTAACCCCTTCACTGCCCAGCCTGTTTTCACCTACCTGACCAGGTCAATTTTTTACAATTCCGACCAGTGTCACTTTGTGAGATAATAGGAACAAGGAAACTGGTGTATAACATGGCGCTGCAGATCATGAATGAAGGCATAATAATTTATTTTATAGCACTACGCGTTTCAAGCACTGTGTTGTCCTCTTCCTCAGGTGCTTTAGAGGAAGGAGTGCTATTTGACTTTTGGAATGCTGATTTTTTTAAAAAATAGTTTGTGGACTACATTTGAAAAGTTCCTGATGTGCCTAAACAGTGGAAACCCCCCTTAAGTGACCCCTTATTAGAATTTACATATATCTGAGAATTCATCGATGAGTAGACTGCTTTTACATTATGGACTTTTTCCAGAAACAAACACACAGTTGAAGTTGCCCAGTGAAAATTGCAAAAATGCCATTGTAGTGCCAATTGTATTGTAACACTCAGTACAGTGTGCCTGACTTGTGCATCTGGAACCATGGATTCAAAAACAAATGGCTACTTTAATGTTAAAAACGTGGGTGCTAAGGGAGGTTTGACCACATAGAGAGGTCTGGACCTGAACATTTATTTCCATGTGTGCACCTGGTAATAAAGGAAAAACTCTGGACCAAACCAACAACAGAAGAGTCACTCCGTCCATTCAACACCTTATGCTCTGGTACCACACACTTAGTGGAAACTACAACCCTCCCACTACCACCTCTATCTGAGCTCCACTGAGGCCCACTCTTCCCCTGAGGTGGTGGTAGCACACCATCTCTTTTCCTGGATACCTTAGTGGTCATTACTGGTGGACTTGGTGTTGAAATAAGTACCACAGAGATGGTAGCACAGAGGCACCTAGTTTCACAGACAGTGCTCCAGCTGACTATTTTCCCTGAATGCCAGTCAATCACAGGTTTATGTCTCTTTAGCCAGGAAAGACCCAACACGATTGGAGTGGGCAGACCCTCCAAGACATAACAGGACAGACGTTCATTATGAACCTAGCCCACTTGCGGGTTGATATTAGGCACAATATGCTTGAACTCCCTCTGGCTGAGCGCAGCTGAGTCAATAGCTTTGATGGGAATGGTTCTTGTCAGTGTACTAGGCGTCAGACCCCAAGTCTGAGCAAAGTAAGAATCCACCAATTTGGCACTGACTCCACTGTCCACCAGCATAGATATCGTCTCAGTTTTTCTACCTATATCCCCCTCTACTGTAATGGTGAACTGAGACATATAAATGGAGGAGATATACACAGCCTGGTCATGTCCCTCCACCCGATCAGGAGGATATGGCTTATTGCGAGATGGACTTGGCTTATTGCCAGATGGACTTGGCTTAGGTCTTTCAGGACAGGCCCTGATTTATTGACCCTTGTCCCCACAGCAAAAGCAAGACCCAAACCTATGACAAACTGCAAGCAACTCTGACTGAGGGCAAGCGCCCCCAACTGCATAGGTTCATCGGCTTGCACCAGTGGGAACTCCTCTCTTTGTAGGACGAGAGGGGAAAGGGTTCTAGAAAGTCTCTCCCTGATGCGTTGATCCACTCTAATGGTAAGGGCCATGGCGGCCTCCAGTGACTCGGGGGTGGAGTATTGTACTAGCGAATCCCTAAGCCTAGCTGACAACCATTGACAGAAATTACTCCTTAGTGCTGGGTCATTCCACTGGGTGTCAGTGGCCCACCTCTGAAACTCCAAGCAATACTCCTCCACTAGCCACGCCCCATGCTGGAGCCTTCAGAGTTTAGACTCAGCAAGCATGATACCATCAGGGTCACCATACACAAGGGCCAAAGCTGCAAAAAACTTCTCCAATGACCATAATGATGGAGAGTCGGTCAGCAGAGAGAAGGCCCAAGGCTGGGCATTTCCCTGCAACAGAGAGATAACAATCCCCACTCACTGTTTCTCACTCCCTGAAGAACAAGGGCATAGCCTGACGTACAACTTACAGGCCTTCCTAAGGGTGGTAAATGTCTAACCCCTGAAGCCATCAGGAGTTACAGGGAACTGCATCCTATCCAGGATGCAGGGCCTACCCCCAAGGACCCAGAAGACCAGTGTCGGTAACATCAAAACATTTGTTTTAATCCCTGTTTTTCCCGTTCCCAAAGACTGGTGACAGGCTAGGGTTGGACCCAATGGATGGCCACCTAGGGGTGGAACCGATCCAGTCCACTAGACGACAACCAGAGGGGAGGGGTCAGAAAGTCAGTAAGTGGAAGTGAGAAGAGACAGACGTAACTGTACTGACGGGAGAGTGTAGCGGTGATCTGAGGGCCCAGGCATGTGGTTGCCAGTGAAGTAAGGCAGAGCACCGACAGGGTACAGAGCCCTACGTCAGGCAAACGCTCCAGGCAAACCTGATAAAATCTGCATGGTGAGGGGACCATCCAGGACCTCCCCGACCATAAAGTTCGGGACACAGTAGCAACGGGAGAACCAGGGAACAGGACCAGAGGAACCAACCCCACAGGGTTCAAGCTACCTGTCATACGGACTAAGACTGAAAGACGACCAAGAGTGGACCCCCAGACACTCCAATCCATGGGGACCCACCAACCAGAGACAGATGCATGAGAAGAGAGCCACCAGGTCACCACACCGGCACTGGAACTAAGGGGACCAGTGGTGAAGACCAGCCTCCATCGGGTTGCCAGCCATAACAATGCTGTGAATAAAGAGACCAGTTACCCTGCAATCCCTTGAGTGGCCTATCTTCTTTCCACGCCCAACAACATCATCTATCCCCTGGGGCCTGGCCCTACTTGCCGAGGGCCCAACATACAGGCTGCCACCAACATTAGCCCCAGTAGTGAGAAACTGTGCAGTGGTGGCTCCACTAAATAGCTGCAACCCGCAAGTGGTGTCACGACAAAAACTTTTATTATATTTCCCCTGTAAATAACATCTTTTAAGTGACCCCCAAGGTCACGTAATCAGGCAACGGCTACCCAGTGATATATCCCAGCAATACACCGCTCGGGACCGAGTACCCCAAAACCCTGGGGTGAGTCATAAACTTATCCCTCCCTCCAGAAAACTTATGCGGGAGGGCTAAGCTGAGTCTTGGTTGCACCTGGGCATGCGCAGACACCAAAAACCCAGTAATTTGTTGCAGCTGATGCACAACCTCAGACCACATGTTCTGAGACAGGGTCTGCTACAGCTGTGCAGCCTGGGCCATAGTTATTCAGGGAAAAAAAGTATAGCTGTTGATATATTCACTCTATGAGCGAGGCAAGCATGTTCAGACCAAAAAGGAGTCTGACACACAACGAAAAAACACCAAAACAACACTATAAGTAGGGGGAAGACTGGGGACACAATAAAATGGAGGTCCCTGCCGCTAGGGAGAGGGGTGAGGGGGCACCTCCTGAACTCACCTCCTCCTGCGCTCCGTAGCGTCCCTATACAGGTTCTTTCAACCTGTCGGAGAGCAGGATAACTAAAACCCAAAGATGGCCCTAAACTCACCCTGTCTATTGATTAGGCCTACGAGCTCACTAGACTCAGCACTCCAATACAGAAACACAATGGAAGTAAAACAAACAGTGGAAATACCGCAAGATAAAAGGATAAAGTGCAGCTTCTGAAACGCTTAAAGTCAGCTCCTTCGACCAAGAGGTTCAGTATACAAATAGATTTGTATCAACAGCAAGGATTGCTGGGTAACACCTCTATTTAAACCAGAAGGGTGTGATTACAAAGTAATTACAGCTGCAGCACTTGGCTAGAGACTGCTGAAGAAGCTTCAAGCAGCAAAAGTGACAGTTATCATTTAGGTACTAAAGGAAACAAAACCACATTTAAATGTAGATAACCTGATGGAGATGAGAGGCTGCAATCTGAAAGCTGTCACTAGACTTCAAAAACAGGGAGACAACCGTGACTCTAGTATCACAGGCAGAGAGTGTACCGAAATCCAGTGGAAATTGGTTTTTGTATGGGTCCCTGTGCCTGAGGGGTCCAAAAATATTTCTCCCATGTAACCTCCCAGTATTGTAAATGACACATTATAGTTGGTAGGAGCTTTAATAAAAAAGGTTGACTGGGGTCAGGTAACGTCAAGTGATTTCTCTGCCAAGAAAATCTTTTGCATAACTGGCTCAGGATATTATAATGTTACAGAACAGAATACTGGACACTAAGAGTTGTATTGTTGCCTCAGTAAGAATTGAAACATGTATTTAAATAAGCAGAAAACAGTTGTGTTACAATTAAATATAACCTGTATATACACTATATTAAAAATAACAGGTGTACAAGAAGAAATATCTAGCAATGCACACACAAGTAGATAATACTGTATATGAGAATGTTTGAAAAAAACACAAAAGCATTTGTAACCAGTTTAAAAAATCCAGAACAAAGAAAACAACTTAGTATTTGAGAACAGATGTATTTCCTAGATTTCATGCCAAAATATGTACGGTATGCAACTGGCAAATTTATTTATGAGGTGCACAATTTGGATGTGAAATGATGTAGTTTAGATAATGAATTAAAATAATCTAAAAAATTGTCTCCAGTCTTTGTTAAGTAAATTATGATATAGTGAACATTTTCTAAACTACTTTCTGATTTTAATTTTAACCCCATAGCGACGGCCTAACGTCTCAAGACGTCGGAAAAACAGGGTACTTATTCTGTTCCGACGTCTTGAGACGTCAGGCCGGAAAAAGGTTGTAGCGCCCCCCAGTTACGAAAAATCTCGGGGGTTTAAGCTACCGGGGGTAGCTGAGACCCCCAAGATTATGAATCGGGGTGTTTTTTTTGTTCCCCGATAATGTGATCGCCGGTATACACCGTATACCGGCGACAACATTAAAAAAAAAAAAATGGCAAATACTACTAATTTCTTTCTCATCTGACATGATCAAACATGTCAGATGATAAAGAAATATAAGCCCCTAGTGCCCCCAAAGCCCCCGGTACCGGAGAAAATCACCCCCCCCCCCACCCCCCCCGGACATCCAAAATGGCGCCGACGCGCGGCGAAAACTCCCGCCGCCGCCGGCTCTGCATTCATTTCCCTCCGATCTGAAATGATCAAACATTTCAGATCGGAGGGAAATGTCCTCCCCCTGATCCCTGCTCCGGTCCACCGGAGATCTCTGGTTCCCCGGAGCCCCCTCCGGTTCTCCAGACCTTGCAAGATGGCGCCGGCGCGCTGAAAGCTGCTGCTGCCGCCGCATTCATTTCCCTCCGATCTGAAATGATCAAACATTTCAGATCGGAGGGAAATGTCCTCCCCCTGATCCCTCCTCCGGTCCACCGGAGCTGTCTGGTCACCGGAGCCCCCTCCGGTTCTCCAGACCTTGCAAGATGGCGCCGGCGCGCTGAAAGCTGCTGCTGCTGCCGCCGCATTCATTTCCCTCCGATCTGAAATGATCAAACATTTCAGATCGGAGGGAAATGTCCTCCCCCTGATCCCTGCTCCGGTCCACCGGAGATCTCTGGTTCCCCGGAGCCCCCTCCGGTTCTCCAGAGCCCTCCCTCCGGTCCACCGGGGTCCGATCCGCTAGATCCCGGTATCTCCCACCCGATCTGGGATCCCCCGTTCCCCCACCGCCCCCGCACAGTACCTCAATAAAGGATCGTTGGGCCCCCCGGTCCCCCGGTCCCCCGGTCCCCCGCGGCCCCCCTTCCTCCCTTCTCCTGGAAAATGGCGGGCGCATGCGCAGTGTGCTTGGCATAATCTGCTTCCTGCACCCGGCAACAAAAAAAAAAAAAATCTGATTGGCTGTTTAGATTTGAATACTGTGATAGATCCTATCACAGTAGTCAAAATGCCAATATTTGATAAATATGGCAGCATTTAGGTCTGCCTTTCTCCTCTCTCCCTTGTAGTTGATCTGGGAGAGAAGAGAGAGAGACTACGTGCTGCCATATAGAGAGAAAAAGTTATAAATTCACAAAGATCATCATATTCCCAATTTTTCTGATCACCCCCCTGTGATCATCCCCTCCTCCATCATTCCGTCATCCCTCGCTGCGTCATTCCCCTAAATATTTTTTTTTATAATCTTTATAAAAAAATTTAGGGTTTATATAAAAAAAAAAAAAATACTAGTGTTATGTTTTTTTTTATTTTTTGTTAGCCAGGGATAAAAACAAAAACCATGGCCCGCAGGATGTTTACGGCAGAGCAAGCGTACTCACTGCTTGCCTCCGGCAGTTCTGGGTCAGAGACCGAATCGGCCTCAGAAAGAGATTTTTCGGATAGCGGTGACGATTCGGCTTCCTCCACGGGGTCCCACACCCCGCTAGTCGCCGCTGCTGAAGCGTCAGGGGCAGGACCTAGTTCTGCAGTCCCCCATGCTCTCTGGAACCCCGACCCGTCCTTTACCCCACAAATTCCCCCTTTCATAGGAGACCCTGGCATAAAAATAAATGTCACCAATTTTGCCCCACTGGATTTTTTCCAAATTTTTGTTAACCAACAAGTACTTGAGCATATCACCCACCACACCAACTTGTACGCCCGCCAATATATTGCCCAAAAGCCAACATCTGTGCATTCCCGTTCCTGGATCCCCACAAGCGTCCCGGAAATCAAAAAATTTTTAGGCATTACCCTCAACATGGGAATAGTGAAAAAACCCAGTTTACGCTCCTACTGGGCAACCAAATCTGTCCACGCCACCCCTGTATTTGCAGCCATAATGCCCAGAACCCGATATGAGACCCTATTGAGATTCCTCCATTTTAGTGATAATTCCCAAGTCCCCCCAAGAACTGACCCCAATTATGACCGCCTTAATAAATTGAAACCCCTAATATCCCTCCTGAAAGAGTCCTTCCTAACTTCCTACAGCCCAGAGGAGAATGTTTCGGTTGACGAGTCCCTAATGAGCTACAAGGGCTGTCTCTCATTCCGTCAGTTTATCCCCTCCAAAAGAGCCAAGTATGGCATAAAATTATATAAAGTGTGCGAAAGCACCAGCGGGTACACGTGTAACTTTATCATTTATGAGGGTAGGGACCGCCAAATAAGCCCACCCAACTGTCCCCAGACAATTAGCATCCCAGGAAAAATTGTCTGGGAGCTAATGACGCCATTTCTTGGTAAAGGTTACCACGTGTACACCGACAACTACTACACTAGTATCCCCCTATACCAATCCCTCCATGCTGCAAATACAGGGGCCTGTGGGACAATAAGGAAAAACCGTGTTGGTTTGCCGGCACAGTTAGTGTCCAGACGTCTAGACAAGGGGGCGTCATTCGCACTGGCAAGTGACAAACTGCTTGCCGTAAAGTGGAATGACCGCAAGGACGTCTACATGCTCACCACCCTGCATGAGGACACCACTGTGTCGGTCAGAGAGAGGGGAGCCACCAGGGACAAACAGAAACCCTTCTGTGTGACCCAATACAACAGGTTTATGGGTGGCGTGGACCTGTCTGACCAGGTGCTCCAACCATACCTGGTAAAGCGGAAAACGAGGGCCTGGTACAAAAAGGTAGCAATCTACCTGATACAGATTGCTACCTACAACAGTTTTGTACTGTCTAAAAAATCACGAGGGCCCCTCACATTTCTGCAATACCAGGAAAAAATTATTGAGTCCCTCATGTTTGACTCAGCGGCACCAGAGGCAGCCTTCGAGTCAGAGAATGCCCGGAGACTAACGGAACGGCATTTTATGCGTCTCATGCCTCCTACTCCCACCCAAAACCGTCCTAAAAAAAGGTGCCGGGTCTGCAGCAAACAGGGCAATAGGAGCGAATCAAGATATTACTGTCCCATGTGCCCTTCCCAGCCAGGACTTTGTGTTACCCCCTGCTTCGAGATCTACCACACATCTCACAATTATTAGACATCATACACTATTCCCAAATTGTGTGGTAGGGTTTTTCTTTCACAACTTTTATATTTCCTGTGTAGTGAGCCCCTGTGTTACTTGTCAAATAAAATTTACTATTTTCATCAGTAAAACACATTTTACCCCATTTCACAAATAATTCCAGGACTTGATCACTCACATACCGAAGTGTTATGCAGACAAATTCTCGTCATATGCCCACGTCTGCGTACTCCAGAATGTAGACCCCGCAAATGTTCTTGAAACATCTGATCATCTGACAAATAATTCCAAGATTTGATCACTCAAAGTTTTAGCACCAGTCATCTTAGTCTGACTGCTATTACAACTACGTCTTGGTGATACGGGCATGATCATTTTATTGGAGGATCTGAAGCTGTTCTGTAATTTTACACCATGGGCTTTACTGCATGGTTCTTGCCGAACCTCCTGCACTGGACAATACTTTTATAACCCTGTGGGGGACTGGTTGTTTTGTGCATATAGCGGTTCCGACCTTGGCAGGTAGGAGCCTGTTATGATGTACCATGTCGTCTGGCACAATTGTCCCTCATATAGGGATTGATGATGCTAAACAGACATTGTACGACCAGTCTCTGAAAAATTAACGTGTCCTTCTAGCCCTCCTGGTGTTCCTTCATCTCTGGAACAAGCACAAGTCTGCCATATAGTTGGCGGTATTTTCCTCCACATTTTGCCCTTCACTCCAAGATAAAATGTACAAAAAATCCATTTATGTGGGTTTTCAGTTGTTCTGATAACACATAGGCTCTGCAAATCAAATAATCCAAAATTTGAAAAGTGCACCTTCCCTTCCAAGTCCTGCCGTTTGCCCAAACAGACGTTTTTGACTACATGTTGGGTATCGCTGGACTCGTAAGAAAGTGGGTAACAAAATGAGGGGTCCACGTTTTGGTGTTACATCTTGTAAAAGTGGAAAATTTGGTGCTAAAGCATCACTTTTGTGAAAAAGAAGAACATTTTCAATATGACAACCTATTGTTATAAAATTCTGTGAAGTACCTGTGGGTTCAAAATGCACACTATACCCCTAGATAACATCCTTGAGGGGTATAGATTCCAGAATGGGGTCAGTTGTGGGGGAGCTCTACTGTTTAGCCACTTTAGGGGGTCTCCAAACACAACATGGCGTGCGCTAATGATTCCTGCCAATTTTGCAGTCAAATGGCGCTCCTTTCATTCCGCACCCTGCCGTTTACCCAGACAGTTGATTTCTGCCACATATGATGTATCGGCGAACTCAGGAGAAATTGCACAATACATTTTATGGTGTTTTTTTTCCTTTTACCCTTGTGAAAAAAAAAGCTACATGGTTGAAGTAACAATTTTGTGTTAAAATTAAATTTTTTTATTTTCATGGCTCAACGCTATAAAGTTCTGTGAAGCCCCTGGGGGTTCAGGGTACTCACCAAACATCTAAATAAATTCCTTGAGGGGTCTAGTTTCCAAAATGGGGTCAGTTGTGGGGGGTTTCTGCTGTTTAGGTACCTTAGGGGCCCTACAAATGCAACATGGTGCCCACAATCTATTTCAGCCAAATTTGCTTTCCAAACTTCAAATATTGCTCCTTGTGTTCCCAGCCCTCCCATTTGCCCAAACAGAGGTTTCTGACCACATATGGGGTATCACCGCACTCATAAGAAAGTGGGTAATAAACGTTGGGGTCCAATTTTTGGAATTACCTCTTGAAAAAGTAAGAAAATTAATGCTAAAGCAACATTTTTGAGAAAAAAATGAAAATTTTCAATATGACAACGTAACGTTATCAAAATCTGTGAAGTACCTGTGGGTCCAAAATGCTCACTATACCCCTAGATAGAAGCCTTGAGGGGTCTAGTTTCCAGAATGGCGTCACTTGTGAGGGGTTTCTGCTGTTTAGGTACCTTAGCGGACATGTAAATGCAACATGGTGCCCGCAATCTATTTCAGCCAAATTTGCTTTCCAAACTTCAAATATTGCTCCTTGTGTTCCCAGCCCTCCCATTTGCCCAAACAGAGGTTTCTGACCACATATGGGGTATCACCGCGCTCATAAGAAAGTGGGTAACAAGTTTTGGGGTCCATTTTGTTGTGTTATTTCTTCTAAAATTGATTACATTTGGGGTAAAGCAACATTTTTAGGTAAAATTTTATTTTTTGCTTTTTTCATTCCACATTGCTTTAGTTCCTGTGAAGCACCTAAAGGGTTAATAAACTTCTTGAATGTGGTTTTGAGTACTTTGAGGGGTGCAGTTTTTAGAATGGTGTCACTTTTGGGTATTTTCTGTCATCTAGGCCTCTCAAAATCACTTCAAATGTGATGTGGTCCCTAAAAAAATGGTTTTGTAAATTTTGATGTAAAAATGAGAAATTGCTGATAAACTTTGAACCCTTCTAACTTCCTAACAAAAAATATTTTTTTTTCCAAAATTGTGCTGATGTAAAGTAGACAAGTGGGAAATGTTATTTATTAACTATTTTGTGTCACAGAACTCTCTGGTTTAACGGAAAAAAAATTCAAAAGTTGAAAATTTCAAAATTTTCAAAAATTTTGCCAAAATTCATATTTTTTCACAAATAAACGCAAAAAATTTTGTCCAAAATTTGGTACTAAAATGAAGTCCAATATGTCACGAAAAAACAGTCTCAAAATCAGTGGGATCCGTTGAAGCGTTCCAGAGCTATAACCTGCTAAAGTGACACTGGTCAGAATTGCAAAATTTGGTCTGGTCATTAAGGTGAAAATTAGCTCCGTCACTAAGGGGTTAAAGACTTCTGCTTGTTGTCAGTGGATTTAAGCACATACATTCAGGGACTGAGAAGTGACATGGATCTGTATCTGTCTTTATTCACTTGTTCATGGTTCATGGTTCATGGTGTTCTCTTCTTATGACCTTTGGGTTCAACACATGACTATTATAGATTTTCAGCCACTGTATGAAAAAATGAAATAAATAATATTCCCCTTCAATGATAATATCACTGGATAAGTATGCAACGTTTCACTATATGTTGTGCTACAATTTCTTACTGTGTTAAATACCTTGCTACCTATCAATGAATAGAAATATATAAACTTACAGCCTTCAAATGTGTATTGTAATGCTCACCACTTGAGGTAAGCATTACCGTGGACCCACTGGACCAGCAAGCAAGAGTGAACCCACTAGACCAGAGGGATAACCCGGGCTCACCTTTTAGAGGGAGGGGCTTGACTAAGGGCCCACAGAAAGGGAGATGCCAGATGCCATTCCAAGGGCAGAGACCGGTACTGTGGAAGCTGACCCCCAAGGCAGGGATAGACATGGGTAAAAACAGGCAGAATCTTTAGTGCAACAGGGATCATTGGAAAGGCTGAGGCAGATGGTAAGGCCGTGAAGGCCGGACACAGTCACTAGTACAGCTGGGACCACTGGGGTAGCTGAGGAAGATTGCACAGCCAGGATGGACTTACACAGGGGTACTGCTGGGGCTGGGAAACAGGCAAAGAACACTGTACACTGATAGAAGGACACACAGTGGAAAAGGTGTCTTGACAACTAGCTGGCTAGGGGACAAACCATTAACTAACTAATCATGTTGCTCAAGCACATTCCCTAGTGGGAGATTGTCTTAAGTACCCAGTACCTTTCAGTGATAAGCTGAGAGGCACTTCCAGGAAATTATGCACTGGCCCTTTAAGAGAAGGGAATCTGTGCATGTACGCCCTAGGAGCACTCCTGGAGGACCTGTGCAGCATGTACAGATCCCAGTAGGGGGAAGCAGAGAACACCCACATAGGGGATTGCAGGAAAGCTCGGTAAAATGGAAATAACAGTCTACATCCTGTCTGTTACAAGGACCATAACTCCCACCTGTGGAAGCAACAGCCCCAAAGTCTTAATGATATAAAGATAATCTGCAAAGAGGAGTGGATCAAAATTCCTCCTGACATGTGCGCAAACCTCATCATCAACTACAAAAAAGTCTGACTGCTGTGCTTGCCAACAAGGGTTTTGCCACCAAGAATTAAGTCTTGTTTGCCAGAGGGATCAAATACTTATTTCTTCTCAGCAAAATGCAAATAAATTTATATAATTTATACAATGTGATTTTCTGGATTTTATTTTGGATGTTCTATCTCTCAGTGTTAAAATTAACCTACCCTTAACATTATAGACTGTTCATGTCTTTGTCAGTGGCTGAAGTTAGAAAATCAGCAAGGGATCAAATACTTATTTCCTTCACTGTATATGTCCACATCTTAGGCCCCTCCTTGTATATTCATCTCTATCTTGGTATATATGCCCACTTCCTTAACCCCTCTTCAGACCCCATTTCTGGTAAATGGCCCTCCTCATGGCCCCATCCTGGTACATGGCCCTCATCATCGCCCCATCCTGGTATATATGTCCCAATCCTGGTACATGGCCCTCATTGAGACCCTATCCTGAGACCCTATGGTACATGGCTGTCATCATGGCCCCTCCTAGTTTATTTGTCTCCATCCTGGAACATGGCCCTTATCATGGCCCATCCTGGTATATTTGTCCCCATCTTGGTACATGACCCTCATCATGTCCCCATCCTGGTACATGGCTCTCATCATGGTCCTATCCTGATAAATGTACCCATCATGCCGCATACAGTAAAAAAATAAGTTGTAATCACCTCCCTTCCACTCCTCCAATCTGCAGTGTCCACTTCTGATGCTGGAAACTGACTTCAACATGTAAGCAGTGTAGTGCATTACATCACTGCCATGCACACCCACTTACACTGCCGTCAGCTGTCGGCATATTCATTTCTCCCCATGCCTGGAACTATAGGCATGGGGATCAGGAAATAATCATTCTCTTTAATAGCAACACATGTGGTAGCACAGCAGCTGCAGGAAGCCAACTGCTGGGTGTGCTGCTTTTGAAGAGAATGAACATTCTCTGCTTTCTACACCCATAATCCTGATCACCTCAAGTCAAGTGTCGTGAGAAAAAGGCCAGATTATGAGGGTGGGGAGCAGTGAATATTCCTTTCCTTAACCCAACGGGTCTCTGTGCTGCAATGTATTTCAGCTGGATGCGTGCCCTTTGATGCACATCTAGCTCAAGCAGGCACTGGGGTCGGTGGGCCCCCCACTCACAAGCCCAATGGCAGTCACGTGGCCTGCCACCATTAGCAGTATACCACTGGACTCTAATAATATATCATGTTGATTAAGGCAGGTGTGAGGTTGATGTAGGAGGGTGTCAGAGCCCCCTATAATGTAAACCATATGATTATGTAAACGTGTTAATAATGTGTATTAGTCAATTAAGCTTTAGATTAAGGCATTGGTTTTAACAGGTAAAGCAGAGTTAAGTAGGATGTAGTGTGAGGTAAAGATTTAGGATGTCATTTATAGGAAGTCATGTAAAGTATAGTAATATTATTTAGATGGACTTTGTTAGTAATAGAAACAGTTAATGTTAGGTCCAGCTCACTGGTGGTGGGACTAATGTTTAGCAGGGTGAGAGATTTCCTGGTTACAAGAAGGATAGCAGTTCAATTAAGGTTTTGCCTAGCAGGAAAAAAAGGCCTAGGTGCTGGGGTCTGTCCTTAAAACCTGATTCCAATCCTGAAAGGTCTGTGGCTTGAGGCTCATACCAGTTGGGTTTGGTGAAGTCACCTGAGCATGATGCATAGGGGAGTTGGATCAAGGAAGATGGGATGATCCTGGTGTGCCAAACACCTGTGTGAAATACTCTGAGGGTATTGAGTAAGGAGGGCTGCTACTGCATTCCTAGGGTGTTAGGCTAGTTTCACACTTGCGCTATTTTGACGCAAACGGAATCCGTCAGTAATGTAGTACAGTTAATTTATTTACAGTGGAAGCACGTTAATATGCCGCGTGAGTGTGTCATGCAGTACCCGCTTGTGTCCACATGGTGTCGCGCTTCCACTGTAAATAAATGAACTGTACTACATTACTGACGGATTCTGTTTGCGTCAAAATAGCGCAAGTGTGAGTGGGGCCTTAGTCCTACAGGGAATTAATATCCCAGACAGAGAGAAAGAACATTGAACAACTTGTCTGCTATGCAACTATGCAACTGATAACTGAAAGTAAAAACTATTATGTTAAAGAGGCCCTAGTGTGGTATGAACTTCGTCTGGCAACCCCTACAAGTGTGGACAGAGAGATAAACGGTGTCCACCAGGAGCAAGTAAAGTGCCATGCACCCTACACAGAGAAACACACACAGCTGGGGTACTGTTGATGAAGGGGTGTGGCCTAGGGCCAGCACCCTCCTTCATAGATAACAAAGTTTTGCTGTATTAGGCTATGTGCCCACGGGGAAAGTGTCCTGCGGATATATCCACAGGACATTCCACAGGAGCTCCCAGAAAACCGCAGCACAACTTTGTCTGTTTACATGCTGCAGATGTATTGCAGAATGTCCTGCAGATATGCTGTGGTCATTCTGCATTGAGGATACAGTACCATGGCTTCGGCACTGCATCCTCAATGCAGAATAAGTGCTGAGTGATCGGGGAGTTCATACTCACCTCCATCACGCAGCATTTCACTCTCCAGCTGTGCCTGTCGGCACTTTTCAGGGGGTGGGCGGGCCTGAACTAGCTCCGGCTGTCACATGACCGGAGCTCATGCAGGCCCCGCCAACCTCCTGCTCCTGGCTCAACCGCACTCCTCTGCATCAGAGGAAGTGACTCCGGTGTCTTAAATCAAGGCAGGTAAGTATGGGACCCTGCGGTAAAATCCGCAGGAATAATTCACATGTTGCAGATTTTTCCACAGGGAAATCCGCATTATTTCCACTGCAGAAAAAACGCAGCATGGGCACAGCACTCCCCCAAATGCCATAGAAATAGCTGGGGACTCACTGTACTGCGGATTTTTGAAAAATCCGCGGATTTCCGTGAAAAAATCGCGGCATATTCCGCAAACTTCCCGCCGCGTGGGCACATAGCCTTAAGGTAAAAAACCCTAATGCTGCTGAATTCTCCCCTGTCTGGAATCCCCTGGTCCAGCTGCAGAGAAAGCTCCTTGTATGAATATAGCACCAATTCAGAACCAGTAGGTATTAGAAAAGAATTCCAACATGTACAATTAGTATAGATATAGCAACATGTGATATTAAAACTTAACCTTTAATTGGGTTATTTAAAATAGATATACAAACTGTGATCCAAACACCATTAAAACCTAAAAATGATGGGACCAATGTGTACTGTGTGTATCTATGGCACCATCATTTACAGAAAAGGGGGGAACGGGTAACGTTCACCTAAATAAACAACACCGGAGACGTGCTGAGTTTTGCAACACACAAATAGCTGATGTGGTGTCACTGATTAGACGGATGCTGTGTAAGTGCAGCCTTCAAAGATGAGTGTATACACAAGAAGTAGCATGCCACTCAACAGACGGAATATTGTCACTCAGCGTCATCAACACCAGTCCAAAAAGTAATGTGAATGTCCCACTATAGAGCTAAACTAGTGTGATACGCTCCAACAGGGGACAACCAAACTCATGCACCATGACAAACAATGCCCAAGAAATAAAGACCTCATAATACATATACCCTGCTCAATACCGACAGCGGCAGGGGGTCAGGGACAATAGGATGTCATATACAGTGTAATATTAGGACCACTTGAAGTGGAACCATCTCACCCAGTCCTTTTGTCGGTGAGGTGTCGTCCTTCTCCAGTGCTGCTTGGTCCAAATACCGGCACGGGGGGAGCAGTGGCTTGGTCACTGGCCCTATCTAGGATACCACTGACCCTTAGATAATCCACAATAACTCCCGCCCTTACAAGGGCAGTCCACAGCTGGCCCTGTTGTGGCTGACCCTAATAACCATCAAGCAGGTGACTCCCGACGCGTTTCACAACAACTGCTCATCAGGGGAGGCTTGGAACACCTGAAAATCGTGGTTTTGGCTCAAACTTGGAGCTCAAACCTGTATGGCCTGGTATCATTGAAGGTGTACGATGTACTGAGGTAATTAAAGGGGACCTTAGTCCCACCTCCCTTCCCCAAATTGAAGGAACTGCCCAGCATGATTATGTAAATGATGTGGCGGCAATAATGAAAACCTGGATGGTATATAACAACTCACCCCCAAATCGTGAGTGCGATATGATGATCGCTAACCAAAATAAGATGCAGTAAGATGCAATCCGTTAAGTATAAAGCGACATAGCTCTTACCAGAAAGGACACACGTTTATTTCCCTCTCATTTGGTAATCCAGTTGAAGGACGCTGTGCTTCCTGGTAGTCCGATCACGTGAGTAGTCACGTGATCGGAAATGTGAGGACCAATAGAGATCGGTCGCGTCATGCAGAACCCGACCGCTCGTCATCAATATGCGGCGGCCTGTGGAACGCAGGACTTCCTGGTTCGCCGGTCACATGATCAGTCACGCGGCCGGTGACGTCACCAACAGAGGAGGGGGGGCGTCTACAGGATATCGGTCTCCCGGCCCACTTCGTGACGCACAAAGTGCTCATCACGTGATAGCGGCCGGACAGATAAATCACGAAACTACATGTTTGACAGTGCGTATTAGATCGCAAAATAGGGCGCGCATTGTCAGCACTGTAGGCCGCATTAAATGGTTGGGAAAAACCCGTATGGATACACATTACGGGATACTCAGACAGATTGCAATACTCCTATATCATAAGGGGAAAATGAAATGCATAATCGCACCTCAGTCACCTTAATGAAAAAAGGGGGGGGGTGGAGGTTGGGGGTTTTGGGGGGGTTTTGATTCCATTTTTGTTGTACTCATCCTATCCGTTCGACCTATAAACATACAGGTCACCCATATGGCATATACTAATGATGACGCGTCCAAAAGGACATAAAGATGCATGTGATAGAAAAGTTAGACTCAGAAATCCAATCACATGTTAATGGATAAGCAATCTCATCCTATGACATCAAACCAGTACAATAATGCCAAATTCGTATGGATAACCAAAATGAGGTCTGAGAAAGGGGAGGATGGAGAACGGGGGAGGGGGACAAGGGGATCACTGTACTCATGTTAGTGAGATAAAAGTGATATATAAAGAGATTGTGTAGACAATCATGTGTATATTAAATCCCAACAGGATATCAAGATCACGTGTGATCTGATAAGGGAATTCAGTTGATATTAGCTAGAGATACAAACAGGGGAACAACAGAGAAACGGGGGCAGATGAGGGCGAAATTTAGATGAAGCATCCATAATTGAGCTGTTCGTTCAAACCAGCCGGGGAGACCGTATTGAGCCGGAAGATCCACCTTGCCTCTTTTTGCAGGATCAACCGGTCCCAATCTCCCCCTCTGATTGGCTTTTCGACTTTCTCAATGCCGATAAATTTAATGGCATCCTTTTTACCCCCATGAGAGACATTGACATGACGTGCAAGGGAAGTGTCCCTGTCATGTTCAACGTCTCCCATGTGGTCTCCAATGCGTCTACGGAACTCTCTCCTTGTCTTACCGACATACTCAAGTCCGCATATGCACGTTGCCTTATATATGATGCCCTTAGTCCGGCAATTTATGAAATCCCGGATATTGAAAGATTCCCGTGTCACGTTTGATACACCTGAGCTGGTGATAGAACCTCCCATTGAAAGTGAAGACGTTATTCCTCAAACAGAATTCTAGTGCTTGCAGCACGAATTTGTTGTGAAGATGGTATTGGCAGCCTCTCATAGAGAGGTAATGTCCTACTGCCCTAAGCCCCATATGATGGGGAATAGAGGAATAGAGTGCCTCAACATCGATGCTGACCAACATTCTGTCCTCACCCACAGAAATACCGTCTAGTTTCAAGAGAAGGTCAGTGGTGTCCCTTGTATAGGACGGGAGGGATTCCACAAAGGGTCTCAAGATCACGTCCACGTATGAGCCAAGGTTATGACATATCCCACCGATCCCGGAAACAATGGGCCTACCCTTCAATGGACTAAGTCCCTTATGGACCTTGGGTAGGCCGTAGAAAGTTGCCATGATGGGATGGTCTGGTAGTAGAAACTCATGATCCTTTTTATCAATCACCTTTTCGGCAAGACCCCTATCCAATAGGTTTTTCAAATCGGACAACAGGGAAACAGTCGGATTATCCTTCAGAATAGCATACCCTTCTCTATCTGAAAGAAGTTCATGGCACATTCCAAGATATTGTGCCGGGTCCAGGACGACCACGTTGCCACCCTTGTCGGAGGGTTTTATGACAACGTGGCGGTCCTGTTCCAAGGCACGAATGGCCACGATCTCTTCTTTGGTGCAGTTGTAGTGTGTAAAAACATTATGTTCACTCATTTGCTTTAAATCTCTGGATACCAGATTCACGAAGATGTCTATTGTCGACATGTCGTTCTGCACCGGTGGCATTTTAGTGCTTTTCTTTCTGAACCCGGAAAAAGGGCCTTGTCCAGAAAGGTTAGGGTTCATATCAGAAAGACTATCCAACAATCTCACGTCAGGTAGCATGTCAGGAGGGATACCTAACTCTTCGCTAAGTTTGTTGTCTTTTGTATTGAAGAATTTTCTCCACTTCAACTTACGTGCGAATAAGTTTAAGTCCTTAATACAGGAAAAAAGGTCAAAGTCTGTTGTAGGGACGAAGGAGAGTCCCCTTTCCAGAACCGCCGTCTCAGTTACACTGAGAGGACGGGACGACAGGTTAATAACTTTAGGGCCTACGCTTGCTCCTGGCTTCTCGCTGCACCCAGTCGATTCCTCAGGGGGTAGACACTGTCTAAAAAAGGGGCACTATGCAAAGGTTGAGATCTGCCTCTCCCCCTCTGTCCTCGACCTCTCCCTCTATTCCGATTTCTGCCACGCTGATTAAATCCCCCACCACCTTGTTCACAATCAGATACCTCAGTATCGGTGGAGGAAATATATGTTTGTATATGCTTTTTCTGGATCGAGGTTACCCCCAAAAAGTGCTGAGTCAGGCTTTCAAAGAGGCAAGGTCCAAAAATAGATCTGACTTACTAAAAACCTCTAAGAAGGAGGTAGGTGAGCCAATCACTCGATTCATTACCACGTTTTCTAACGGTGCCAATCTTGTCAGAAACATCTTTGAAAAACATTGGGCAATCTTGACAATGGACAGTGACCTGGAAACATCAGTAGGTCCCCATCCCCAGGTCACCTATCGAAGGGGGAGATCTCTAGGGGATAGACTGGTCCATAATCATTTTATGGCACCCAAGCAAGAAACGTGGCTCAAGTCTAATTTGAAAGGGTGCCACAGATGTGGCGATTGTGTATCATGCTCTTCTATCTCACCTGGCAAGACCTTTGTATCAAACGTGACACGGGAATCTTTCAATATCCGGGATTTCATAAATTGCCGGACTAAGGGCATCATATATAAGGCAACGTGCATATGCGGACTTGAGTATGTCGGTAAGACAAGGAGAGAGTTCTGTAGACGCATTGGAGACCACATGGGAGACGTTGAACATGACAGGGACACTTCCCTTGCACGTCATGTCAATGTCTCTCATGGGGGTAAAAAGGATGCCATTAAATTTATCGGCATTGAGAAAGTCGAAAAGCCAAACAGAGGGGGAGATTGGGACCGGTTGATCCTGCAAAAAGAGGCAAGGTGGATCTTCCGGCTCAATACGGTCTCCCCGGCTGGTTTGAACGAACAGCTCAATTATGGATGCTTCATCTAAATTTCGCCCTCATCTGCCCCCGTTTCTCTGTTGTTCCCCTGTTTGTATCTCTAGCTAATATCAACTGAATTCCCTTATCAGATCACACGTGATCTTGATATCCTGTTGGGATTTAATATACACATGATTGTCTACACAATCTCTTTATATATCACTTTTATCTCACTAACATGAGTACAGTGATCCCCTTGTCCCCCTCCCCCGTTCTCCATCCTCCCCTTTCTCAGACCTCATTTTGGTTATCCATACGAATTTTGGCATTATTGTACTGGTTTGATGTCATAGGATGAGATTGCTTATCCATTAACATGTGATTGGATTTCTGAGTCTAACTTTTCTATCACATGCATCTTTATGTCCTTTTGGACGCGTCATCATTAGTATATACCATATGGGTGACCTGTATGTTTATAGGTCGAACGGATAGGATGAGTACAACAAAAATGGAATCAAAACCCCCCCAAAACCCCCAACCTCCACCCCCCCCCTTTTTTCATTAAGGTGACTGAGGTGCGATTATGCATTTCATTTTCCCCTTATGATATAGGAGTATTGCAATCTGTCTGAGTATCCCGTAATGTGTATCCATACGGGTTTTTCCCAACCATTTAATGTGGCCTACAGTGCTGACAATGCGCGCCCTATTTTGCGATCTAATACGCACTGTCATACATGTAGTTTCGTGATTTATCTGTCCGGCCGCTATCACGTGATGAGCACTTTGTGCGTCACGAAGTGGGCCGGGAGACCGATATCCTGTAGACGCCCCCCCTCCTCTGTTGGTGACGTCACCGGCCGCGTGACTGATCATGTGACCGGCGAACCAGGAAGTCCTGCGTTCCACAGGCCGCCGCATATTGATGACGAGCGGTCGGGTTCTGCATGACGCGACCGATCTCTATTGGTCCTCACATTTCCGATCACGTGACTACTCACGTGATCGGACTACCAGGAAGCACAGCGTCCTTCAACTGGATTACCAAATGAGAGGGAAATAAACGTGTGTCCTTTCTGGTAAGAGCTATGTCGCTTTAAACTTAACGGATTGCATCTTACTGCATCTTATTTTGGTTAGCGATCATCATATCGCACTCACGATTTGGGGGTGAGTTGTTATATACCATCCAGGTTTTCATTATTGCCGCCACATCATTTACATAATCATGCTGGGCAGTTCCTTCAATTTGGGGAAGGGAGGTGGGACTAAGGTCCCCTTTAATTACCTCAGTACATCGTACACCTTCAATGATACCAGGCCATACAGGTTTGAGCTCCAAGTTTGAGCCAAAACCACGATTTTCAGGTGTTCCAAGCCTCCCCTGATGAGCAGTTGTTGTGAAACGCGTCGGGAGTCACCTGCTTGATGGTTATTAGGGTCAGTCACAACAGGGCCAGCTGTGGACTGCCCTTGTAAGGGCGGGAGTTATTGTGGATTATCTAAGGGTCAGTGGTATCCTAGATAGGGCCAGTGACCAAGCCACTGCTCCCCCCGTGCCGGTATTTGGACCAAGCAGCACTGGAGAAGGACGACACCTCACCGACAAAAGGACTGGGTGAGATGGTTCCACTTCAAGTGGTCCTAATATTACACTGTATATGACATCCTATTGTCCCTGACCCCCTGCCGCTGTCGGTATTGAGCAGGGTATATGTATTATGAGGTCTTTATTTCTTGGGCATTGTTTGTCATGGTGCATGAGTTTGGTTGTCCCCTGTTGGAGCGTATCACACTAGTTTAGCTCTATAGTGGGACATTCACATTACTTTTTGGACTGGTGTTGATGACGCTGAGTGACAATATTCCGTCTGTTGAGTGGCATGCTACTTCTTGTGTATACACTCATCTTTGAAGGCTGCACTTACACAGCATCCGTCTAATCAGTGACACCACATCAGCTATTTGTGTGTTGCAAAACTCAGCACGTCTCCGGTGTTGTTTATTTAGGTGAACGTTACCCGTTCCCCTCTTTTCTGTAAATGATGGTGCCATAGATACACACAGTACACATTGGTCCCATCATTTTTAGGTTTTAATGGTGTTTGGATCACAGTTTGTATATCTATTTTAAATAACCCAATTAAAGGTTAAGTTTTAATATCACATGTTGCTATATCTAGAGAAAGCTCCTTGCAGCATTTGAGGAGAGGAACGGGCGAGTCCACAATGCTGTATCCGCAGGCTGCCTGACCCATGTACATGTGCGCATTCCCTGCCCAAATCCGCTCTCCTTAAGGTAAAAGACCCTGTAGCGAGGGAAAAGAGACAGATATACTGTAGAATAGATGTTCCATAGTCAGTCCTGTAGTGAGAAAAGCAAAGTGGCGTAGTCAGATAACAATAACAGCAGATAGACATTTTATTAAAACATTTTATTTTTTATTCTTCATCTTATTTTTATGTTACTTTTTCTCACATATATGTATATCTTTCCATGTAATTTATTTAAGATTTATTTACATATCCATTCCTTTGCACACTTGTATATTTTCAGTAAACTGATGAAGGTCTGTTTGAGACCAAAATGTTTTTACTCTATATTTTGGATTGCAAATATTCCATCAAGAAATCACCATTGTTATTTTCACCATGATGGAGTTCCAGTCTATACCTGGCATAGATTCTTAGCAACCAAAACATTGCCACACCATATAGGTTAACCCTTTCACGACCGGCCGATTTTTCGCTTTCCGTTTTTTTTTTTCGCCATTCTTTTTCTGAGAGACGTAACTTTTTTATTTTTCAGTCAATATGGTCATGTGAGGGCTCATTTTTTGCGGAACGAGCTGTACTTTTAAATGAAACCATCAGTTTTACCATATTGTGTACTAGAAAATGGCAAAAAAATTCCAAATGCTGAAAAATTGCAAAAAAAGTGCGATAGCACTATAGTTTTTGAGATATTTTATTCACTGTGTTCACTATATGGTAAAACTGATGTGTGGGTGTGATGCCTCAGGTCAGTGCGAGTTCGTAGACACCAAACATGTATAGGTTTACTTTTATATAAGGGGTTAAAAAAAAATCGGAAGTTTGTCCGAAAAAAGTGGCGCACGTTTTACGCCATATTCCGTGACCCGTAGCGTTCTCATTTTTCGGGATCTTAGGCTCAATGACGGCTTATTTTTTGCGTCTCGAGCTGACGTTTTTAACGGTACCATTTTTGCGCAGATGCTACGTTTTGATCGCCTCTTATTGCATTTTGCGCAAAAGTTGTGGCGACAAAAAAACGTCGTTTTGGCGTTTGGAATTTTTTTGCCGCTACGCCGTTTACTGATCAGATTAATTGATTTTATATTTTGATAGATCGGGCGTTTCTGAACGCGGCGATACCAAATGTGTGTATATTTTTTATTTTTTTAACCCTTTAATTTTCAATGGGGCGAATGGGGGTGATTTGAACTTTTAGGTTTTTTTGTTTTTTTTTAATTTTTTAAAACTTATTTTTTTACTTTTTTTTTTTATTTTACTAGTCCCCCTAGGGGGCTATTGCGATCAGCATTCCGATCGCTCTGCAGTATCTGCTGATCACAGCTGGAAGGCTGTAAACAGCAGATACGCTGTCTTTCTCTTTTGCTGTGCCCCGGGCACAGCGAAAGTGAAACCAATTCATGTGTAGTACAGGAGTCATCACATGACCCTGTACTACCATGACAACTATCGGGAGTCACGTGATCGCGTCACGTGACTTCCGGTTTCGGCGGTAAGTAAAACTTTACCGCGATTGCGCTTATAATGGCGCTGTCATGTATTGACAGCGCCATTATAAGGGGTTAATCGGCACGAGCAGATAACGATTCTGCTCGTGCCTAGCAGGCACACATCTCAGCTGTGAAAATCAGCTGAGATGTGTGCCGATCGCGGCATGCTGCCGCCGGAGGACCGCGGGCAGTAAGATTATGTCATTTAGGACGTAATTTTACGGCCCGCGGTCGTTAAGGGGTTAAAAAAGTGTTGTTTTTTTTTTCATTCAATTTTTGGAATGCTGCCTTCCTTATTATTTTTCTAGATACATAGAGCAAAAATATAAACGCACACTTTCGTTTTTGCTCAAAAGTTTCATGACGTGAACTGAAAGATCTATAACATTTTCTATGTACACAGAAGGCCTTTTTCTCTCAAATATTGTTCACAAATTTGCCTAAATCTGTATTAGTGAGCTCTTCTCCTTTACCGAGATAATCCATCCACCTCACAGGTGCGGCATATCAAGATGCTGATTAGACAGGTGTGCCTTAGGCTGGCCACAGTAAATGATCACCATAACATGTGCAGATTTCCCATATTCATGGGGTCTTGGGGGTTGGGGGGAGTCAGAAGAACAGTCAGCATCTAGTGTAATCACTATTGTCAGTCTGCCATCTGCCCTGTAAAGTGAAAACTGGGATTCATCTGACTCGCCCACCCCAGGGCCATAGGTGACTCTGTGTCGGGCCGGACTAGTCCAGGGTAGTCAGCTGTGGCGGAGCCCGAATCCGTGACCCTGGTGGAGTCAATTAATATGTGGCAGTACGGGGGAGACGGTAATAAAGTTTATATAAGATTCGTGACGCCACCTGTGGGAATTTGCAGCTATGGAGCCGCAGCTGCTGGAAGGGACCTCCGGGGCTGATGTTATGGCAGCTGAGGTGTTTCTTGCTCTCCACAGGTAGAGCGGGTACCCCGGGGCAACCTTTAGTGCTTGGTAAAGTCTATGGTGTTTGATGATGAGGTGCAGGACAAAACAGACGACACGGGGCTTGCAGTCAAGATGTTTTACTCACTGTTCATTTATGCCCGCAGAGTGCCAGTCTCCACCATGATGGGCTCCAGACGATCCTGAACTCCTCGGTTCTCAGTGCTGGTTGTGACCCGGTGAATGCTGCTCTCGCGCATCTCTTTGTTACAAGTGGGTCCCCGTAGCCTGTAGCTCTAGAGGGCTCCTGTTTGACATTTTGGATAGAAAGTCCCAGTCCGTTCGCAGGCAGTGCAAACCTTTCAATGGGCTGTATCTCTGTACCAATACCCAGGCTCTGAGTCTGCTGCTGTGCTTTGGACACTATGGTGGGCTGAGAAACATACAATCTTCTCTCCCTGTAGATTTATTAGGCAAGCCTGAAGCGTCCCCTAATGTAGGGATCTACACCCCCTTGGTGCTCGGTCCTGGTGGTAATCACGCTTTACTCCCCAACGACCGCACTCCTTCTTTCACCAAAGCCACTAGTCAGCTCTGACTGGAACAGAATGGTGGGTTGTCAGCTGTCCCCCTACTTCTCTTCAGACCGACTGCCCTCCACACCTGACTGGATCTCCCCCTCCTGACTAGACTGGTCTCAACTAGTTCCTCTCAACTGTCACTCCTCTGACAGGCTGCCTCCTCTCACTCTTTCTACTGACTCCTCCCAAATTCCCTCTTGCATTCTCCACCCCTTCAGGCCAGTGAATGGGACTTAAGGCTCCATCACCAGGTACACTGGTCACTGCTTTTCAGCATTAATGGAGTACCTGCCTTAAACCCTGACCCATGTGTGACCTAACAATTGGTGTGTGTTGAGAATTGATGTTGTGTAGAACCGACACTGCTCACCCAGGAATTCATGATGAGCACAGCACCTAAAATCAGGTGCCGTGCTCTGTGGCATCTGAAGCCTCAGGGGCGCCACACATCCAGGAAGAAAACACATCTCTAATGTGCCAGACACCATCGAATGTGATAATTTGCCCAGTCAAGTCAGTTACAACAACGAATTGCAATCAGGTGGAGACCCCGATGAGGACAGCAAGCATTCATATCTGCTTCCCTGAGACAAATTCTGACAGTTCATGCAGAAATTCTTTGGTTATGCAAACAGATTCTTGCAGCAGGTGTGGTTTGGGTGGCTAGTCTCAGAGGATCTTGGAGGTGAAGATGCTGGATGTTAAGATCCTACAAAATTAGCAAATACCCTGGGGATCCACAGTATCAACCGTAGTGAATAGCTGAATCCAGGAGGACCAAAAAAGCTTATTAGGATAGAACAAGAGACCTAAAATATAACCTTTAATAGAAATGTATAAAATTGAGCCGAAGCTCACAAGGGTGAGTAAAACACTAACAATAGCACTGAATGAGGAATCGTGCTATACCTAGGGCATATGTCACAGCCCAAGTCAAATCACCATTTAGCAAAACCATGTGAAGTGATAACCTCAAAAATCAACTGAGGAAACACCCGTAATATTGCCTAGAAGATGATAGACACTATCCAGACACATACCTCCTTAATACGTAAATGAAAGGCAATGAATGGAGAGCATATGTGTCCCAAAATATGCTGTTAGGATAGTACAGATCTGGGTATCGTGGCGTAGCTAGATCCCCTATAGGGAACGATCTTACCCGATCTTGAAGAGATGCAAAGGGCGACTTTAGAAGTAAATGAAGGCTTTTGGGGGAGCTGTCAACCAGCTCTTCAAATCCCACAGGAATGCCAAGGAGGAATCAACTCCATATATGATAGAAACACTCACTCCCAACGCGTTTCATGGGGAACAATCATCAGGGGAGTCCAGGTGAAAATCACTGGGTACTGCTCACATACATCATAGAATGCAGTAATATCATGCCCAGAATACGCAAACAGCGTGTGTCAGGACCAATAGATTCAAAAGTGCCGCCATGTTAAGATCCTAGGCTGATATGAATAACCCCTTAATGACCGCTGGCAGTAATATTATGTCCTAGCGGTCATAGTTTTACTGCCCGCGGTCTGATGCATTAATGTGGGATGTATTGACAACCCCGTTTACATTGATTTCCATGGGAGCCACACCAATTTGTACAGGCACTCATGGAGGAGTAGTATATTCCAGCATAGCGTCTTTGTTACAGTCCTGTTAGTACCTTATAAAATATTTAGAAAGGTGATTGCTGGGCATAGTAGTACTCCATATTTATTGAAATTGTGGTGCAGGTATTTATTACCGGAACTTATTTGTTGCCGGCATATAAGAACAAATGATTAAATTTCCCTGCTAAGGACCACATTGGCCTAGCCACTATCATTTATTGATATATTGACTCATTTTTGGGCCTGGCCTCGTCAACCTGCTTTACATGTGCTTTAGTTCACAATAAGGTATGTATGGCACATCTTTATTGTTACTGGTGTCTTGTGTCGCGGGCGGAGTGGTCTCGCTCGCCACGCTCGGGTCCGGGGCTTCTGCTGCTGCTGCTCGGTGGCTCAAGCGGTGGGCCGGACCCGGGGACTCGAGCAGTGCTCCTCACCGGTGTGAGCGGTTGCCTTCTGTGGACTTGGTTGTTGGGAAACCCTGGGGTTCCTGTCACACTCGGATTTGACTATTGACGGCGGCTCCAAGCCTGGTTGGGGTCTGATGGCCCTGCCTGTGTGCTTAGCTTCACTCCGCTCCCCGGTTCGGTACCGGCGGGCCAACGCCCGACCCCAGTCCTTACGGCTCTGCAGAGTTCCACCAACTCCTGCAGACGGCCACCACCATCTGCCAACCTTGCTGTCAGTACCTGGGCTCCTACCCAGGCACACGCAGACGTTTTACTCCTCTCACTTTCACCTCCTAAACTGATCTGACTCCTTTTCCTGCCTCCAGGCCTGTGAACTCCTCGGTGGGTGGGGCCAACCACCTGGCTCCGCCCCACCTGGTGTGGACATCAGGCCCTGGAGGGAGGCAACAAGGGTTTTTGTCTGACTGTTGTAACTGTCTAGGGTGGGGGGGTGTATCTTGGTATGTCTGTGACTACCTGGCTAGTCCAGGGCGTCACACTTGTATTGGGCACTATAGGTAAAAATGAACATTCAATTCATGGGCAACAGCTCTGGTGGACATTCCTGCAGTCAGCATGCCAATTCCACACTCCCCAAAACTTATGACATCTGTGGCATTGTGTGACAAAACTGAACATTTTAAAGGGGCCTTTTATTGTCACTGGCCAAAGTCACACCGGTCAATCATGCTGTCTAAGGTCTCTTTCACACATCTGTGGAAAACACACATATTTTTCGCAAACGTGTTGAAGGTGCGTATGGCCCTCGATGTGTTGTGATTTTGGCACATTAGTGTCCACCGTGTATTATCTGTTATAGCACATGGAGATCAGGAACTTTTTACTCACCTGGCTCCGGCACTGCTGTCTGTGTTGCTACTGTCTCTGGCACTGCTGATTCCGGGTCTGCGGTGCACTGAATATGCATGAGCATAAGGAATGGGTCCTGAAGCAAGTGACAACAGTGCTGAAAACAGCAGAGCTGGAGACAGGTGAGTATAGAAAATCATTTTTTTCCACAGACACGTGTTTTCTCCGGTACATGTCACATGGTCCACACTACTGTGTGGTCCGTGTGACATCAGTCCTGCCAGAGACTTGTCTCCATGAGAAACACACAGACACGCGTGTGCTCCATAAGGACACAAGGTCCTTGTGAAAACACTGCTGTGTGCGCAGACACATTGATTTTAATGTATCTGCGTATGTCCGTGTCTCTGGTACGTCATATGTACCAGAATCACTGATGTGTGAAGGGGGACTAAGCAGAATTTTGATATGTCCCACCAGTGAGGTCGATGGATTATCTTGAGAAAGTAGAACTGCTCACTAACATAGATTTAGACACATTTGTGAATGATATTTAAGCAAAAATGGTCTTTTGTGTGTAACGGGGGCAGGGGGCGCCTCAGGGGGTGTAGTCGAGTCCCCTCGCCTTGTGGGCCGCAAGCTGAACCCCGGCCCGGCCGTCACTTGCAAAGCAGGTGTGTTGTTGGGGCAGAGTGTGGATGCATGGGGCCCATTCATGACAGCGTTCTTTCTGTGCTCTCCAGCTCCTTCTTCACTTTCAGGAAAGAAACAATTGCAGGCAGCGGGTAAACCAAACACCGTTTAATTAAACAAAGCTTCCATCTTTTTGTTTGCAGCAGGCTTACTTTAGTACGTTACAAGTTACAAGTCCTTTTCCTTCTTTAACCTCAGCCTCCTGGCGAGGTTCCGCACCTGCAAGACAACGCATATGGAAAACACACACGCGTTTCTTCAGCAGTATTCTTTTTCTTTCTTATCAATAAAAAAAAAAACATTTTAAAACTAACGTATCAAAGCACACCAGATTGGCACACAAGTCCGGTGCCCGGAGTCCCTCCAGGGGAGCTCCCGGTCTTGGCTGATCTTCTGCCCGGAGGCTCTCCTCAAGCGCTCCCGGTCTTAGATGAGCTGCGACCAACAGAAACAAAAGGGTTCTTTACTTAACAGAGAAGTCCATGCATAGTCCCTGCATTCTTCTATTCCCGGGTTCAGTTCTTTTAACGTAGCTTTAACCATAAACACTCACCGGTTTCCAACAGTACCGGCTTTCGACAACAAACAGATCTTTTTCTTCCGGATGATTAACCCTCATGCTGGGTGGTATGCACGCAGCCATTCAGCCCGCTGGGCCCTCACAGATTCGGAGAGGGATTGTCCAGGTAAGCAGGGTAGCCTGTGGAACGGCTCGTAACATGGCTGTGGCTCCGGTACTTCTTTCTCCGATTCGGCCCAAACTCCGCCCCCGGCTTCACTCACCAGGTCCATGCTGTGCTGGCGATGCCTTCTGTTTCTTGCAGCGCCGCCCACATCTCCGGACCTCTGCAGCTTCTTGGGGCCGGTACCTCCCCTCTTTGGGCGGTGCACTCCGCTCACTCTGGGCTTCTTCCTCCGCCCAGGCCAGCCCAGCACTTTTCGTTTGGCGCCAAATTTTCACGCCTTAAGTAAACCCATGAAGACGGCCGCCATCTTGACGCCATTTTGTGGCCCGTACAGCACATCAGGCACCACTTGGTCATCTTCACAGTTTCTGGTCGGGGTCTCTCGCATGCGAGCCCGATCCTGCCGACTACACCAAAATGTAACGGCGGCAGGGGGCGCCTCAGGGGGTGTAGTCGAGTCCCCTCGCCTTGTGGGCCGCAGGCTGAACCCCGGCCCGGCAGTCACTTGCAAAGCAGGTGTGTTGTTGGGGCAGAGTGTGGATGCATGGGGCCCATTCATGACAGCGTTCTTTCTGTGCTCTCCAGCTCCTTCTTCACTTTCAGGAAAGAAACAATTGCAGGCAGCGGGTAAACCAAACACCGTTTTATTAAACAAAGCTTCCATCTTTTTGTTTGCAGCAGGCTTACTTTAGTACATTACAAGTTACAAGTCCTTTTCTACAAAAACAGTTTCCTTTTTCTCTACGGGCACTTTCCTTTGCCTGCAGGGGCCAATTGTTATCCCCCAAGCAGTGGTACTCCTATCCCGATTTTAGTCCAGCCCTTTCCCAGGGATTTGTATTGAACTAGGGGACAGCTCCAGTACTCACTACCGGCTCCGAATTAGCTCCAACTTCTCCGCTCCACTGCCACAGCACCCACTCCTGCACTCTGCCCCGGCACTTCTCCTCAGCTCTCTCCTGTTACATTCCCAGCACACTGCCCTGCATTCAGAGCCCAACCCCCCTTCTCTTCCCTCCTAGGCTGCCCTGCCCCTTCCTTCCCTGTCACTGTTACCAGGGGAACCACTCACTACACTGGCACCTAGGGGGGGGGAAGAACCGTACATAACACATAACATGGTACAATGTGCCACAATACTCCTGTGGCGTCTTCAGGGGGGGAAAAACGTCTTCTCCACACTAGGGGTCCGTCCACCCCTTACATGTGTACATAGAAAAAGTCTTAGATCTTTGAGTTCAGCTCATGAAAAGTTATAGCAAAAAGCAAAGTTTTGCATTTATATTTTTGTTTTGTGCAGATAGATCGATATCGAGTGTAAACTACTTAAGGGCACTTTACACGCTACAATATATCTTACGATGTGTCGGCGGGGTCACGTCGTAAGTGACGCAGATCCGGCATCGTAAATTACATTGTAGCATGTAACAGCTACGTGCGATTGCGATTGAACGGTAAAACGTTCATCACATGCACGTCATTCATTTCCTAAAAATTGAACGTCAGGTTGTTCATCGTACCCGGGGGAGCACACATCGCAGTGTGTGACACCCCGGGAATGATGAACAGATCTTACCCACGTCTTGCAGCTCCCGCCAGCAATGCGTAAGGAAGGAGGTGGGCGGGATGTTTACGTCCCGCTCATCTCTGCCCTTCCGCTTCTATTGGCTGGCTGCTGCGTGACGTGCTGCCGAACGTCCCTTTCACTCCAGGAAGTGGATGTTCGCCTCCCACATCGAGGTCTTATGGACGGGTAAGTACGTGTGACGAGGGGTTATTCGTTTGTGCGACACATTCAACAAATTGAATGTGTCACACATACGATGGGGGCGGGTACGATTGCATACGATATTGTATGCTGGATCGTATGGTATAAAGCAGGCTTTAGAAAAGGATCTCTGTATTTTTCTAACACTTGGCTACAATTTTTAATTTTATGATTGTATTTAATGTTCCATAAATTTGAGATCAATAGAATTTAGTAGATTTGAACATTTAGAATGGAGTAATGCGAACCTTTCTTACTCTTGCTTTCTGCTTCCTTCAAAGCCAACATAATTCTACGTAAAACCGTTAGCTATTCATTTTTATGAAACTATTATAGTGCAATTACTATAGTACTTTAACAATCCTAAAGACCTGACTAGTGGTAATTATAGACCTTTTATTATTACGGTTAGGGTTACAAATTGCTTTTGCAATGGTAGTCTATTTTTAAAAAAGTAAGGAATAATTTATTGTATTGCTTCTATATTTAGGCAGCTGTTGGTTTTTACTATAGTTCAGTGTAAAGAAGTATTTTAGCAATTAGAGAAGATTGCTATTTGATAGGGATCTTCTGCCATTGACTGATTTTCATGAGGTCTTAGAGGGGCAAAATAGTCTTCATTGATGCCCCTGGCATGGCGCTGTAAGGCCTAGTGAGCCCTTGAAGGTGTGGACGGAAGACTGATTATAAGGTTCAAGAGTGAAAACCAATCAAAATATCAAATAATAAAGTGGAGACCAAAGGGTAATCCATTCTGTAGAAAAAGAGGACCTGGAAGGGAGTTATGGAGGCAGAACAGATCAGCGGCTAGCTTAGAACAGGTGAGTATAATATTTTCTTATATTCTCCCCTTTGGCCCTCTGTTTCATATGCTTTGAGGAATAGAGAATAACATGGTTTGAAACAGTGCTATTTAGGTTTCATCATTCATCATTTTACAACTATTTGCAAAATCCAGTAAATAAACCGTTTTGATGATATCCAATAATTGTAAGTAAGGTTACATTGCCAGATTGGTACAGTATTAACAATTAACATTGTTTACCCCTTACCAATATTACATGTACTGGTACATGCAATGTTGTCTGCCTTGCTAGGCCTCTTCCATACCTGACAGTTTCTGGCTTTGTTGCACAGTCAGTAGCTGCCTGTAATGGCAGAAATAAGAGCTGAGATCCTATTGCTGGTTTTATCCCTTGAATGCTGCTCATCAACCTCTACTTTCATGTTCATTCAATTTCATGATTCCATGTGCCCCTTGGAAAGTGATGGAAGGGTGCCAAGGAGTTATCAGCAGGCCCATATTTACCACCAGGCACCGGAGGTCAGGTGCCAAAGGCAATGGGTCATGAGGTGCAGCGACAGGTTAAATTTTTTTATTTTCTTTTTTAAATCTATCCTTCCTCAGACTCTATATGAAAACCAGTCTTTGTGGGGGGTTAAGGTGACACCTCTGTGCACAACAGCACTTAGGGTGGCTTTACACGCTACGAGGTCGCTACAGTGATCTCGTTGGGGTCACGGATTTTGTGACGCACATCCGGTCGCTATAGCGATCTCGTTGTGTGTGACTCCTAGGAGCGATTTTGGATTGTTGCAAAAACGTCCAAAATCGCTCCTTGTTGACATGGGGGTCCTCTCACAATTATCGCTGCTGTCGCTTGGGTGAAGTTGATCCTCGTTCCTGCGGCAGCACACATCACTACGTGTGACGCCGCAGGAACGAGGAACCTCTCCTTACCTGCCACACGCTAGCAATGAAGAAGGAAGAAGGTGGGCGGGATGTTCGTCCCGCTCATCTCCGCCTCTCCGCATTGATTGGGCGGCCACTTAGTGACATCGCTGTGACGCCGAGCGAACCGCCCCCTTAGAAAGGAGGCGGTTCGCCGGTCACAGCGACGTCGCCGATTAGGTAAGTACGTGTGACGCTGCCGTAGCGATAATGTTCGCTACGGCAGCGATCTTCACATATCAGCATAATGATAGGGGCGGGTGCTATCACGCTCGCCATCGCTAGCATCGGCTAGCGATGTTGCAGCATGTAAAGCCCGCTTTACTGTTTAGGTGGAGATTCAATCAGCTCCCTGACCTCATGTGCGGCAGCGTGCTTTCGCTCATGACGTCACGGCAGCGCAAAGAGTTTACCTCATGGTTCTGTCAGTGTCATTGCAGAGCACCACAGAGAAGGATATGTATGTCACCAGATCAGGGTGCAAGTAAGCGCTCATTGTGCTGAAGTCACTAGGGGCACCCTGGGTTGTGGGCTCAATATACAGAAACGGCAATCCAGTATAGAAATGGGGGCTGCATGGAGTGGGATCACTATGGAAAAAAAGAAGTTAGAGTGGGTTGGAATCACTAAGGAAAGAGGGACAGCATGTGGTGAACTCAGCGTGGAAAAAGAGACAGCATTAGATGAGATCACTACAAAAAAGGGGACAGTGTGCTGTGGGATCACTGTGGAAAGAGGGGTGGCAAGTGGTGTACTCAGTGTAGAAAGAAAACAAAGATAGTTTAGGTAGCCTGGGAGGGGAGCTCAATGTACAGAAGCAGCAGCCCATTATGGAAAAGAGGGCAGCATGTGGTAAGATCACTATGGAAAAAGAGGGCAACGTGAGGTGAAATCACTTTGGAAAAAAAGGCAGTGTGTGGTGGACTTAGCATTAATGGACAGTGTAAGACAGGATCACCGTGGAAAAAGAGTAAGCATGTGGTAGACCCAGTGTGGAAAATTGGCAGTGTGAGATAAAATCAATATGGAAAAAGTGGCAGCGTGGGATTGGATCACTATAGAAAAAAGGACAATGTGCAGTTGGGTGATTATGGAAAAGGGGCAGTGTAGGATGGGATCACTATGGAAAAGTTGGCAGTGTGAAATGGTATTGTGACGCCCTGGCCTATCAGGTCGTCACAGGGTATTGTGCAATCTGCCCTTCTGTGCAATATTCACCTCCTCCTTGGTTACGGGTCCCTAACCATTGGTGTTGCCAAAACCAGCTAATCAAAATCCTAGCAACACTCTGCGCCACAACCACCAGACACACCAGTGGATGGCCTGAGTGGAATAGGGTCGCCCACTTGGGGGGGGGTTGGTTAAGGGGAGGTCAGAAGTGTCAGCAGTCAGTCAGAGAAAGAGAGAGTGTAGTGTTGGAGGTGAAAGTGAGAGGAGATCAGGAGCTGGGCTTCATGGAACTACTAGGTAGCAGACGTTGGTCTGGGCCTGGTAGGAGCTGGACCCCCGGTTGTAGGGGATCGTGACAAGGGGCACGGCATTGTCGTGGAGGACAGCCGGCGGCCTTGTACCCTCACCGGGCTGGGACCAGGGCACGATGGAGTACGTTGACCCTAGGTCAGGGAGTAGCTTCAGGCAACCTGACAATTTGCCTGACAAGAATGGAGCCTTCAAGATCCGCTCTCCACCCGCCCCAAAATCGGGGTACTAGCGCAATGAGAGGGATAGGACTTTCCACAAATACGGTCCAAGAAATCCCAAGCGTGAACCCTGAGAGCAAGCTCCCTCAGTTAACCATACTGGGGGGCAGGACCAGACTAGTTTCAAGCTACAGGGACCAACTAGAATTAAACAAGGTGCCAAGGGAAAGGTCACAAATCAACAGGCAACACCAGCAGAAATGGGACCCAAACATGCTCCCCCTCAGCGGCAGCGGTGTCCAGAACTTTGGTTTACTAAAGTTGTCGGTGTCAGTGAAACGCCCGTGCCGGGGCCTGCAGGGATGGCATGGTCACCGGGCCGGTGGTATTCGGGGTCAGGCTGTGAGTGGCCTGACCCGGCTTCCGTGACCCCGGCGGGTTTCAATAAAGGGAAAGTCCGACAGTCAGTCCGGTGTGACAAGGGGATGGAAGGAGGGTGATGGGGTTCCTGGGGAGCACACCATCGGTCACAGCGGCCAATGAGATCTCGGCCTCCTCTGCCACCACTCACCCCCAGGAAACGGTAAGGGACGGGAGCAGGGGATGCTAGCAGCGCCACCCGTGGTATGCCGCCAGGTGTTCAGCCGCCGCTGCACAGTCTCTCTCCAGGGCAGGTGTTATAAGCAGATGGAATCGCTCCAGACGGGTGGAGCAGGGGAGCCCCAGGAGGTTAATGAGACCTAGGACAACAGTCCTCAGGGACACCGGAGGCACAGGGCAGCGGCATCTACTCACACCAGTCACTGAGTGCGGGTTCCAGTTTCTCTTTATTCACAGTCTGTCTCACATCGCACCCGGGTGCTGGTCCTCGCCACCTCTAGCCTCTGGTCGGTCCCGGGCAGGTAGGAGGAAGGGTTCGGTGGAGTGTTCTGGGGGGTCTCTCTCTCTTTCGGTGCGTTAATGCTGTCCCCGTGGCATGGAGCATCTTGGGGACCCGCAGCCATTCTGTCTCTCTCTCTTCCGGTAGCGCATAACACCAACCGCCACCGAGTACAACATTCTCCAAAGATCACCAGTGCCCAGCTCCATCCCCTTCCTTTAGATGTTAATAGCCCTGGTCTCGTGGCATCTCTTCAGCAGGGAGCTCTTTCCCCTGAGGTCTTTGCTCTCTCACGGCCTCTGTCGTTTTGTCTAAAACTTCTGTCTGCTCTGCACTGAACTCACTCATTCAGGGCCCCCCTCCCCTTGGGTTATCATGGGGACCTGCACACCTGCTTATTTAGGAGACAGGATGAGTCATGCAGGCTCAAACTACATGCTGAAGAATTTTTAACTCCTTCCTGCCAGTGTGTGTGTGTGGACTCTTCTCCTCCTGCCTGGGAAAAATGGGGGTAATATTTAATACCCTGTAACGACCCGGCTGCAGGGGCGTTACATCAGCGTTATTGGACTGAGTGAGTACGCAAGTGAACCTTACCTCCCCAGCGGCACATCCCCGTCACCATCACCGAATCACGGGGCATTCCCCCCTACCCGTCACCGAGTCACGGGGCATTCCCCCTACCCATGGAGGGGTTAAACACCTGGCTGACCACTCCATCGCCACCAGGTACTCCCAGTTGCAGTGGTGGTACTCCACCTTACCACACACCACGGGTGGTGTCACAAACTCTCAATATACCACTCCCCTGTAAATACCCCCCTTCATTCAAGTGGCCGCGAGACCCCCGGATCCGGATGCCCCTCGAGCCACTGCGGATCCAGATCCGAGCAGCTCGGCTGCTAGCACGGGAGCAGCACAGTTTCACTGTGAAAAAAGGGGATCCATGGGATGGGATCATTATAAAAAAAAGTGCAATGTGTGGTGGACTCAGTGTGGAAAAGGGGCAACGTGGGATGGGATCATTATGGAAAAAGGGACAGCTTGTGATAAGATTACTACAAAAAAGTGGGCAGTGTATGGTGGGATCACTGTGGAAAAAGAGGAAACATGTAGTGTACTGAGTGTGGAAAGATGACGAAGATACTGGGAGCAGCCTGGTGGGTGGGCTCAATGTACAGAAGAAGCCTGGTAAAGAAAAGAAGGCAGCATGGGGTAGGATCACTATTTAAAAAGATGACAATGTCAGCTGAGATCACTGTGGAAAAAGGAAAGCATGTGGAGGACGTAGTGTGAAGGAGTGGCAGCAAGAGAAAAAGGGTCAGTGTTTAGTGGGCTCAGTATGGAAAAGGGGACAGCATTGGGTGGGCTCAGGGGAAGAGGCAATGTACCATAAGTAGGACAGTGCGGGGTTATGATTTGTGCAGGGATCAGAGTGAAGGACAGTTTTTTATTTCTGCACACAATGTACAGTTTATTTAGGGTACAGCATAGATGATTATTTTTATTCAGCAGCATTATAATGACACTGTTATTTTTAAGGGTACAATGTTGGGATCTGCTGCAGAAGATCAGAGAAGATAGAAGTCTGCAGAAATGAGCTATGGATGTGAAGTCATCATGGCACTAGTACAGGACTGGTGAGGAACCTAGATCAAAGGCTCGCTCAATGCAGGTGATGGCTCAACATATCGGCTAAATGCAAGTTTTAAACAATCGATGATCTGCTATATCAATCAGATCGTGATTTGTTTAATAGACTTCTTAGACAGTATATGACCGCACTTTCATGTGCACAGTATGATCTTTAACATGATTGGCCTGTTAACATAGAATAGCATTGATCTTGGTAGTATGTATTCATAGGCCAATATGAAGCCAAGAAAGATTATATTTAACCCCTTCCCGCCATGGCCAATTTGCATTTTTGTGCTTTTCCTTTTTTCCTCCTAATCCTCCAAGAGCCATAACTGTTGTAGTTTTCTATCAATATAGCCTTTTGTGGGCTTGTTTTTTTGCTGGTTGACGAGTTGTACTTTTGAATGACATTATTAATTTTACCATACAGTACACTAGAAAGGTAGAAAAAATTGCAAGTGCAGAGAAATTGAAAAAAAAGTGCAAATCCACAAGTTTTTTTTGGAGAGGCAAGGTTATTTACTATGTACTCTATATGGTAAAAATGACTAGGCAATATAATTCTTAGGATCAGTATAAGTACATAGATATCAAACATGCATATATATTTTTTAATTTAAGGGGTGAAAGTAAATTCAGGTGACTGGATAGTGATCTGCATTTGAGGCACCTCTCTTCACATTGTCCAGTAGGTTTGCCTTTGGATTTCTGCACAAAATATTGCTATGCCCCATAATAGAACACTTGTAACATTAAGATGACCTGGATTTATGTGGACCAATCCATAGTTTACTAGCATCCCCTGATGAACCTCCCAAAAAAGGGGGGAAGCGCATTGGAATTCTTCATGATTCCAGCAACATAAGTGTTACCTCATGACTGGGATGTACTTATATAGGCCCTTATACTTTGTTTTGGATTTATCATGTTAGCCTTTGGATATTTATAGACTGACACATCAGGGACCTTTACCGTATGTCTCTTTCTATATAGATCAGGTGTTTCTGGTTGGGACACTTGTTATAGGTCCTATTCACACTATTTGTGGACTGAAAATATTACTAATTTGGTTGTACGTAGATTATCCCCACATTGACCTTTTTAACTCTTTTTTTTAACCTGTATACCTGAACTTCAGCACTACTATGCATTTTTTCCAGGTGAAAGGGATCAAATTGTGGCAATTTGCTGGTTAGCAGGGATAGAATAGGGTAAGCCGACGTTGAGCGGGGGCGCACAAAAAATTAGGGTGTATTAACCTCCGCAGTCAGGTAGGGAGGAGATTAGGGACTTGCAGTCTTACCCCTACCTTATCTGCTATGTGTGCCTATTATACTGCTATTAGAGATCAGAATTAATATACACCCATCTATATCGCATCACTTGGATAATTCTATCCCATATGATTACCCTTACACGGTGTTCTCTTGTGTTTTGACTGCTGTAGTTATATGCTCTACATGATTTTTGCCATTGAGTACGTTTTAAATAATTCTAAATAAAATATCTGTTAGAGGTTTTTTTCAGTCTCTTAGCAATATTCCTTCTTTTTGTTACATTCTTGTATAGTCTAATGAATTTATTTTCACCATTTAAATAAAATTAAAAGTATACATGTTTGGTATCTACGAACTCATACCGACCTGAGGCATCATACTGACACATCACATGTCAGTTTTACCATATAGCGAACATGGTGAATAAAAAACAAACAAAAAAAACAAAACCATTGTGAAATTTCACTTTTTTCACTCTTTCTCCACATTTGGAATTTTTTCCCTGTTTTCCAGTACACTATATGGGAAATCTAATGATTTCTTTCAAAAGTAGAACTCGTTCCCCAAAAATAAGCCCTCATATGGCAATATTGATGGAAAAAATAAAAAGGTTATGGCTCTCGGAAAAGGTAAAAAGGTCTGGGCAGTTTTCATCGTCTGGTCAAAATTACATAGTCAATCACATTTGTAAGTATTATTAGTTACTGCCTGCTGTAAATTTGCTAGTGAACTAGGTAAAAACGTCTTGGCAGTTTTCATCGCCTGGTCAAAATTACGCAGTCAATCTCATTTCTAGATATTGTTAATTAGTAGTACCTGCTGTAAATTTACTAGTGAACTAGGTAAAAAGGTCTTGGCAGTTTTCATGGCCTGGTCAAAATTAGTCAATCAAGCAGAAAAGCATGACTTCAAGATCTCCATTGGGTAATATATGGGCATACACCATCAGTTACCTTCTGAGAGCACCAGACAACAGAAGCTACAGTTTGATAAAGTTCTAAACAACCTGGCACTCTGTTTTTAGCTGTGTACTTCTGCTACCTACATGTTCTTCAGGGAAAGTGCCGAAAAGTGTAGAAAAATTCCTCATTATGTAGCTTGGATTTGACAATTTCACCTGACATGCACCCTCGAAGACCAAGTATAGTGGAACTCCTTCAATGGCAATGACACTAAATAGATCCAATGTCCATTCCATCCTGCACCTAAATAAAGTTTCTGAAATCACACACACTTTTTGCAGAAATTCTATTATCTTTGTTATATGTGTTTATTTTTGGCTTTGACCAATGTCTAGGTCATACATAGATATGGCTCTGTAACAAAATTTACAATTAGATTACTTGCGAGTATTAATTTTCTTTCTATATGCTCCCCATTTTCGGTCAGCATTGCCCAATGTTACCCTTTGTAGGGCTCTCTCTATATTATTCATACCCTTGCACAAGTCAGAGAAATTGTCCTATTGAACAATTCTTTATTTATGGCCCTACTGTGTTGCAAAAATAAAAAAAATATCTACATTCCTCCCACTCCCAGCCTTGTGTCGCCTGCTGGTCTCCTGATATAAACAATGCCATATGACCACTGTAGTTAATCAGTGGCTACTAGTCAGCTGCAACCTTCACATTTATGTTTGCAAATTATATATATATATATACACATATATATATATATATGTATATATATATATATATATATATATATATATATACATATATATATATATATATGTGTATATATATATATATATATATATATATATATACACATATATATATATATATATATATATATATTGTTTAATTGCAGTGGATATATCTGTTTTATGTATGCTATATCAACTGAATATTTGAAATGTTAGGCACAGAATGCTAGAAAGGTTTTAACAAGAAACAATAAAGGAACATTTTTTTTTTATAAATTCAAGAAATAACAAAACTATTATGTGAAGTTGGAGAAAAATGTTGCAATCCGTTTTCATGCCATGGTTACCATGTGCGATGACAAATCAGTTCATCATTTCATGGCGTCTTTATCTTGCCTCATCTTTGTTCTACTGTCCTCATCCTGGGGATTTGCAGAGTGACCTAATTCAGCTCATTAGTCATCTGCCTTCGTTCAATTGATTCACAACATTTCTAAGAAAATGACAGTATCAGTTCCTTCACCTCTATGTTTACCTTGAAATTAATTCCAAGCTTGTACTTTTCTATGACCTTGTTGACAAAGGTATAACGACTTATTGAAGTGATACAAAGTAATATTGTAATTCTTTGATAATTGCAGACAAAAATCACGTTGTAAGTGGATTATTAAATTATCACTAATAAAAATGTTTTTTTTTTACCATTTTAGAAATGTATTTTCTTCCCTCAAAATATTCAATTCAAATTATATATTTCTAGAAAATAAATATAAGCACTTTGAATAACCATAATAGGTATCATTATTTAAAGTGTTTGCCCGGATCATGATTGAAAATAAGGAGGGAAAGCACTATGCTCAATCTTAACAGTTTGTAATGTTCTCACTGTTAGGATTTTGCTTGTCTCACCGTCCAAGAACACGTCAGGCACCTACTCAAATGTAATTTGAATATTTGTGATCACATACCGACTGCTTTTTCTTCTACTTCTCTCAAGGTAGACTATTTGGAGAAATGGAAAAGATTGAGGTCAGCATTGGTTAGAACTGAGAAAATCTGTTGAATTCACCTCATATTTTACAAATAATTGCTTTCTCCTGAGCCCAATTTTTTTGCCAGTTAGCAAAATAGTTTATGGTAAATATTTTCCTGATTTGTAAAGGGCAGGAAAGAAATTTACTCACTTAATCACTTACCTGTCTTGTCGATGCAGCCTACATTTGGTCTTCGGCACTTTTTCTTTAAGTCTTCAGTCATATTCACTCGGTAGCCAGGCTTTCAGCACCGAGCAGTCCTTAGACATCATGATGATGGAAGAGGTATTTATGTGAGGTGAACTGGACAGGATTTTTTTCGCTCAATGTTTATTATATCCAAAATATAATAAGAAGCATTCAATATGTATTGAATAACTTTTATGCAAATTCAATTTCTCAAATAAATTTGACCAAACAGTTGAATTAAAATTTCCTCACATTCGCTCAACTCTATCTAGTAATTCTAACTATGTAAATTGGATATAATTGGCCACATGACAACCGCCTGGACTGTAAAACAGAAAGAATTCTAAGGCCATTGTCACACGTGTGTAAACATACACTTGCATGGGTAAGTGGTACCCAATTTTAGAGTCAAATCACAGCAAACTGAATTTTATTTTCACTGACAAGTTTTGTCAACCCAAAAAATTGGTCATCAGCGTTGCCCCATTGTATAACATTGGTCCGAGTGTTATCCTTTCAAAATTCAGAACGCACACATAGGAATTCTGTCAGCTAAAGCCAGTCCCTGTTCATATGAAAATATATAGGGGAATTTATGATTTATTTTACACTTACATTTTTACTTTTCAAACACAAAAAAGGTGTTCTCCATTTTTAATACTCAAGGGGATACCCAGGGGTCATTGTCCTCTGTAGGGATGTTGTAAATGAACTTTATGTTTTTCTAAATTGTATGGTTTGCACATTTTTTTATTTACACATTTTCAAATCTAGGCTCTTAATAATGGCATATATATAGTGCATTGAAAAAGTATTAGCACCCCATAAACTTTTATCCATTTTTTTCCCATTAGACTCACAAACCTAAATGTATTTTATTGGGATGTATCAGGAATACAAATGCACCTCACTTGTTTCAGATTTATATTTTTTAAATATTTAGAAAACCATGTATCATTTATTTTAAACTTCACAAATACTTGCTGCTTAGTTTTGGCATATCACTTAAAATTCAAATTCAATGTATTATACATTTTGGGATGTAAAGTGAAAAAATGTGCAAAAGTTCACGGGTACAAATACTTTTTCTATGCATTGTATCATGCTACATTTACAGAGTTTAAGCTACAATGGGTGCTTTCATGATGGATTGTTAGGGGTAGAGGTATTTATTTTATTTTATTTAAAGGGAACATGTCACCAGGTTTTTCCAATAACAACTAAACCTGCCACCTTTTACTGGTCTATTGCTGCAGTCCATCAACCTAATAGTCTTTCCTTATAAAAGGTATTTTTTGCAATATATTGCAAAATTGGTTATATACAAGTTGATGGACTGTGGTAATAAACTAGTTAAAGGTGGTGGTTTTAGTTTATAATGGGAAAACATGGTGACAGGTTTCCTTTATAGAATACAATTTCTCATCTTCACATCTATGGTGTGGGTCTGGGAGCAGATCTCACAAACTTATATAAACATTTGTCCACTTTATAATAGCGTTCTTGTTCTGTACTTATTATCATGTTTCATATATGTAGCATGTTGTGATGTAATGCTGGTGGGTGTGGACCACTGCACCATAGGGCATGTTTACCCTGGAGGTGGCATGACTAAGTGTCTTCTGGGTATTCACTACAGCCGCTAAGCATGAGGATAGGCTGGGCTTCACTATACACCATGTACCACTCCAGGGCAATCTCCCGGATTGCAGGAGTAGAACACAGGGTCAGAAGCACTTGTAGGTGTTACAGGAGGGTGAAGACAAACACATGGTTAGACAATGAGAGGTCAAGGCAGGTAGCACAGGTTGGATTCACATAGTTGGCATCAGATTCAGAAACTTCAGACAGGAGAGGTAAGCAAGCCAAGTCAACAACTGAAGACGGAATATGGAGGAATGCATAACGAAGGTCCTAGCAGGCTAGGAACCAATGTTCGTGCAAGAAAGGAGGGTGGAGTTGCCTGAGATATTATCTGCTAGCAGGTGATATGCTGGAGAGGCAAATTTCTGCAGGTAAGGGTAGAATTATATTTTTGAAGAGTTTAGCTGCACCCCTATGGCTCAAAATCAGCACAATGCAACTCAGAGCAATGGTTAGGTACTGGGCAGAGCAGAGTGAACCATACAGTGAGTAGGACAGTGCTTAGAAGGTGTGTGAGTGGCCGGTGTAACAATAACATATCCAGTGCCTTTTCAACTTATATACTGTGTCATTTGTACTTTCTGCCCACAAGCTGCATGGCTATACTCATGTAGACTCTATTAGAATTCAAATTCTCCCTTCATCTGCATGATAATTTTTTTTCATGGTCTCTCTGATATTGCATTTTATACATAGTGAACTGGACTGTCAGACTTTCCTGCCACTGTGAAACGCAGTCCAACTGTCGGGCACTTAATTCACCTGAGGTCACAGCTGGTGGCCAGAAGTGACCTCATGTGAACTCAGTGCAGGACTGTCAGACTGTGCGGCTACCTTGATATACAGTCAGATAGTCCAGCACTGAGTTCATCTCAGGTCACTTCTGGCAGCTACAACACTGCTCTCAGTGTGTCCCAGAGGCCATGATTAGTGGTCATGTGTTCTAATGTCACCACTTACCATGGCCTCCTGATGTAGCAAAGCCAGGATCATCATAGGACATGGATTACGTTGGACCTGCAGTAGTGTTTTGGGGGTTATTAATTTGGTAGAGGGTGTGTGTTTTTTATTGTTTAAAACAAAGGAGTATTGTGTATTTGTGATTTTTTTATTTTTACTTACAGGGGGTCTCATAGACACCTCTCCATTACCAATCCAGGGCTTGATGGCAGCTGTGATTTTTGACAACTCAAAGCTGACATCAATCCCATATATTACCTAGATTGCCACCACACCAGAGAAACCGGGATGAGCCAGATAATGTGTTACAATTGGCACATCCAATGAATGCGCCAATTCTGAGGCGGCTGCGGGATGCTATTTTTAGGCTGAAGAAGGCCCAATAACTATGGACCTTCACAGTCTGAGAATACCACTCCCCAAGTGACTGCTTTATCTGTGCTGGTTATCAAAAATGGGCAGTAGCCTATGTCGTTTTTTAGTTATTTATTTAAATAATTGAATTAAAAAAATGTTGGGGGGTGCCTCTATTTTTGTTAGCCAGCCAAGATAAAAGCCCATAGCTGAGGACTGCAGCCCACAGCTGTCTACATTACCATCACCATTTATCATAAATAGGCAGGGAACCACACCTCAAAGTGGCATAATACTCTGACAACATTGTTCTCAGAAGCAACCTGTTTCTCATGGAAGCATCTAGGCATCTTCCCCATGCTGCTCCAGTTCAATTTAAACACTTTCCATCTATTTCAGCATTTTTACACACCTGCCAAGCTTCCTGGGAGGGTCAGTCAGAAAACTATTTGAGTTTCCCATTTACTTGCATTAGATTTGTTATTCGTGAAGAATTCACAAATAGTATGAAATATTAGAGACAAATAAGCTGAACCCAAATATTTTACTATTCTCCCATCCCTACTCCTCATCTGTGATATGATGTTTGCATGCGAAAGAATCAGAGCTCAGTAGAATGACACTCAGCCAACACTCGCAGCAGAGTTTGAACCTCATTAGCAAATCGCATCCTATGCTCTCGTATCAGATGCTATCTGTTCTTGTGAACAGACTTAATTGTGGAACATTTTAATGCATTTTTCACCCAGTAAGTCATTTTTATTTTGAGCTGGTTAAAAGAAGCATTTTCCCTGTTGTACCCAGATTTATGAATTGAAACTTTTTTTAAATATCACACTAAAAGTCACAGACTCACTTCAGGAAGCTAATATAAAAAGTGTATTAACATTTCTACAGAGAAGTACCAAAATTTTAATATTTGACAGATTTGCCAAAAATTGTTAAACACTTTGAATAAATTTGAGTAAGCAGTGGCAGTGCAGCCACCATGAGAAGTGACTTCAAAAATTTCCCTCATTATAAAACTTCCCCCATAGTTTTCTTTTTTTTTCCATTTTTCTTTAACCCCTTCAGCCCCCGGGCACTTTCCGTTTTTGCGCTTTTGTTTTTTGCTCCTTTTCTTCCGAGAGCCGTAACTTTTTTATTTTTCCGTCAATCTTGCCATATGAGGGCTTGTTTTTTGCGGGACGAGTTGTACTTTTAAATGAAACCATAGGTTTTACCATATATTGTACTGGAAAACAGCAAAAAAAATTCCAAGTGTGGAAAAACTGCAAAAAAAGTGTGATCACACAATAGTTTTTGGGATGTGTTATTCACTGTGTTCACTATATGATAAAACTGATATATGTATGTGATGCCTCAGGTCGGTGCGAGTTTGTAGACACCAAACATGTATAGGTTTACTTGTATCTAAGGGGTTAAAAAAAATTCACAAGTTTGTCCAATAAAAGTGGCGCATGTTTTGCGCCATTTTACGAAACACGTAGCGTTCTTATTTTTTGGGATCTATGGCTCAGTGATGGCTTATTTTTTGCATCTCGAGCTGACGTTTATAATGGTACTATTTTTGCGCAGATGCTACGTTTTGATCGCCTTTTATTGCATTTTGCGTAAAACTTGCGGCGACCAAAAAACGTAATTTTGGCGTTTAGAATTTTTTTTGCCACTACGCCGTTTACAAATCAGATTAATTGATTTTATATTTTGATAGATCGGGCATTTCTGAACGCGGCGATACCAAATATGTGTATATTTATTTATTTTTTAACCCTTTCATTTTCAATGGGGGGAAAGGGGGGTGATTTGAACTTTTAGGGTTTTTTTTTGTTTTTTTTTTAAACTTTTTTTTTACTTTTTTTTTTAATTTTACTAGTCCCCCTAGGGGGCTATAGCAATCAGCAATCCGATCGCTGATCGCTATCTGCTGATCACAGCAATACAGCTGTAAACAGCAGATTCAGTCACTTTGGTTTTTCCTCTGCTCTCAGCCGAGGGAAAACGAAAGTGAAACATCATAGCAGCAGGCGTCATCACATGACCCTGTGCTACGATGGCAACCACCGATAGTCACGTGATAACACACGTGACTTCCGGTGGGGGCGGCGGTAAGTAATAAACATGGCCGCGCACATTTAAATCTTGCTGCCAGACTTTGGCAGCAAGATTTAAGGGGTTAATGGCCACGGGTGGAAGCGATTCCACCCGCGGCTAGCAGGCACAAATGTCAGCTGTTGAAAACAGCTGATATGTGTGCCGATCCACGCCGCCTGCCCGCGGCAGGGGGCGGCGCTTAACGGGACACGATCCTGGACGGATAGATCTGTCCAAGGTCATGAAGGGATTAAAGGTAACCTGTCACCACTTTTTTGGACTATAAGCTGCGGCCACCACCACCGGGCTCTTATATACAGCATTCTAACATGCAGTATAAAAGAGCCCAGGCCGCTGTGACACCATAAAAAACACTTTATAATACTTACCTAACGGTCGCTCTGCGGTGGAATAGGGCCTAATGGGTGTCTCCATTGTCCGGTGGCGGCGCCGCCCCTTTCGGCCATCTTCGTCCTCTTTCTGAAGCCTGTGTGCATGACGCGGCTACGTCATACAAACTCCCCGGTCCAGTCCAGGCACACTACAATACAATTACAATACAAGACAATGGAAACGCCCATTAGGCCCTATTCCACTGCAGAGCAACCGTTAGGTAAGTATTATAAAGTGTTTTTTATGTTGTCACAGCGGCCTGGACTCTTATGTACAGCATATTAGAATGCTGCATATAAGAGCTCAGTGGTGGTGGCGGCAGCTTATAGTCTAAAAAAGTGGTAACAGGTTCCCTTTAACTACATTTGAAATTCTGTAAATTAAATAAAACAATATACTTGTCCTTCCATATGATTACGGTAATTGGAATGAGCAGGAGAGAGAAAGCGAGAGAAATAGAGAAAGAGAGAGTGAATATAAGGTATAACTATATTGTTATTACTATGTATGAAGTATTCTATTTTAGAAATATAAGAAACTACTGAAAGTATATTCAGTCACTTTAGTCACTCATAACTCTTTGCTTTTATATTTGATGATTGGCGCGACAATGCAATTAGAGTTTACAGGGATTAGTGATTTCTTGTCCACATGCTTATATCCATTAAATCCAATGACAATTGAATAGTCAGATTTCACCACAATGCCTGTAGGTCCTACATTATTTTGATATTTTGTTAAACCGAGGCGTGGTGCAAATAGAATGAAGCAGAACAGACTCTGACATTAGCATAGAATGTTTGCCAGATTGTCAGATAAGGAATGCTGCAGTGTATCACTGCTTCATGGATAACATTTGTCATTATGTGGATATTAAATTAATATGCTCTGCAGATGCAGTCTCCACGTAACATAAAAATCTGTTTTCCATGAACATTGTCAACAGTGTGATAATCTAATTAGAATGGCATTAGGTAAGCAATTTCCACCATTTCTCATGCTATCATAATTCAATAACAAGAATGTAGTGATTCTATAAAATGTTCTCTTTTTCTCTTCAGAGTATTACCAAGTATTAAACATCATCACTTTATAACTTTATTTAGAACTGTACAAAGATTTCATGGTGATAGAAATACAATAATGTTGTTATTAGAGTTAAATTTACAACATTATAAGATACAAGTACATACTAAGACGATGCTGCTAGATATTACTTACCGAGAAATGAATAAAAGAATATAAATAGATTCCTTCAAATTGTAAAACGGAGTCATAAATCTTCAGTATTTAAAGGTTAGTTCGGATACAGTAACTTCCACTTACTATAATTTCTTCAAGTCTTAGCTCTGTCAGCATGAAGTTCCTATATGTCAACTAATAACTATACATACAATCCTATATAGAAAACTAGTCAACTCTACTTTTCAATATTAATTGTGGTTGTGTCCCAAAAGCCACATTGTTACAGATTCCATTCCTAGGAATGTGCAGCAGCCATAAAGACTAAATGCAACCTTGATGAGCAACTCCCATTTCCCAGTGGAACATAAATTTATATGCTGCTTCTTCTCCTCAATAAATGATTATGCATAGTTAGTGAGTGATTATATTCCTGGTAATTGTCATTGATTGTGATTAATGAATCTATCTATTATGTCGGATAAGCTAGTATATTAGAGCAGGGGCCTCCAACCTGTGGCTTGCAGGCCAATGATGTGTGGCTTGAGGGCCCACGATGTGTGGCTTGCAGCTGTCTATTAGCTAGGTGCATTTGCACCAGATCGTGCAAACAGCCATGAAGAGCAGGTCTCCAGATAGTAACATTTGTGAGTAGCCCCATACAGAAGACCACCACTTCTGAATGAAGGTAGGAACTGTTGCTATATGCAACAATTGTGGACTTGTTTATGTGAAGGAGGACTTTATGCTAATCTGACAGTAGATGGCGATGTTGTGTTAGTTTACTCACTCACTCTATTATAAAGGTCCTTGTACTTCCTGTTTTTATTCTTATTTGCACTGCTGAATGATAATGCACATTTACTTCATATTCTGAGAAGTAAAAGTTTGTTTATCCCATATAATCTGGTCATTGAAGTTTCTTCTGTGACTGGAAGCTAAAAGCTGTGCAACAGGGACCCCCAGGATATTGGTGTATATTGGATATTTTTGGTGTACTGCGTTGGTGTGATGATTTCTCTGAAAAAGCTTTGGCTGTCATTATACTCATAAAAGGGTCTTTGGGTGTCACTACTGTGAGAGGTGGGAGCTAAATGTGGCTCGCAAACCTCTCTCAGAGCTGAATGAGGTACATGATCCTCTTTCAGAGCTGATTGTGGCTCTCAAGGTCAACAAGGTTGGGGATCATTGTATTAAGCTGGGTTCACACATAGCGACAGCGACAACGACGTCGCTGTTACATCACCATTTTCTGTGACGCAACAGCGACCTTGTAAGTCGCTGTTATGATCACTGCTTAGCTGTCAAACACAGCAGATGCAGCAGCGATCATAACGACATGCGTCGCTGTGCTACATGTGCAGAGAGCAG